>NW_008795909.1:5670489-5681321 GCF_000699145.1 Aptenodytes forsteri
GCGGGCTGGGGCTGGCCGCTCCGGCTCGCCCCGGTTGGGGGTTTCTCCCACCCCGCTTTTATTATTCCGTCGGGTTCCGGCAGCGGGGAGAACCCCTCCTGCTCCGCGGGTTTTGGGGGGAAAAACTGCCACCCAGCGGCACCCCGGGGGGGAGGTCAGCGGGCGCAGGACCCGGGCATGGAGACCCTTCCTGCCCCCGGGGTGCCGACGAGGGCTGCAAAGGGATGACTGGGGGCTCCCCAGCAGCGGTGACCCCAGCGCCGGCCCGCACCCCGGGGCAGGGGCATGGCCCGAGGAAAGCTGAAGGCAGGCTTCCTGGCAGCCCTTCCTGCCGTCCTGGTGCCCTTCTGTGCGGGGGGATGTTGGCAAAGGGAGGAGCAGAAGCTCCTAGTGGGGCTGACCTTTCTGTCTGCCCTGGTGCCTTGAGCACCCCGGGGTGCCTGTCCCAGTTGCTCCCCTGGGAGGTCTCTACTGGCCTCTATCTGGTCCAGGAGCTCTCTTGGGTGAGCGTGTTCACCCAGGCTAGTGCACGTGTGTGTGGACAGGCACGCCTCCCTCCTAGTTACTGGTCATGCTTCCCAGTCTAGGATGGCTGCAGGATTTTTGCAGGATGTTTTTTGTCTTGGATATCTTTTATTTACCTGCCAAACCCCTACATTCATAGTCACGTGCAAGTAAGAGGGTTGGTGTTTTCTCATAAGCAGGGATTTCACTGGCTGGATGCTTCTCTCTGGTCTTTACGCATGGGTTTAAAGCTTGTCTCAGGGAGAGCTGCTGTATGAAAACCAGCACAACGTGATGGGGTTGCACTGAGGCCTCCAGCACGCTGCAGCACCATCTCCCCTCAGGCAGGGGTGGCTCGGTAAATGTCACTAGCATAGGGACGGGGTCTGGCAGACATCCCCCTCTTGTGCTCCCTGCCTACGGATTAGTAATTTGCTTTCCGTACGTTCCAGCGGGATGGCTGCAAGGAACATTGCAGGCCGGTGCGGGTGCAAGCGGCGTGACGGGAGCTGGAGCTCCAGCCCATGCCTTCGCAGGGGTCACTGCAGAACTGGGTACTCGTGCACCTCCCTCGTTAACCACTCATTTTGTTGGGTAGTCCTGCTCCGTGGTTTGTCATCACCCAAAGCTGACTGCCTGTTCCTCTCTGGTCCCTCTCAGCTAGGCACGTTCAAATCTGACGATGGGGACTATTTCGTAGAGCCACTGCTATCGCTCGAGGAACAGGAGTATGAAGAAGAACACAATAAACCACATCTAGTCTACCGACACCGGACGCCTCCAACCAACTCTTCAGGGGACAGGCAGACTTGCGATACTCCAGGTACTCATTTTGTTACTGCCCTTGATGGCTTGGCACTTACGAAAGGGAACTAATTTGTAGTAATTAGTAGGTTTGTGCGGGGCAGAAGGGATGTGGAGTTGAGGGACACCTCTAGAAATGGTACTGCGTGTGCTAGTACCAGGCTCGCGGTGGTGCTGCTGTCCTGGAGAGACGTGGTGCGCCTGTGCTTTCTAGTAATCGGTTATAAGGAAGTTGCGGTCAGGAAGAATGTTATGGTTTCCATTTCATCCGTGCTGTAAGGCTGGCAAGAGATCCTTTGGGCTGTCTTGCCTTAAATATCCCATGAGCCTTTAAACTTGCTTTCTATCCTCTCCTACGTGTGATTCCTAATCATCCTAATCTGATTTGCTCTCTGTCTGAAATTCTGTTTCTGTCCTTTAAATGACATCCTTCTGTCTTGGTCTTGCTATGCTTCTGGTCTTCCCTCCCCAAATCTGGTTGTGAGTTGCAACGTCTTATTTCTTTTTAGTGGAAATGAGAAACCAACCCTGACGGTTCTTCCCTTATTAATCACTTTTCCATGGTTCATTTTCAAAGGCTTTTTTTTCCTGTGGCCCTTCCTCCACCAGCACCATCTCCCTGACCTCCTTGCTCCCTCTTTCTAGTCTTTGCACATATGAAAGAGCACAAGCCTTTTTATCTCCCCTTCACGTACCTTGGTGAGCAATAGCCTTGCTCCTACTGTCTCTGTTATCTGCAGTGGCCTCCTGCTGCTCTCTGCTTCATTGACTTCCTGATTTTCACAATTAATCCTCTCCTTTGGCAGCAAAAGTTCTCTCTGAAGAAGCTTATTCCTTCGGTCTCCTGTTTCACCTGCTGTTTTGCCCTCCTCCTTTGGCCTGCAGCTAGATCTACAGGAGCTTTAAAGCCTAAACAGAGTAGACCTTGATTGGCTTCCCTTGCGCGGGCTGTGAGCCGCTCATGTGCTGCAAAGCAGGTGGAGTTGCTCAGGGAGTAAAGGTACCACTGGAGGAGAAGCGTGGTGCCAAACTTAGACTGCATTTAGCACGCGTGACTTGTTTGGCACCTATGACTGTGGATCGCGGCCATGCCGTTGAGCCGTCGGTCTGTTCAGCTTGCACTGATCACGTGCTAAGACAGAAGATGCTCTGGTACTCTGTGACCAGCCAGAGCTGATGCACTAGCAACACGTGTTTCTTCTAGAAGACGTGGATACATGTCCACATGCAAACATGCGTGCTGGGGGACAATGGTACCTCTCACAAGGCTGTCATTGTTTGTTCTTCCAAGGGTTGCTGCTGGACTATGCCATTCTGGTTTCTCTCTTCCAGCTGTTTCTGCTCCCTTCTTTGAGATCAGATGCAGGAGACTCAGAACAGTTGGAAAGAAACATGGAATCTGGCACATTGCATCAGTAGCCCTTGGAGGAACGGAGCAGCAGATCACAGGACTCATTGAATCAAAGGTAGCTGGGAGGGCTCTGACATTCGCTTGTGGACTTTACTCTGTGCAGTTATAACAGTCTGCTGTGTTTCACCCCACTTACATGTATTGTAGCTTCTATTTAGGGTATTATTCTTCTGGATCGTGATTCACAAGAATAATACTTCATCCGTGATATTACTTACGTGGTGTATATCTCTCCTCTTTTCAATATGCTTTGTCTTTTGCTTGTCTTTGTTTCTTTGCTCTTCTCAGTTGCTTCGTGTAGTGGAGGGAGGTCTCGCCTCTCAAATACAAGGTTAAGGATTCCAGATAGGCGTGACAGTCTTACTTGTCCTCCTGTCCTCTTCCCCTCTGTCTCTCCTTCTGCCTTTTACTGTTGTCCAAGTTTTTGAAAGGGAATGATGCTTTGGTCATATGTGTATGGTGAACAAGTCTTGGTCACTTCATTTAGGGAGCAAGAGCAGGACAGCTTGGGCAGTGCTGAACCTTGGTGTTCCCCCTGGGGTTACGTCTGGTGGAGAGAAGGTATCTCAATGTGTCTTTGGAGCAGAGGGGAAAACGCAAAATTTAGAAGCACTCACTGTTTTGGATGGGATGCATCTGTCACTCCTACCAGAAAAGAATGGTTTTGTGAGAATCTGTTATAGCTGTAGGGTTTTGTGCGAATCCAGCCTTTTGTCAGAAGAACACGTGAAAAGGTGCATTTGCATTGCAGGCTTCTGGCAGGGATTGAAATTTGCTCAGAGGAAATTCATGCGAGGGAAATCTTAAGTACCCACCCTGCAGCGAGCAAGGGAGCCCACGTTGCTGGGCAGTGGAGCTATTAAGAATGGCTTTCTGATAGTCTCCTTCCTGGAAATGATTAATAAGCAACATACTGGTGTGCCCTTGCCATGATGATGTAATTATAGACTTCTTGCAGTGTCCAGGAAAAGTTTCCCTTGTGAGTTGACTGGCAGATTGAGTAAAAGCTTTCATTTCCAGCGGTCTCCCTGGTGTTACTTTTAGTTTTCAGCATCCTCAGGTCAGCTTAGAAAAACAGGTATTTGATTTTGTTAAGTTTTAATTAGCAGTTTCTGATAACAGTTTTAGGTCCTCTGACATATGAGATACTCTGCAGATGTTCTGAAAAAAGATCTTTCTCCTCTGAACGCTGATGGATATCGAATGCAAACTGTGCTCTGCACATGAACTTTCATAGCACAACACCGGGGTCTCCTGGCAATGCACTTCAGCCGTCTGGCATATAGCTCAACCGCCGCAATAAAAACTTTTGACAAAGTTTTCCTTGGGGTAACGGGTTAATGTAGTTTCAGTCATAGGAAATGGTGCAATTTCTCCTCCTTCCCTTCTTTTAGTTAGTACCATGAATCAATTTGTCATCTGGTCGAGGATCTGGCAGAATAATTAGTTGTGTTTTACTGAATAGCCCTGACGGGATGAAGACTTGGCCAGGCCGACGGTGTGATGTCACTAGGTGCAGCGCTGCTACCACCCATCGCTTCACGATAGCAAGCTCTTCCGATCCAAATTATTAAATATCCGCTTTTTTGAGGTGGAGGAGGAAGAGAAAAGAAATTCTGATCCTAAAAAAAGAAAAAAAGGAAGTGGCTTATTGCGAAGCTGGAGAGCGGAGCTTTCCTGCGCCCTGCGGAGGAACAATCTGACTCCGATGATAAAAGGCGCGTAGCTGCATCCTGCGGCACTGCGGGGAGCTGCGCCCGCCGTGCCGACTGGCTTCGGGAGGCCGGCAGCAGCTCTCCGACCCCCTGTCCAGTCTGACCTCCTACCAGGAGCAGACCGGCAAGCCCTACCTACCAGTTTCCATGTGAAACCCTGAAGGTTTGGTCTTGCAGAGAGATGTCCAGCTCCAGATGCCAACAGGACACTGCCTCTGGTCGTCACCTAAATAAACCACTTCAGGCCACCTCTTGCTCTGCATCTTGTGTCCCTTTCTGCTGCCTCTCCTTTCTCTCATGTTTCCCACATTTTTGTCATTGATACGTTTATACGTATATTTTGGTTGTTGGCTTCTCTGGAGCTCTTCTCTTCCAGCTTTGTTGTGTTTTGTAATAGCTTTATCCTTTTACTGAATTTTACCCAATCATTCTGCCTGTTGGCCACCCCTTGTTCTGAGACAGACATGGGCTCCACCTACCTGGTGACACCAAGCCACAGTTGCCCTCTGGCCGTGAGTATAAATGCAAGAGTTGGGCTTTCTCATCTCCCCACTTCTGCGCGCTCGGCTATTTCATTGCTCCAAACTTTGAAAATTCCTTGCAGCTTTTACTGCGACCCTGGTGCAGGACTCCTGAACGAATTCTTTTGGGCAGCTCCTTCTTTGTTCCCACTGCATTCACTTTTCTGCTCTCCCGATTTGTGTTTTCCGTTTGCTTCCCAGCTTCGTTAGTTAAATACCTCCCTGTTCTTGCCTCGTTTTTCATAATTCTTTTATATTCAAGACCTATCTGTGGCTGAGATGAACAAATCAAGGACCGAATATATAGCGAGCACTGGCTGGTCCCGTGACTTGTTCAGCCATTCCCGTCCTGAGGCTGGAGTTAGACGTGGGCTCTGGGGCTGTGTGTGAGGATCTTGCACAAAGTCCTGGCTCCTTAATGAGAGTGCTTAAAGCGGGAATATCCACCACGGGCAAAGCTCCTCATGCAGAAGCAGCAATAACACTCTGATGGTGCCAAACTAGTAGGAAGATGATTAGAGCTTTTTCTATTTCTGGAGGAGAGCCAAGGGGCCGTAGCCAGCAAAGAGGCCTTCCAGCTATTCGCGCTGCGGTGCTGAGATTTTGGAAGTGGGCACAGATAGGTGCAGGACAGAGCAGATCTTACCTGTGCAGAGCTGGCTGTGCCCCTACCCGCTGCCGGCGGAGGTGGGAAAGCCCGGTGACTCGGCTGCCGAGGTTGCTTTCCGAAAACCACCAAGCATTACCAGCACAGATGGCCGCTGGGCACAGCCTGGAGGCTTAGCACGTCCCAGTACCTGCCAGAAACGGACGCAAAAGGGTCTCAAATTTGCATTAAAGCAGTTTGACTACTCGGGAGACAGCACATGTGCAGCCAGGCACAGTAGCTCCAAAAAGGCAAGACCCATGTACTCATCCGGCTGAGGAGAAAAGAAGCTGTCTGTGTGTAAGTTGTGTTGAGAAGGTTGTTATAAAAAGCACGAGACAAATCGGCAGCATAAACCAAGTCTTGCTGCCGAGCTAGCGTGACACTGGCATAATCAGTAATATGTCACTGATTTTTCAGTTGCATTAATGAGTAATTTGTAATAGATTACCCTTTCATAGTAACTTTAACAACCCTTCCCACTGAACGTGACAGTGGGGAGCCACCAGAGCAGAGGTGTGCTGCCCTGTGTCTTGAGCAAGCAAATGCCTGGTGCTGCCAGCTCCATGATTGCAATGCTGTTCCTGCACGATAATTAGCACCAGCCCGCTCAGCCCTTACAGCTGGCTGTCATCTCTCTCCCAATGCCACCCAGCTGCATGGGAAGTCATTGGTGAACCCATGGCACAAGCAGGAGATGGTCCTGCCACTGCGTTCCCACACGCTTGGGAAGGGGTGGCCAAGGTGTGGATTTGTTAATGTCTTATCAGTGTCGTGACCTGGGAGGAAAGCGTTGAGGGTCTGGCACCATGGCTAAAGCCTGACTTTGTCCCTTTCCATGTAACGTGGCCTCTTGTTGGCACAAGGTGAGTGATGAGCTCTTGCTGCTGCCTGAGCTGTGGTTTGAGGTGTATACCCAGTGTTAGAATTGGCAATGGTGGGGAACGGGACCAAACAGGCCAGAGGTGGAAAATATACTTATTCTGCAGACCATTTATGTGTGTTACGTTCTTATTTTATAGCAGTTTTGAGGCAGAAACTTTGAATGCCTTTTCCACAGGACTCAATGTTTGTACTCTTGTGAGTGGTCCATGGTGAAATCCCAGATCCTTTGCAGTCAAGCTGTTGGTCTAGAGCCCTTTTG
Source organism: Aptenodytes forsteri (assembly GCF_000699145.1). NCBI lineage: Eukaryota > Metazoa > Chordata > Aves > Sphenisciformes > Spheniscidae > Aptenodytes > Aptenodytes forsteri. The sequence continues at coordinate 5,677,235 of NW_008795909.1, forward strand.
TATTTTTCTTAGTTCTTTTGGACTGTTTGTCTTGCTTCCAGTTGTGACCTTATTTTGGTTTTCAAGTCCTTCATCCAGCAGTATTTCACGTTCTAGGTGTCTGGTTTCCAGGCGGGTCTTCAGGCAGATTCTGTACTGCTGGGTCTCATGTAACCATGGGGTTGCAGAAGATCTGCAGGGAGGTTTTCCTAAGCCTTTGCTTCCAGGTTGAGCAATCCTTGAGCTCTTTCAAAAGTCTGTGTAAGCTGTCAGCTTTGCTTTTGGCCTCAGGGTAAAACATTGACTTCGTTCTTTCCCTCAGAAAAGTTTCTCGTTTTAAGGAAGCGAATTGTAATTTATAGTCAGATAGTAATTATTTCAGGTTTCCTTCCCTCCCCAAAACAGCAAACGAGAGAGTTACGTCACAAGCCCCATATGCTAATGTAATTAATTCTATTTCTGGCTTCCTATTGAGGTAATAGCACAGTAACAGCCAACTAGTACTTCGTCAAATGCGCCTGGGATGTCAAACACAAGCTTTTCCCATACTGAGTTGGGAAAGGGATCAGGCTGTAATGTTTGTGCTATCTTGCTGTGGTGTTGGCAAGTGAAATAAGGTATTAGACTGACTTCGGTTAAAAAAATTGATCGCAGCTGATGATACAGATCCCATAATTGCAGTTTTGTGTGAAAATTTCTCAATGTGAGTTATAAGCAAGGTGCATGCATTTTGTTGTATCAATCATCGATCTGGCAAGACAGTTTAATTCCCTAACAGTGGAAGACCAGGATTGTGACTAAACAAATTATTATTGATTGGTTATTGTTTTGCAACTTGGACATGGTAAGTGAACAGAGTTTAATTATTCTCCTAGAATCAAAATAGATATACTTGCAGTGTGGCATCTACTTTTACATTGTCTGTGTGGACGTCTGCTGAAGAAGGGCAGGTGGGAGAAGCAGGGAGGTATCACTTTGGTACTTTTCATCTGTACCTCGTGGCATATGCTACTGAAAATAAACAGGCTGACTGTTCTGTGACTTCTCTTCCCACGTGCCTGTATTGTCATTATCAGCATCTCTGTGGCCAATTGCTAGGCAAAGTGTCTTTCTGTCTGTCTTTCTGTCTGTCTGTCTGTCTTTGTCTTTCTGTCTTTCTGTCTTTTCTCATCTTTTACTGAGTGTCAGTACAAAGATGTGGTGATCTCAGTGTTGTTCTTGTTGGCATGGTACGTCGTAGGCATCGCTAGATATGAGCGATAACGTGTTGGTTTACTTGCGACAGTTGTGCATTGGAAGTTGCATTAAAAGCAAGCAAACAAGCGCAGGAGTTTGGGTGCTCAGGTGGCTTGCAAGGCAGAAGTCAGGTTCAGCAAGTGCAGTCTCCAGAGCTCTGCAGGCAAATAGGTTCAATTAGCCCAGGCAGCACAGAAGGCAGCAGCCCTGGCTGTTTTCCTGATGTGCTGAAATGCCACCGCTGTATGTCAGTGTGCCTGTGGTATAGTCGTACTGGTTTGACCCACAACCTGGCTCAGATGCGTGTCTACTCATAGGTGAAATGCTGGGATGTACTTTAGCAATCTGCCCAGCCCCTTGCAGCGTCAGGATGGTTTTCAAGGGTATTTTGCCATGGTTTTTTTTAGTCATTCTTACAGGGCTAGTTTCATTTTCTTCCTTGAACCAGTGGATTATGGAACTGGTATCAGTGATTTTTAAGTACTGTAACGTTCTGTCAGTCGTGCCTTAAACCAATTTTGTGTCAATTCAATGGTGCTTTTGTGCCTTGCAGTTGTAAGATGCAGTTATTTAGTTATTTTGTCTGTAAGATGATTTTGAATCGTTTCAAAATGATTCAAAAATTTGAATCATTTTCTGAGCCACATGCTCAGCTCACGTGTTACTATCTGCTTTCCTAAAGAGGCAATTTATTGTTTTGTTCATCTAGTTTCTGTCTACTGTGCAAAATTGATAGCTTTCACATACAACTTTTTACCTTAGGCAGAAAAAAAATTCTTTAAAGCTGCAATTCACTCTCACATACATCATCAGAAAAGGAAACATCTAGAGTATGTGTGGTCTTTGGTGTTTGCATGGTATAAAAACAGAGACTATTTTCTTACTAAGGGAAGAGGATTGGTGCTAAGTGCAAGTCCGTGCTTCTCAAGCACTCTGGTTCAAGCAGCAGGAAGAAAGGCAGGATCACCCCAAAAGATATAGGTGGATTCAGCATCACCTTGAGCTTTGGCACCTCCAAGGATGGAGTCTCCATAGCCAAAGTCACCACCCTGCTTGCTCTGGTGCACAGGCCGCAGTGGGTGAATGGAGGTGGGACTGCTGATTTTGGTATCCGTGATGCTTCATGCCGGTCTAAACTGCTCATGGTTCTATAGCATTGCTTGCTGGCCTTAGAGCGTTTTCACATATTACAAACACAAATGCCAGGCTCTGTGCTTCAGCTGACTTCAGCAGCAGGTGCTCCTGGATATGGACCTTTCTGAAGATCTGAACATTGCTCCAGGCGGACATCTAGGAAGCTACTTAGTAAAGTGTATGTGCAAAATTCGAAGTGGATGAAGGCAAGAAAATTAACGAGCAGGTGTGCCTGGGTCATGAGGGCTTATGATCTGTTCGTGCAAACGTTTCTCTTAGTAGCAAAGAAAACTCTTTTGTAGAAGCCCAATATTTTGATTCTCCTGGAACAGTTTGGGAGGGAACTCTTTTGAGGCCAGATTGTTTCCTAATTCAAAGGGAAGTATGAACAACATGTGGAAAATTAAAGTTTCCCTCCTTCATATTGCTCTAATAGTGGCACCTGTGAAAGGTCTGATATTTTAATGCATTTTCAATAGTTCCAACCATGAAAGTTTGATCTATGTGGTTTTGTCCAGCTCTTGCCGATGAAGGTTGAAACTTCAGTTGATCTCTCTGTTACGTGGGTTCAGATTGATTTGCATTTGAACACTTTCCAGTTTGGAGATTAGATAAACGAAGCAAACTTTCGCCTTTACCCTTAGTGCAGAATACCTTTCTCTTTGGATCCTGGCTGGCCCGGATCCTTCAGTTCCCTGCTGATGTAGGTCATCGATCTCACCTCTTATCAATAAAGGTAGTTTTCCCTTTCTAGCTATAGCAGCAGCTCCAATTGCACAGTCAAGGAGCTATCCAGAGGGAAGGCAGGATTGGTCCTGCTCATAGGACTGGTCATCTCAGTGTGGTGCAGAGCAAGGCAGTCGCTGCTCCCCCATTGCGTTACCATCCCTGGCTGTTGTCTGACCAGGGCAAGAAGCTGCTGGCAGCGAAGGAGTGTTCAGCTCTGGGCTGTGCAGGCCACACCAGCACGCTCACGGTAACAGAGGTGAGAATTTGCCCTCATGCAAATTCATCTGGGATATATCTGTAGATATATTGAAAGACAGAGATATAAAACACATCAATATAGAATTAAAACAGACCCAGGGCTAGAAAAATCCTTTGGTCCAGCCTTAGGACCTGTTTTGGTCCTAAAGAGGAGCCAGTTTCTATCCCATTTCCTGGCAAGAAGAGCCTAAAAATGTGGTTTGATTTCAGCCAGTCTGACCTCTGCATGAAGAAAATCCATTTTGTCTCTTGCCTCTCTTTTCCAAGTGATGGCAGTCACTTCAGTGGCTGCTGTTGTACCGGCTACAGGCAGCAAATTCAGGCCAGCCAACTGTAGCCAGAGCTTGCACCGAACCGTTTGGGCAGGGTTTGCTGCCGTGGCTCCTGCTTGAGTCGAGGGAGGCAGGTCACACGCCGACTGACTGCCTGGAGGGAGCTCAGCTGAATTTCGATCTGCTTTATGGAGGTGTGCAATAAATAATTAACTTCCAAACGATAGTTTTATCATGTGCGCAGCTGGATCAGAGCAGGTCTAGGAGTGTTATGGGCCAACCACTGGGCAGCAAACTTTGTGTTAAAAATCCTAGGTCACACGTTCAGAAAAGGTATGATAGTAAATTGTTTTGAAAAGACCATGCTCCTTTTCTAGCAGGAAGAGGTTGTTAATGTTATTAGCTTGAGAAATAGATTTTTTTTTTTTCCCCCTCCCTTCTCTTGCTTTCTGTCTTTTACGTCTTTCCCCCCTGCCCCC
>NW_008795909.1:5681473-5725722 GCF_000699145.1 Aptenodytes forsteri
ATGTGCAGCTCTCATGAACTTGGAGCTGAACTGGAACTGCTTGCATTGTCACATGTCTTATTTAATTGTGCAAATTGCTTTCTATTCCAAGGACAGGTTAATGTAGAAATGGAAAGGATTAGAACCGTTGGGATAAGCGATCGCTCTTTCTTTTAATTTTTGGTTTTAGCATAACAATAGCTACTATTTCAAAAGCAGTCCCTGGGTCTGCCCTGTCACCCTTTCATGCAGGCAAAGTACTCGCGTAGGGCCTGAGTCTCCTCTGCCCTCTCCCTTGGGATAGGTCCAAAGTCCATTAATCAGCAGGAATCATCCATAAATCAGCTCAATGGGCTCTGGGCTGAGGCTTCTTGCGCAAGCAAAAATAAATGGCATGGATGGGAAGATGCCATCAGGAAGGAATATCCTTGTCACAGGATTGGGTCTCCTTTTTAAGTCCCACATAACAAAGAAGAAACCAAGGAGAAAGAAAAAGCACATACACCTCCAGGTCTGTCTAGAGACAGTGTGAACACCATAGACTGTCTTAGTAAAGCAAGCAGTAAAATGGATGTTATTCCAGCAGCCTTTTAGCCACCTCTTAAATGAAAATTAACTGTTGAATCAGTGCATAGGTTCGCCTAGTACTTCAATTATTGATCTGTAGTTTGCGTGGTTTTAAAGTGTTTGTCTACTCATTGGGGTTTTGGTTTTTCTGCAAATTAAAGAAAATGTTTTGTTACTTAAACCCATCCAACTACTGCCATGTGTAGGTAGATGTTTTTCAGGTCATTTGCAGAGATTAAGAGCTTGCCAAGCAAACCATTTTCCTTCCTGATTTCTGTTCGTATATTAACACAATAGGAAGAAAAGCAAAACCAGGTGGAAAAATATCACACCCTTTTTTGGTGTTGTGTGTGGCAGTAGGAAGCTGTCGCTGTAAAATTGCGGTTTTCTTGTGTAACGTGAGACATTTTCACTTCTGCTTGCTTAAATGGCAGTATGCTGCACCGTTCAGTAAGAGCGTTTCTGTTGTGGCCATCGTAATGGAGCAAGATATCAACAGCATCAGGCACATGGAGTACTGGCAGTGCCTGTCTGCAACTCCCATTAATGTCAGTGGGGGTTTTATGGATGGGTTGAGAGCAGTGCGCTGCCGTTAGTGTTTAATTTTTTACAGTTGAATGTGCGCCATCACTGAGCGTAGTTATATGCAAGAAAGATGGGTGACGATAACAGTTCACTACTATCAAAGTCCAGGAGTGGCTTTACATGCAATGTATCCCCACTTGCTTGTGCTTGGTTTTACAGTAACTAGGCTGGCAAACATACTATGCGTGACTTGTCCAAATAGCGTGCGCTAAGTGTTGGAGTGACTTCATACCTGGGAAAAAATATGTTGGTTTTTGCAGGGATGATGTGGCTGACTTGATTTGTGTGCTGGAGGGGGGAAGTACACTGATACTGTAACGACACTTGGCAGCGTTAGGTTAACGATTGGACTCAATGATCTTAAGGGTCTTTTCCAACCTAAATGACTCTATGATTCTATGACACCGTGCCAGATCTCTGCAACAGAAAGGAAGGTAGTTTTTCCTCTGTGCTGGGCATACCTGGCTGTGTTGGGCTCTGGTTCTCCTGCGTGGTGGGTCAGGTCGGGGCTCTCAGAACCAGACCTGGCATTTCACGTGGACGTCTCTGGTTTTTGGGTGGTTTGTTTTTCTTTTTTTCCGAGGGTGTGACAACACTAGCTGCAGGATTTCAGTGTAAGCCTGGTGAATATCAATTAATTTCTTTTAAACACCTCCCGTATAACAGGTGTCTCTTCAAAGAATCCTTTGCGTTTCTCTCTTCTTTTGCCGTCTAACCTCCCTCTGCCAGGCTGGCCAGAGGAGAAGAAGCCTGGAGCCCCATGGTCCCGTTTAGGGCTCTGCAGAGCTGCGGCGGCGGATGGTGCAGAGCTCTGCCTTTGCACCGCAGCCTTGCCTTCAGCCTCGCTCGAGCCCTGTTGAGCATCTCCCCATCCTTAATGCACTTTTCCTTGAGCACCTGCTTCTTTTGGAGTTAGTTATTTAAAAGGGAAATTTAAGCTACTGGCTGAGGGTGCAGAGAAGAGCGGAACTGGCTGAAGGGCTGGGGTTAGCGCTTTCTCCTTGATCTGGTCTTCTCACCTTTAAGTTATTTGTATGCATAGTTGGCTTCCCGCGCTGATTGGCACCAAACGAGTTGGGATAATGTCACGGTTGCCCACGAAGCCGTGCCAGCATGAGAGCACAGTCTTGCCAAAACAAGGGCATTGATTAGTGCAGAGGAACTAGGGCAATCCAATTATAACCACAAATGCCATTGGCTTTCTCAAATTCTTACTCAAATAACTGCGGGCTCTCTGCTGTATTAAGGTGGTCTGGACTATATCGAGAAAGGGGAATTCGTAGGACTTAGGTAGTGCAGAGTAAACAGGATTTAATGCTTAAATACTCTATTGCCTATTTACACATAGGCAAAAGGATAGTATGTTTCAGATAGGTAGAAGCTGGCCGACCCCCTTAGAGAATATATTTTATATTTCTTTTTTTGGAAATTATTACAAAATATCCTAAAAGGAAACTACACAGGAAAAATAGCTAAGAAGTTTCCTATCATTTCAATCTTGTTTGAGCATTGAATATTCCTTTGTTCCCTAATATTATGCTTCCTCTAACCTACTCAGTGGGCCAGATAAGGAAATGTGATATTTTTCACCACCGTGACGAAATTAAACTAAAGCTACAAAGAGCGTGAGGGTTGTAGCCTGGAGTCTTAGATGAGTAGTTCAGATCTGGCTTTATATTAAATGCAGAAGCGAGCAGTCTCTCATGGATGAATCACATTCAATTAGCTACTTCCTATGATGAACTGATTAAAAATTAAGTGGCATCAAATAAGACTGATTTTGCTCATACATTTAAATAATGCTATAATTACATACTAATCAGATGGTAAATCTTAATTGTACATGTTCCATATGTTTTATTTGCCTGTTCTCCCTCTTCACTTTGTCGTCTTTGTATCAGCATGGAGTATATTTTCAGGCTGCTTTTATGTTTGGCCTAATTGAATATCAAAAGCAGTATATGTGAAACTTCCTGAATTCTATTCTTCAGCCAGTGGCAGCTGTGCTATTAGATGACCTTTACCATTCCCGTAGCACAGAATAATAAAGGAAGGGGGGGAATTGAAGCCCAGCCATGTTATTGTTAGAGACAGAAATAAATCATATATAATTGCTTCGCCATGAAGGCCAAATCCTGCCGTCCTTCATGCCCGAGTTAGAAATACAGGATTTGGACCTTTGTTTCCTGTGGTTTCCTGGCCACCTTGGACGTGCCCAGAATCCGCACGCTGCCGCTGCAGTGGCTAATTACCATCACCGGGCTCACGTCATGTTAAAATGAACTGCAGCCCAGGCTCCATCCCTCTTGCGCGGGCAAGGAGATGGCTCTGCTGCAGGAAAGCCTTTACGTGAATGTCTGCCTTTAAGTGCCATTGGCTTCAGTAAGATTACTTGAAAAATTAAGAAAAGCCTTAGATGCTGGATTACATGGTGGGCTTCCACAGAGTGCTTCTGTTTTGGTTAGCTGTTTGGAACAAGCCTGCTAACTCTTCCTTGAAGTAAATAGGTATTTTGACATAACATGCCTGTGGTATTAACTTTATTCACTCCAGGATGTACTTTACGTTTTTGTCTGCTTTTTAATCATAGATCATGAACACAGTCACAAAAAGAACAAGCGGAAACACTGGAGAAGACAGTGGGCAGAAAGCAGCATATTATCTGACATGGAGATGTTGAAACACAGCCTGGAAGTGAATTCGTTTTCTGCGGATAGCAACAAGACCGGGAACATCAGTGAAAAGAAGAGCCACAAACGAACAAAGCGGTTTCTCTCCTACCCTCGCTTTGTGGAAGTGATGGTGGTGGCTGACAGCAGGATGGTCGCCTACCATGGAGCTAATCTACAGCACTATGTCTTAACGTTAATGTCAATAGTGAGTATTCAACTAGGGGGAGTAGATTCACCCACGGATCATTTTCTAGTGGTCACAGAGCACCCTTTCTGCTGCGTTTATATGCAATACCGTCAGTTTGCCTCGACCAGGCACGGAGATAATGCTGGGATTAGAGTAAAGCTTGGTAAAACTTGGCTGGGGAACACTGGTTGGAGTCTTCTTCCTTCCCAGACCCATCATGTTTCCTAACCCTTCCCACACCTCTCCCTTCCAGCTTTCTGAACCCCAGGCAGCACGAGAAATATCACTGGCCCTTTAGTCCACACGCTGTACTCTTTTTTTTTTATTTAAGCCCATGTGAAATAGCAGCTGAATTAAAAAGGTACTTTGAGGACTGTGCCTTCCAAGGGACTGATGCTAGTAGGTTATGCAGTTGCCTGACTTCCCTTGCTGTTGCAAGGAGAAGGAGCCTGTGGTCACCTTGATCCTTAGCATAGTGCTAGGGTTGGCTTTCCAGGCTGAGGACAAGCATTTCAGTAGCTGCTAGTACTAGGATGCAGTAATGCAGTCCCCAGACAGGCAGCTCTGTAGATGCAGAGTGACTGGAAGTGAGTATCCAGCATAGTTGTGTCACTGGAGGAATTTTGATCCTATTCGAGGGTAGAAGTGCAGTGAATATGTGGTATAAAACTGTCCGTGTCAAAATGAGGCACTTGAGAGAATAAGTTGCTTTTGACAGTCTTGGTTGGTGGTCGTTGTATCTCAGAGCAGAATGATCCTGTAATTTGGTGAAATGTGTGCTAAAGCAAAAGGAAATGTTGGGTTTCTGCGATACCAGCAGGTTTGTTTCATTCTAAAATTGTGCTTCTGGCAGGAGGTCTCTCCAAGTAGCATCAGAGCACTGAGTGGGGCAGAAGAGCCACTCAGGACAAAAACAGTTGCAAAATGGAAAACATGCATGTGTTGTCTTAATTGTTTGTTTCCTTGAATGTTAGCAATAATTCTGAATATTTCTTTTTGAAACAGGTGGCTTCTATCTACAAAGACCCAAGCATTGGAAATTTAATTAATATTGTTATTGTGAAATTGGTTGTGGTACATAATGAACAGGTAATGGAAGTGATTTTCTTCACCTTCTGTTTGACAGTGGCATTTGTAGTGAGCATTGCGATGAATAATTAAAATACCTGCTTTCTGTGTGTTGCTTATTAGGACGGTCCTGCAATATCTTACAATGCCCAGACAACATTAAAAAACTTTTGCCAATGGCAGCAGTCACAGAACCACCCTGAAGGAAGTCACCTTCAGCATGATACAGCTGTGCTTGTTACCAGGTATGGTGAATATTCTCACGAAAACTGTAGCTACTCGTGTGTCAGAGGCTGTGAGTGTGTAATATATCCAGCTATGGGAAATGTTCGGGTTTTGATGTGGGTGTAATGACATTTGCGATTGTGGGAGAGTGTAACTGTGAGCAGAATTGGGATAACGTGTCCACCATAGCAGTAGATGACTTTGAGAGGTTCAGGACTGTGCAAGGTCTGCCCATAGGTTGAACATAAGCTGAAAAACTCTGACTATGGTAGGGAGTCGGTTCAGACTCTGACTGGACGATGTGGCAAACCAGCATGAGAAGGTCCGTTGGAGGACCAAGAACTGCTTTTGGATGTTGTTGTTATTGTGTTTGTACCTTAACTCACTGCTGCACTGAAAATTAATGTGTCAGGTCTGTTCTGCTTTCAGACAGGATATTTGTAGAGCGCACGACAAATGTGATACTCTGGGTAAGGAAAACCTTTGCTTTGTCTTGTAGTAACTTTTTTTGTAGTGACAATGTTAGTTGCCTGTGCTGAACCGTGGGCGACATTTCTTTTTCTATCGTAAACCTCTTTGTTCTCTCCTAGGTCTGGCAGAGCTGGGCACAGTCTGTGACCCATACAGGAGCTGTTCAATTAGTGAAGATAACGGACTGAGCACTGCTTTCACAATAGCACATGAACTTGGCCATGTGTATGTTTTATGTAAATACATTTACATTTAAATAGCCCAAGATTTATGCTAGCTAGGGCTTGCCAGCCAGGCTAGGGCTTGGTACCTGCTGAGCCTGATTATTTGAGAGGAGATAAATATACTTGGGTAGAAGATGCACCACCAAGGAAGATTAAGCCGTGGTGTGACTCTGGGAGGTGGTGGGGTGCTCTGGAGCCTATCTGAGAACAGCAAAACCAGCAGACCCACATTTTGGGGAGGATGAGTGAAAGGGTACCCCAAGCAACACCTAAGCAAGGGAGGAGAGCTAACAAAATGTCCGATATTACTGCATCTTCTCACATCTACATGCGGATATCAGCAGGATCTGCCCCAGCGGCCATGTTGTCCTGGCCAAGCCACTGGGACTAGCCGGGATTTTGGTCAGAGCTGGGAGGTACTGGGTGCCTTGGGGAGGACCAGGCTGAGGAGCACAGGCATGTCTCACCTGACCTTCGGGACCAAAGTCTCCTCCGAGGGCAGGTCCTCAGCCTGCCACAGCTCGTCCCACCGCCATGCATGGTGCTACTGAAGGCAGCGCAGCAGCTGTGTGTGAAGGGAGGAATTTACCCAGGGCGTCTGGTGGGTGATCAGGATGTACAAGTGAGCCTGACCCAGCTCCTGAACTATTTCACAAGGGAAAATCCCATGCTGCTGGACATCCCCAGAAGAGATGCTGTCATTCAAGATGCACCTCCTCCGGTGAAAATTTCTTTAACTGATTTTGACTTTTTTTTGAGAGTGGTCGTGAGAAAAATCAGATCACATAGTCCTTTACCCCCCAGCTACAACTCTTAGGCAGCTGGTTCAGTCCCAAACCACCTCACACCTGGTTTGCAGTGGACGTCCATAGGTGTGAGATGGATGAGTACTCAGGAACAGATCTCTCATTGTTTTAAACTCCCTTTCCCTTCACGGAGAGCTGGCTGAGACAGTCTATTTTTAACCACAGTAGTATTTGTTTAAATGAGATTTCCTGACAGAAAGTCCCCGAAGGTTTGGCGTTCCCCACACCTAACCTGTGGCTAATTCCTTCGCTAATGCTGCCCCAGAGCTGCCGGAGGGGTTAGCGGCGCTCCCGAGCAGGAAATGCCTCTTTGCTCTTTTGCAGGGCACAGAGTGAAAAGGTGGTTCGTTGGAGGTAATCTTAATGGGATGTAAACTCCCCAGCCTTCGAAAGCAGGATCACACCGGGTCATTTCCCCTTCTCCACTTCAAACAGCAAAGCGCTTTAAGCCGTTCTGTCTCCGTTAGCGTATTTGCCGCATTCTTCAATATGTCATGTGCTGCAAACTTCGCGTGGGTTTCTGCTGATATTGATGCTTGATGGCATTTTGTAAACCTACCACATAAAGTATAGGAGCCAAGTCTATCCCCGGTGCAACCCTATTTAGGCAACAGCATGAGGGATCAGCGTGGCCCAAGGTATTCAACTGCATTAGAAAACATTTTGCAGCCGACATAGGGTGCTGCCTGTGTACACGAGGGACTTCAGGCAGTGGTGGTTGGTGGGCTCCAGTCATTTGTCTCCTTCAGAAACTTACTCCCCCAGATCAACTCTTGGCTCTTTGGCTCAATTCCAGAGAACTTGCCATTTTTACGAAGGTGGGGCCGAACTCCAGCCTGCCTGCAGGATCGCGACTGTCAGCTGAAAAGGAGACGGCAGCTGGAATTGCATCTTACTCCAGGCTCCCTCAAGGACTTGGCTGGCTAAATATATGCAGTCATGGTGTGGAGAGCTTACCGGGGTCCTGCGTAGCTTTTTGCAGACAAGTGCTAGGAACTCAATTTGAGCAATGCTTGTTGACACTTATGAATATGTGCGTATTAATACTTTTATTCTGTAATATCTGTCAGTAGCATATCTAGGAAAAATTCTTCGGTTTGCTTACATTTAGTTCTCACTGTTGCTCTTGCTATACTAAATACTTGACATTTGCCACTTAACTGACTGTACTTTTCGCTGCTGTTTTCTTTTAGATTTAACATGCCACACGATGACAATCACAAGTGCAAAGAAGATGGAGGTAAAAATCAACAGCATGTCATGGCACCAACACTGAACTTCTACACCAATCCCTGGATGTGGTCAAAATGCAGTAGGAAATACATCACTGAATTTCTGGAGTAAGGCTTTGCATATGCATGTGTTAGGCTGTTTTGACATGTGCATGCATCCCATGGGGTTCATCAGTTAATCTGAAATCCTAGTGTGCAGTGTTTGGAGGAAATCAGAGGGATTTGTGTGTGCACGCATCCTTTACATAGAGCAGGAATGCACCCCTGGCATCTGGTCCCTGCCAGTTCAGCCTCGTGATAAGCTGGCAAGGACCAGCCTCTCTATAGGGAAGAATAAGTCTTCCCCCATGGATATTGCTTTTAAGGAATGTGCGTTCTCCTCGAACCTGAAGAGTGAGTTTTCCAAGCCCTATGGCCCAGATACGGAGCTGTGTTTTAGGAGGCAGATTGAATCTGCCTTTCTGCTCCACAGGTCAAGATAAAGCCCTGGCACTAGTCCATGGTGGGAACACTGCTCCAGGAGCCCACGGGTCAGTTTGATGCACAGTGATCACCCATTTTGCCACGATGCCTTCCCACGTGTTGTGATGGGGAGCAGAATGACAGCCACGATGGTGTCCTGGCGAATCCAGGAGCTTGGTCCCTTGGGCAGTTCTTCTGCTAATCAATTATTTTCTTTCTAAATATATACCAGAGCATGCTCAGCAGCTAAATGCAGGTTGTGCATGCTCAGAAATGCTTTTTGCCAGGGTAGCTGACTGCACTGTGGCGGACGGTCATTAGCACAGCACGGGTATGGTGGTGAACGGGTAATGCAGCCTCCTATCCTCCTGTGCCTTGAGTCTGCAGTAGCTGTTGTAGTGCTTGTTAAATATGGCAAATGTGGTGTGCATCTGCCCTAAGGCTGACTCAGGTAAACACCAATGGGTTCTAGTCTCATCGCCTCCTGTTTAACACCGGTTTTCTGCTTTGTGTTGTAGCACTGGTTATGGGGAGTGTTTGCTTGATGAACCTTCATCAAGAACTTACACGTTGCCTCAGCAGCTCCCAGGGCTGATTTATGACGTCAACAAACAATGTGAGTTAATTTTTGGACCCGGATCTCAAGTGTGCCCGTATATGGTAAGTGAAATTCCACACCTTGGTTTTCCTGGTGTTGCTAGGGCGAAATAAGGCCTCCTGGGGTTGGATGAATGGGAGGCTCAGAAGCCATCAAATTATTGTCAAGCTTGTGAGTTAATGATAAATCTTAGGGGGATAATTTCGTAAAGGATCATCTATCTGGTAAGGCATGTAGCACATATTTATTTAATATTTTGATCTTTCCAATAACTTAAGCAGATGCAGTGTCGGCGACTTTGGTGTATTAACATTGATGGCGCGCACAAGGGATGTCGTACCCAACACACACCTTGGGCTGATGGGACAGAATGTGAGCCTGGAAAGGTCTGTAATACCTGGTGGTTCGTGCCTCGTAGCTATGTTTCCCAGGCCTCAGGCTAAGCATGACAGTCAAAATCATCCTATCCCAATGGCCAGTTGTATGGGGCACAGCTGCTGACTGCAAGGGTGGAAGCCCAAAGCAGCTCTGTGTGTTTTAAGCCTGGTATGCATGGGTCAACTCTACACCAGATAATGTGATTAAAATCAACTGCTTGGCATAACGTTGTTTAAAGCAGGTATTCCTTCTGGAGTGCTTATCTTTTTAAATTAATGCCCTTGAGTGAACTCTCGAGGAAAACTTTTGCAAAGCTTCCCTAGGCTTTTATTAGAAATTTCCTATGTGATGTGAGCAATTACTAATTTTGTGTAACATAAATTTGCCAACTGGCTTCTCATCTTGGCAACTTCAGAATAAAATATAGAACTGGTTGACATTTTCTGTATGGAACAGTTTTGGCAGTAATTAATAGAAACTTTCAATTTCCACGTGCAATGTTAGTTTCCAGCTAGCATTGTGGTTTCTAGAATAAGTATTTAGTTTTCAGTTGTCCAGATCTGGAGAAAAATAGTTGAGAGGCTTTTTCTTTTTATTTTGTTGAGATACTGAAGCTTTTGAAGAAAAATATACTAACTAGTTTTCAGAATTTTTGTCTGAACAAAAATATTCTCCATCTAGGTCTAGTAAAAAAAGTGTGATGTTATTCTACAAGGTATAGCTTAAAAATTTGCTTTTCTGGCTATTAATGATCAACAGTTAAAGAGTCAACATTTTAATTCATAGTCTTTCAAATGTTTTTTAATAAAAATATCTGGATGCTATTTTAGATACAACTTTCCATAAAGGCTTGGCAATTAATCTTTTGTTGCATGTGTCTGAAAAGTCAATTGTTCAACGACACTTGACTGATTTCTTCAAGACAATGGGCATAATGTGTTAATTTGCCTTGCTTTCTTAGGGAAAAGCGCAGTCAACACGTTTGGTTTTATTGTTGAGAATGTGCATTAGAGATGTGGTTGGAAATCCTATTCGTGATGTTATACAAGGTATAGCTTAAAAATTTGCTTTTCTGGCTATTAATGATCAACAGTTAAAGAGTCAACATTTTAATTCATAGTCTTTCAAATGTTTTTTAATAAAAATATCTGGATGCTATTTTAGATACAACTTTCCATAAAGGCTTGGCAATTAATCTTTTGTTGCATGTGTCTGAAAAGTCAATTGTTCAACGACACTTGACTGATTTCTTCAAGACAATGGGCATAATGTGTTAATTTGCCTTGCTTTCTTAGGGAAAAGCGCAGACAACACGTTTGTTTTTTTTGTTGAGAATGTGCATTAGAGATGTGGTTGGAAATCCTATTCCTGTGCTAGCCAGTGGTGCACCAATATTTAACATTTTTATGTAAAATCCCCCCCTTTTTTGAGACTCAGGATAAAACTGAGGCATCTGTGGAGTCCCCTTGACTTGAGACCTTGTGTCTTCAACTTCTCCGTTTGTGAGCTTGGGGTCTGCTCACCGCTGGAAGCTCAGAAATAACTATTTTCTTGAAATTCCAAAAATCTGGGTTGCAATTTTGTTCTGACAAACCTGCCGTTACCCTTGGATATGGCCAGAATGATGTGCAAACAACTGCAATTGAGCAGATTAGCACCTCCTCAGAGTTACCATGTCATCCAAGAGGCAGTGTCCAGCTGCATGGCTCTTAATAAAGACCGCGTAAGCAAAAACATTTCAGTCCACAAATTTAGACAATTTGACAGGTTTAGACAAATTAGACAAGTGTGACCTGAACTTCTCAGCTGAGAGCAGATGGGCTCTTAGAAACAGCTAATGCAGTCCACTCGTGTTCAGGCATTTGAATGTATTCTCACAAAAAGGCTTTACAGAGTAATTCTTGTATCTGTGTGTTGGTCTAATTCAAGCTTAAGGTTTGGATTATAAACTCTCTTCCCCTCAGTGTTTACTTGGGCTTGTGAAGTGCTGAGGTGCGAGCCTGGAGTGCTTTTCATTGGAATAAATCACTATTTTGGTACTCTGCTGTGGCCAGGAGCCCCATCAAACTGCTGCTTGCTGACTAACGCCTTGCCTCAAGTCTGCATGTTTAAAGCCCGTGATATATGGGTTGGCAGGTGGAGAAAATACCATGCCATTTTTTATGGAGATATCTTTGGAAATGAGGGAGCCTGAATAGCTAAGAAAAATCTAGCTAAAACTACTGGGATGTAGATTTAACCAGGCTCTAAATTTATTCTTAAATCAAGGACACTAAAACAACATGGGAGTATTAGCTTATGCATATTTTGCATGTGAGGACACTGAATTTGGTATCGCTAAATCAAGTAATAAGCCCAGCCCAGAGTTTGGCCTTTGCTGGGTGAGCACCAGTCATGGTGGTTTACAGTGTTTCACAGCACCAGTGCATTGTCGGGTGGAAATAAATCACTGAAAGAAAATAAAGAGGGTCATAAACTTGGGCCTCTCTCTCTTGTGGTTTTCAGAGTTGTTTAAAGAATGGTAAAAGAAGAGTAGATGAATAGTAATCATTTCTGTCTCCTGCTGTATGGCAGCAGGTAGCGTATATGTTATGCATGCATGAAGCTTCACAGCACTTGTCTGCCCCCTGCTAATCTATTCAGCTAAAGTCAGCCCAAGGATGGGAGCTGGATTTGGTGAATTATCTGGGACTCCAGTGGCAAGACAAAGGAAAGGAAAGTCTGTTGTAGTGTCTCCCGTCCCTGCCATTGCTCTCCTGCTCAACTGCGTGTCTTAAGTTATTTTCAACTTGCTCCAGACAAAAACTCTTTTATTCTCTTCATTCTCTGATCTGTAAGCTCATAGGAAAGAGAACCCTGGCAGGCTTTTTAGTTTTTCTGTTGTAACTCAACACAGAAATTATTTTTAAAATACAAAAGGCATGAAGGTTGCACAGCCAGACTATTCATAGTGTGCTTCCAAGAAACACCATTGCGTTTCCATAAGAGAATCTTGCTGTTTATTTAAAACAGCTGCTCTTTTTTTTCCCCCCTTTGATTGGCCATCAACTCCAAACCCCCAATTTTTAATAAAATCAAGGGATGTAGGTGATTTCCTGGTTAATTCTCAACCATCAGATGGGAGACATATAGGTCATGTCACGGTCTGTTAGCTGTGTACATTCACTAGTTAGCTATTCAGTCGTCTTCTCTGGGTCAGTGGTGCCAAGCATGACTGTGGTTATATATTTAGCTATGAGCATCAACATTGCTGCGAGAAGTTCTCCACTGGGACAGCACTGTTGGACTGGTGTCATGTATTTTTGTATGTTAATGATAGCTGTCGGACATCTTTGTCCCTGCACAGGACTGGCATGGGGTCCCCATCCTGCAGTTTTTCAACCCTCTAAATGCCAGGAGGAGTTGTGCATCGTAAGGGTTTGTCCTGCAGCAAAGAAACAGGTGTTTCAGTTTATTTTATTCCTCTCCTTTACTGTAGCAGATATTTTTCAGCCAGTTTCTATCTGGGGAATCAAATCTTCAGATGAAAGCAAATCCAGGGCACCTTGCAGCCTAGAGACCATGATCATCCCTGAGCAAACACCACATTTAGGGCCCAAGCTACAAGTTGTTCAGCCATCCTGCAAACATGCCCATAGGCAAATGCACCCGAGATCAGCTTTCTTCGTCAGAAAAGCAACGTGGCAAGCTGGCCATCATGGGCAAAAGGTGTTAAATGAGCTGCGGAGCCAGTGTCCTATAAGCTGGATGCACAACCCCCACGATAGTTTGATTTTGCTCTGTTTTCCTAGATAGCTTTCTCTAAGGTGATTCATAAGGAAGTCTAAAAAGCCGGGGGGGAGCTTACGGTGTGTCTTGATACAACCTTGTTCTGGTATTAGTGAAAGGGCTGGAAAAACACAGCACATCAGTAAATTTGACCAAATGTGCTGGAGCCAGTGTCCTATAAGCTGGATGCACAACCCCCACGATAGTTTGATTTTGCTCTGTTTTCCTAGATAGCTTTCTCTAAGGTGATTCATAAGGAAGTCTAAAAAGCCGGGGGGGAGCTTACGGTGTGTCTTGATACAACCTTGTTCTGGTATTAGTGAAAGGGCTGGAAAAACACAGCACATCAGTAAATTTGACCCTGTTGCTATAAAGATCGTCAGGCGTTTCCCTGCCTGAACAGCATCTGGTGCAGAGAAATATTGCAAGGGAATATTTTAATGATGCATTACATGTTTTCTTCTTTAAGTCTGTAACCTCTTCTAATCTGTGAGCAATTAGCAACGTTTGGGCTTCCTATAATTGCAAAGATTTAGGTGTCCGCCAGCAAACGAGCATGTCTCTGGGTTTAAATCTGCTTTAGCGAGCACTGTTCGGTGAGAGGGAAGCCCTGCTCTCACGGGTCTTGGGGACACTTTTCCATCCATTCTGGTGGGGCCAGAAGGTGACTCTCCCCTAGATCTCACCTCTCCAGAAGTCTGTGTAGTTGAACTAGCAAACATAGCCCAAAGGGACACATTTTATACCACAAAAATGGGAGACAGGGACTTGCCAAGATAATTTAAGCCAGTTTTCCAAACAAAAGAAAACAAGAGTTATAGCTGGAAAACAAAAGTGTAGGCCAGGCCTTGGCAAGTCACATGTTATGGCTGAGTGAAAAAAAATACTTTGGATTGAGGAATTCATTTTTCTGTTTTATTTGCCCATTGGATTTGGAAGTTTCCTCTCCCGCTTTGTACAGCCGTGGGGAGGTTTGAGTTTTCCCTGGTGTTTTCCCCATTGCCTGTCTCCTTCCCTGACACGGTGGTGCGGTTCCTGCTGCTCTCCAGGAAATCAGATAAGCAGCTTTTTGAAAAGCCAGTGCCGCGAGCGTTGCCATGCTGTTCGGCACCAGTGAACAGGGAATATTCAGTGGTTGCTGTTGTCCTCAGTCTTCTTCCCATAAATCACTCCTGTGGACTCAGCACCTTGCCTTCGCTTCTCCATTTAAGGGTGCAGAGAAAGAAAAATACGGGAGCGACAGACAAAAAGTAAAGAAGTTCAATTTTATTTGATTGCAAAATCTTTGCCGCATTTTACATGTGCTTGAGAAATAAGTAACCCTGGGTCTTGTCGTCCAGGCTGGTCACTGTTGGTTGGCTCGTAATGCAAAAGCAATGCAAACCCACCTTTCCCGTCTCTCCCCTTTGCACGCAGCACTGCCGGTTTGGGATGTGCGTGCCCAAAGAGCGAGAGGCGCCGGTGATAGATGGAGCGTGGGGGACGTGGAGCCCTTTCGGGACCTGCTCGAGAACCTGCGGCGGTGGCATAAAGACAGCGATACGAGAGTGCAACAGGCCCGAGTAAGTGCACGGAGGGGAAGCGCCGGTGGGTGAAATGGGGAAAAGCAGCGGGGTTGCCCAAATGGGCTGAAATCCCCTTCAGCTGTCCCCAGCCCGTGTGCGCCCCAGGGACGGGTGGCTTTGCCTGGCACTGATGAGGCAGCATGGGAACCCAGAAGGAGCTGGTCACAGGTTTGGTTTGTGGGTAAAGTGCACTAAAAAGGGATACGTTCAATGGAGAGAGAAAGAAAAAGCTAATATCTGTGTGGATTTATTGCCTCCTGTTTTCCTGGGGAGGCACAGCTGGGGTCCCACTTCCAAAGGTGTTTGTCTTCCTCTAAAGTCGTGGATCAGCAAGGAGGGAGAAGGGAAGGAGCCATGGTTTTATCCATTTTTCACCATTTTACCCCCCTGCTTTGGCTGCTTTTGCAGCTGTTCCTACAGGCCAGATCCTTTATATAGTTTTCTACCATTTTACTCCTGCTTTGTCTGGTTTTGCAGCTTTTGGCTGCTTGTGCAGCTGATCCTTTATACAGTTACATGTCAGCTGGTGCAGACTAGCCAAACCTCAGCAGAAATCTGTGCCCCATTAAAAAGCGGCACTCAAAAATGTTTGCCGTCAGCCTGGAATGCAAAATCCTGCACCCTTTGAAATGGCAGGGAATTTTGCCGTGGGCTTTAAGGAGACGAACGTGTGGCTGGCAAAATATTAGTAATAGGTTGAACAACTGGTATGAAAACAGCCTGTTTACATAAATTGCGAACTGTGCTGGTTTCTGTTTAACTGCCTCCTTTCAGCCCACGAGAGCAAGAAGTGGTGGGCAGGATGCTTTCCAGGCTCTCGTTTGGGACTGAAACACGGAGAGGAGGAGGGGTCTGCGGAGCTGGTTGGACCAAGGGGTCTTAAAAAGATTGAGCAGGCTCGTTCCGCTTTCTCGTCATTGGTTTTGGACGGCTTATTGCCAAGGAAATTGCCATTAGTGATGCACCAGTGACAGTTTCATCACTGCTAATGGGAGAAGGGAGAGCTCGTACCTGCGGCACTGCTGGTGAAGTGACAGGAGAGGCTGGCTCAGCATGGCTGGGCAAGTGTCGAAAAAGAAGGGTTGAGGCTAAGGGAGTCGGACACCAGCACGTTAATTAAAATGATGCTGAGAAACACACAAGCACAAAGGAGTTCTCGTCTCGCTGTGCTGAGTCAGCACACGCCATATGGTCTTCCAGTAGCCATGGAGACACAAAAATAAAATAGCTTTCCACACGCAAAAATAGCTATGCTGCTGAACCTTTGGATGCTGTCAGTGAGATGTATTCCCATCTTCTGGAGAGGCATCTGTTTGGACTGGTAGCTTTTTGTGATCCTAAAGGCTAGCCAAGGGATTTTAAATTCCATCTTCTCTTATAGCTTGTGTTTTGTATCTTGGTGTTTCGTGAGGCATATTACTTTGGCTGGGATTTGTAAAAGCACCTAAATACGCTAGGCACCAAGCTGCGTGTGAAATCCCCTGCGCTTATCATTAATAGTGGTTATTTTCCAGGCCCCCTTTTGAGAGCCACGTAGCTGGCACTGGCCCCTTCTCCGACCCCTCACGAAGTCTCCACAGGGAGTCGTCTGTCCTAGCACTGTCCACAGAGCTTTACGCAGACTCTGTTTTGTCCCCATAATTTGATGTCGTAGCGTGGGCTCCCACCATCTGCATCCCTGTTATCATGGGACTGCTGAGACGATGCAAGTGGATGAGACACTGCTGGGTACTCTCCTGCCTCTCCCACTTTTCAAAGTACTTCAAAAATATACAGAATAGGTCTAGTCTCTGTTTCTTCTCTGTTGTGGAAGGCAGGAAAACCAACACAGGTACCTTGAGTAAGGTCGAAATAGTTTTCAGTAAGCCTTTTTATATTTGAAGATGGTTTAGTTTTTTAAAGCTTTTTCTGTGCACGAGGATCTGGGGTGGTATCTTGCATGCCAATAAAATATTGTGTTAAATCTGGCATTGAAAATGAACCTCCTGCCATGGTACAGAAAATAAGGCTGCAGCTCCTGCCTCTGTTTGTAATGTGCTCTGACACCCACGTGGACGAGTATCTTGCAGGGCTGTAGGAAGAGCTGTAAGCCGCTGAAATGGCAGCAGACTGTGTTTTGACATACACTGAAAGAATGTATTAGCTAACCAGACCAGACCCTTCCCACCAAGATTGCCCACTTGGGAATTCAAGGCTGGCTGGTACAGACAAAGCCCACGGCTGCGGTGCGTCACATAGAGGGTCTGTGGTGCAAGCCCTGGTTTTCAAAGCAAGGCATAGCTGCAGAATTTTGGGAAAAGGCATACTTCGTAAGATGTCAATACCAGGAGCCCTGTTTTCAGGAATGGCTTTCTGGATGGGGGAGTGTTATCTCTGGATGCAAGTCTGATCACGTCTGCATTTTAGTCCATCACAAAAGTATCCACCTGTGCTGAAAGCTGTCTGAGCTTGACGTGTAAACACATCTATAGATAACTGTGCTGGCAACTGGCAGCACATGTACCAATTCCCGGTCCCAGGGCTTCCTGGGATGCTGCGGAGGAGATCTCAAACTGACCTGTGTACGCTAGGGCTTCACAGATTTTTCTGCAGTCACTGCGTGAGCACAGGCACATAGGCAGGCATGCAGATGGACACACATGCCCCATAGTTGGTCTCCAGGGTCCTTTTGTTGTGGCAGCCTGAGTGCCCCCGGGCAGAGCTGCTGCCCTTGGGACTGAGCACATGCAAAGCACCCCCAGAACTGCGCTTCTCAGCGAGGTGCTTCTACCTGGCGCTCCTGGGGCACTGAGAGTTGGGTGCTGCCTCGAGGTCTGCACGTGAAAATATTCAAGGTTAGTAATTGCAGGTGATGCATTAAGCATTGCATATTTAAGACGTGCTGGGAGGGATGCAGCGAAGCCGGGGTTTGCACAGGAGCTTGTAAGGGGAACGATGCTAGATAGAAAGCGGGTCCACACCGGCCATTTGTTGATCAAATAGATGATTCAGAGAGAAGGGAAATCAAGAGAGGACAAGGAGGTTTCTATGCATGCACTGCTTTCCCTTCTGTCTCTGCAGTACATCATTGATGATTATCCGTAAAAATATTACATAGCGTGAAGTATCCTGTATTTCTTCATGACACTGAAAATCGATGTTATATGAGTCTGACTTATTTTTCAGGGTCAGCTTTTTCTGTTTACTCAGGCTCTGTGAAAAGCAATGCTGGTTTAAAAACACCCTACAACTGTCAGGGTGGTTTGGGGCTGTTTTGAAATGTCAGAAGTGTGAGTGTGCTTCAGCCCTGAATGCTGGCTGCGGGGAGATTTACTGCCACAGTTACAAAGCTGACAGTTTGCAACACGATGGCAAGTTTTAGCAGCCTTCAGTTTGTGGTGTGTCCATGTGTTCAATGTTCTCTCAACCTCATGGGTCATGTCTAGAGAAAAGGAAACTATACAGTAGCCTTGGGATCTTTGGATTTTGTTAGACATACCCTGAAAAAAAGAAAGGCTCCTGCATGTTCTTCTTAACTAACTTAATATTTAAAAGTCTTATTTTAATTAAATTGATTTATATTGGAAGCAATGTGTTTACCATTAAAATGTTTTAATTGCAATGTTTTTAAAGAAATGCCCTGCTAGAGGTTTGCATATTTTAGAGCCTTTGTCAAACTACAACAGTCCTGCTGCAGTATAAATGCTTTCAAAGTGAAAATGATGAGTCCTGTTAACTCCCCCATGAATGATTCGGGCTCACCGACATCTGGAGTGTGCTGCTGCCACAGCTAAGAAGTTTGCCCATGTGCTGTGTAGTGAGGTGGTCGAGATGTCCCTTTGTAGCTGGAGGTGGATAATGTACCTGCATGGGAATAGTCCGCAGGATGGGCTCCGGCGGTGGGAAACCCCCAGCAATCACCATTGAGCCTGTGAGGAGTCCGGCATGCACCCGCAGGGGCTGCTGCGCTGGGTTAGCTCTGGAGCGGTCCCAAGTGTAATCAGTTAAATTAATCCAAGTTGTTTGTCATACCAAGGTGGAGAATAGACTAAATCGGTACAAACCGGGTTTAGACTTGCTCCACTAGGAACTGGTGTGAAATCAGTCTGTAAACTGAAATCCGCACCGGGCGCCATGTGGTTGCTTAGGCTTTTTAACACTGTTACTTGCCTAATTGCAAGTACCAGAAACCTTTGCAAGTGATACGTGTTTAGTTTCCAGATGGCACGTGAGAGTCGCCCTTGGAGCAGGTAGAGCTGATGTTACCAGCTATGGCTCCGGGCTGTGCCTAAAGACAAGTCATACCCCTCAGGGTTTAGGATAGGACTCGAGGGGTCTGCACCACGGCAGTGTGTCTCTCAGCGAGGAGATGATGCTGGTAGGAAAAAGCCCACGTGTGTAGCTGGTGGTGCTCTGCATCTCGCGTGCGGCTGCTGGAGGAGGCAACTCCTTCTGCCAAATCTGTGAGCATCCCTAGCGTGGTGCTGATGGGGTGGTGGGAAGTCTGCCTGCCCTTCCCCGCTTTGCAGGTAGTCTTTTGGCAAGTGCGAGCCCCTCTGTGTGCTTCTGCCTCCCCATTTATTTCACAGGAACTCTGCTACTTGAGTCACAAATAGTTTTCAAACGAAGAGTGAAGAATTGTTATTTGTGGGAGAAAAGGCACTGCTGGGCTTCCTAAGTGGTTGATGTGCAGGGGTGCTAAAAAAATTGTGTTCAGCTGCAGGAACTTGTTGACTCACTGTGTGTAGAGACCCCTGTACATGTGCAGGGGGTTTCTGTCTCTGTTTTGCTGGGAGGCACTGGCTGCATGCAATGTGGAGAGCTTACGGTGAGCATCTCCGTGCTAAGGGCAGGGGTGGTTCCTGTTTATCGCTCGTTGGTTCGTGTTTTGGAGGGTCTCCAAGTGTGGAAACCAGCTTCCTTCCCAAGGAGGCTCAAAGGGAAGATGCGCTCTGCCAGCATCCCTGGGGCACCGATGGGCATCGGGTCCCGGGGCAGGGCAGAGCCGATCCTGAAGAAAAGCCCTGTAGGCAGGAGGTCTGGGTGCCAGGACTTCAGCGCCCGGCGAGTCGCTTTTCTGATCTGCGCTTCTTGCTAGCGCAGGCACTTGTTTTGTTCAGGGGTTGGGTAGAAGATATAGGTTTAGTGGTTATTTTGCAGCAGAGGCTGGAGCTGGGCTGTTGTCCTGAGCTTCGAGGGTCACTCTCTGCCTCTGTACACATGTCCTGGCATAATGCGGTCAGGACACGGTGGCTCTGGCCGCTCAGGATACTTTTGCCCTCCGCTGACTCCTCTGAAACGGTCTGTTAAAGGGAGAGGCTGGGGCTAACCTCAGCCAGCGGAGGCTGTCCCGTGCTGACGGCTGGGATGCACGTTAACTTCATCTCCCTTGAGTGCAGGTCTTAGTTGGTATAATTTTTCCTTTTTGGATAATTACAGCTTTGCCCAAGTTGACCCTGGTAACATTTCATCCAGGTTGCCATATCTTTCCTTCTGTAACATCAGGGAGAAGCAAAGCTGCTTGGGTGGTACTGCAGTTTTTATTATGCATATTAATGGTGGTAGCTTGTAGAAGCTTCCACCATGCCCTCTCAATTTCATTTGAAGATTCAGGAGAGAGCAGCAGAGACGGTGGGGGTTTTTTGGAACATTTAAAGCATGGTGCATGCTTTTTTATTTTATTATTACAATTTATTAAATACATAGAAGGCTGCACATAGATGGGCACATGAAACCTTACCCGAGTTCCTAGAAGAAATGTCCTTCGAACAGACAGTAAATAGCAGAGCTTGTATCCCAAGGGTACTTTCCTCACAGCATTACCGTAGCTGAAACTGAGTCCTCACCAGAAAAGTGCCTTCTGCTGGGCTCCTCCGATGCCATCCACATGCAGCTCACTCCCGCACCACTGCTGACAGCGGCTGGAGTGGGAGAGGCTTTTTCGGTCCCTGAAGTGAGCTGTTATCTGGCAAAGGCTCCGTCTACATACGAGGACAAAAATAGTTTTATGACTACAGCCCTGAATCTGGGAGTCGGGAGATTCAAAATGACAATTTCTCCTAGGCTTATCCGCTGGCTTTTATGTGGCTTGGATGATATCACTCCCCAGTTTATACCAGAGTCATCCTACTATAAAATGGGGGTAAAGTATTTATTGGCCATCCTTGGTGCTTTCTGTAATACATGGAGATAAAGTTGTTTAAATATGTCTAGCATTACCATTTCTACCATTTTGGGCTAGAAATCCTGAAGGACTAAGTGCTGCCTGGCCCTTCAGCCTCTGCAGGGAAGGCCCTTTCTCCTTTCTGCTGTGATGGTTAGTTATTGGTAACCCACTAGATCAGATGCAAACTCTCCACCACCAAATCCATAGGACCGATGGGGTTGTGGGGGCATGGGCCTGCCGTATGGGATCCCTCAGTGTGAAACTAAATCCTCAGAAGGGTAGGAAGATGTTGCTCTTTCTCTCTGGCTTTCCTTACTACCGCTGCATTCATCAGAGAGCAAATATTCCCTTTTTCATCCCTTTTTAGCATCGCATATATGGTCTTTTTTTATTAGACACCTGCATAATCTTTCCTGCTTGTCAGCCTGGGATATTAATTAAAGACATGCATAGACGTAGACAAAGCCATCAAAATGGTGTTGCAAATACCGACTGTGCTGAACAGGTTGCAGAACTGCAATTGCATCTCGTTTCTAGCCCTATCCCAGCCGGCTTCACTTTCTTGTTTCTGCAGGCCTAAAAACGGTGGGAAATACTGCGTGGGTCGTCGCATGAAGTTTAAATCCTGCAACACCGAACCATGCTCAAAGCTGAAGAAGGATTTCCGGGACGAGCAGTGCGCCGACTTCGATGGGAAGCACTTTAACATCAACGGGCTGCCCACGAACGTGCGCTGGGTGCCCAAATACAGCGGCAGTAAGTGGCAGGGGGGATGCAGATCCTGCCTCCTGCATCACCGCATCGGGGTGATGGCATTCGGATAACGTGCTTCTGGTTTTCCTCCCTCCCATCCCCAGTCCTGATGAAGGATCGGTGCAAGTTGTTCTGCCGAGTGGCGGGAAACACAGCGTATTACCAGCTGCGGGATCGCGTCATCGACGGGACGCCCTGCGGCCCCGACACAAATGACATCTGCGTGCAGGGCCTTTGCCGGGTAAGTATTTTCCTTTCTCTTTAGCGAGGGTGATTGCAGTTTTGTGTGGCAGGATGGCGCTTCTGCACCCTGCTCCACCCGGTTGCTGGCGTGCCCTCTTCGCTCGGGGGCTGCCGGCAGCATCCGCAGGCTCCACGAGCCCCAGCTGGCCTGAACCTTGTGCCAACCTCCAGATTTGCAGAAGAGCCACGCGTGGAGGATGTCTGTACGTCTGCCCTAAGTTACTGAGGGCTGTGGAGGTCTGAGCCTGAATCCAAATGATGCTTCCTTCTGTGCTCTGTTCTGGTTCTTCCCGGTCAGACCCCGGAGCACTTTACATTTCCATTCACAATTATTTTTCACACTTTTCTCTATGGGAACAACCGATGCAAGAAGTTCTCTCTAGCGAAGGCATCGCCTGGTGCAGAAATGGCAGTTCTGATCCTCACTTTGTAAAAAAGCATTTTGTTTGAAAATGGGGTGGGATGGCCACACTGTAAATCAACAGAAAAATGTGGGGAAGCAAAACAGTTCGTCTCACAGCAGCCTTTTGCGTAGAAAGCTTTTGTGTACCTTAATTGGGAGGTTTGTAAATGCTGTTCTAGTCTGCATTTGCTCAATCTAGTTTTTTCAATTTTTCTCTTAAAGCAAGCTGGATGCGATCATGTGCTGAACTCAAAAGCAAGAAGAGATAAATGTGGTGTTTGTGGTGGGGATAATTCTTCATGCAAAACTGTTGCAGGCACATTTAACACGGTGCATTATGGTAAGAATCTGTTGCTAAAAACTTTATAGTGAAAAAATGCGGGTCTATAAAAGCCATTACCACACTTAATCTACAAAAGCACTGATATAAAATGCAAAATCCTTCTAGCTATAGCATATTCCATTTTATAACTATTTATGCTATCCCTAAATGAAAAGTATCAGCTTGTGTAATGTGAGGTAATTTTGCTCGTTTCCCTTTCCCCCATAAAAAGCAAATGAAATGTCTGTGTAATAGCCTTGACTTTCTGTTAAATCTTTTCTAGGCTATAACGTTGTGGTCCGCATCCCAGCTGGTGCAACTAATATTGATGTGCGTCAGCACAGTTACTCAGGGAAACCAGAGGATGACAACTACCTGGGTGAGTTGCAGTCCTTGTTTCTGTCCAGAAATCTGCTCTATTGTCTGGTTGTGCTGATATATCTACTGGCTGCTCTCTGCTAGAGAGGATGAAGAATTCATTTAAGGGAGATAAATTCTCAGTAAGAAAACATCTCATACGTCTACCAAACATTCAGCCTTATCTTGTTCCTCCTTTTTGTTCATGCCATCCTTGATGCAAAGGTTGGGAGGTTCACAGATTATAAGAAATATCCCCTTAGAGTGTCTCTGGGCCTGGGAAGGACTGTCGAGCCTGGGCTGTGGGTGGGAGCTGAGGCACAAAGCTGGGAACCAAACAGGCTTCTGAGTTCTGCTGGAGTCTCCTCACCGCAACTTAACACATCTCTGCTGTCACTGTGCCTTGGCTGGAGAGTAAATATGCCATACCCTGAAAGACATGTGTACAAGCAAATCCAAAGAGAAATTATTTTCTATTTCTCTGAGAATAATAATTCTGATTTCACTTAGACTGAGCCCTTCTTGTCCCTGCCTGACAGTCATATGTAACTGTAAAGAAATACCCTGCACCAAAGATGTTTGTTTGATTTAAACCTAACAATAACTTGGTCTTTGGCTGTTGGACATTCATAATCACTGTTTTCTCTAATCCATGGGTATGTCTCTAGAGGCAGATGAAAATGCTTGTGGTGCTGTGTTAGACCAGTCTGCTGCACGAACATATGCTTTTGGCATGGCCATGTGTCACTTTTCCACCATGCTGATCAGTAATTCTGATAGAGAGAGTTCTGTTCGGGTTCAATAGTGGAGATAACACAGACGCACATTACCACTGATGTTACACCTGCCAGTCGAAGGTTGGTTTTGCCATTAAGTCCTGTTTGGGTCCCTCAGAGTCTGTTTGGGCCGCTGATGGAGCGGGGACTCAGGCTGTGACCCCTTGCAGTCCCAGGGCGATGGCTGCTCTCCCAGCTCTGTTCCTCCTCTGTTGCACGTCCCGTGCCTGGCACTGCCAGCTGCGCTCCGGTAGCGCAGGGTCCCGTATTTACATCCCTGAGCAGGGCGCTTCATCTCGTTTCATCTCGCAAAACCCCTGAGTTGTTGAGTGTTTTTGCAAAATATGGGGCTTAGCCTAAATGCTCGCTGTAACTGGGTATGTTAAAAACGGGACTAGGCTGGCGGTTCCTAGCCCATTGAAGGTACAGGAACTCACTAGAGAAACAAGTGGAGGAGGCTATCGTGCACCAAAGGGAAACGGTGCTGACAGCCTTGGCTGTCGCTCTGAAATGCCATCCATATGGCAGGACCTTTCATTCAGGCAACAAGCTGAGCGGGTCCTCTCTGTCCTCATTCCCAGACTGGGGTCGTGCAAGGCTGGCTGTCCCTGCACGCACGCGGCCGTTCACTTACAGCCGCCTTGCGTTGTTTCTGCACGTTCACAGCAATGACATGAGACGGTGCAGCATGAATGCACATCAATACCAAGAAAACCTTACTGAGGTGTGATAGTTTTCCATCCTGGGGGAAGGAGATACGTTTCATTATTCATCTTTTCTAGAAAAACAATCCTCCCTGTGTTGTGCCTATTCAAACTGGTTCACCCCGGAAGGAGCCCCAAAGAACTTCTCAGCTCTTCTTGGAGGGCCTTTAATCTTCTTGGGAAGCAATGAAGTCAAATCTTCTTTAATGTTGCTTTAATATTGCTGGGAAAGCATCTCTTCACATTAGGCCTGACTAGAAGCAAATGAGAAGTGTGCATGTGTCCACTTATTTTGCAGCTCACTAAGTGTGAAATCTTGGGCCCTCAACCTTGTAGTTGCTTAACAATTTAGGAGGAATTTGATGTTGTCATCAAGTCCAAGACGTGTACCTACTGTTGTAGGAGATACAGTAAACGGGAAGGAATCCTTTAATAATGAGTTTTACTGCTGCCTAATGACATTAAAGCCTTCGAAGTGTGTGGAATTCGGTTGAGCGTAGCGTCTGCTTTCTGAGTTTTTCTCCATCTATGACTGTTTGCTACCGAGCAGTGTTTTGCTTCATTATCTTTCCTCATTTGGTGTAAAAACCTACCCTTTAGTGTTTTGGTGTTAAGTTTGGATTTTTCAGTACGGAGGCTTTGTAGTAACGTAGCTGTGATGGGTGAAATGGTGGGGAAACTAACTTAGGAAATTAGCTACATAATCGCATTAGTGTGAAGTTGTGCAGCAGACTGCTGTTTTCAGGAAACTGTTCCTTTTATAAAGCATTTAGGCTTTAAGCCTTCAGTGCTTTCACATACCTTAAGATTTGGAATAATAAAAAGCACGGGGGGAGGAGGGAGAGGGAGAGAGAGGGGGAGATACTGACCAAACTCCTGTAATTATCTACTAGAAAATGACGTTTGGGCAATTAGGGTACGTGCATTTACCCTCAGAACACACCTGGAAACAACAGGGAAGCCACCCTATCTGCATGGCTAACAAAAAGATTTGGGCAGGGTTATTTCTGCAGTATGCGAGGGGATACAGACTGTGTGTTCTGCGTACAGCAGCCGGCCCAGCATGCCTTTTGGGTATGTCTCTGCCCTGGGTTATGGGTGAACTATTTAGCAACAACTTCAGGCATTCAGCCTTCGTTTTAATGAGGCTCTCCGGTGGAAAAAGGAGAAGGCACGATGTCTGTAAGAGCTCTGCTGCTCTCTTTACGTCCTTTCTGTTTGAGAGTGCCAGTGGGCTTTTCCTCCCACCCCAGTGAAAGGGAGCCCTGAGAGCGCATGACCCACGTTATTATGTACGTATGAGTTAATTCTGCGTCTTTAGTTCTTGTTTTTTGCACCTATGCAGCCTTATCTAACAGTCAAGGAGACTTTATATTAAATGGAGACTTTGTCGTCAGTATGTTTAAAAGGGAAATCAAAGTTGGGAATGCTGTGATCGAATACAGCGGATCGGATAATGCTATTGAAAGGATTAATTCTACAGATCGGATTGAGCAAGAAATAACGCTTCAGGTGAAGTATACGTTGTGCGTGTGGAAAAGTCTGCCCAGCATTATTGGACTGAAAACAGTGGGCAGCGAAGTCTGTTGGTTTATTCTGCTTCATCTTTTTTTCCCCCAGGTTTTATCAGTGGGCAATTTGTACAATCCCGACGTTCGTTACACGTTTAATATCCCCATTGAGGACAAACCTCAGCAGTTTTACTGGAATGTGTATGGCCCGTGGCAGCCCTGCAGTAAGCTCTGCCAAGGTGTGTGCTTGGGAAGGCTTTAAAGAAGACACAGTTTTGTCCTGGATTCACCTGGGATCTGGGCAGTGCTGTTAAATCCCTCTCCATTTGCTTTCTTTGCGATTCTCACATTATGGGCACGATTGTTTCCCTGGGCTGTAGCGGTAGGTATTATCGCACGAGGTGTAGCACTGCTCTGCTGCTTCTCCGTTTCAGAGCAGGGCACCTTTACAGCCCCCTCTGAGCCAGGTGAGCCTTGCAGCCTGCTTTGCGGGTGCGGAAGCTCAAGCGCAGAAAAGGTTACGTGGCATTTCCTAAGGCTGCAAAAGGCATCGGTGTCTGTTTCGGGTCTGAGGCCCAGTCATTCCCCCCTGCCAGTGCTGACCCTGCTAAACGCGCAGAGCCCATCCTTGCAGGCATGCTGCAGCTCTGCCTGCGTCCATCTCATCTGCGTTAAACCCCTTCTGCTCTTCTTAGAGAGTCTTTAACCCCTTCCCTGTTTCTGAAAGAGATTTAAAAGCATAATTAAATGTCTCTGAATTGCTACTATAAAAGGAGTAGGAGAAATAACTGATTTGATAGCTTTCCTGTATGACTTAAACAATGTGCGTTTTTTTTCTGTGTAGGAGAACGAAAAAGGAAACCCATGTGTACAAGAGAGTCGGATCAGCTCACGGTGTCGGACCAGCGATGTGACCGAATTCCCCAGCCTGAACCCATCGCTGAGCCTTGTAGCACAGAATGTGAATTAAGGTGCACTCTACTCAGCCGTGTGTATACATTACATCGTATATTTATTGTTTACTCCTCTTTCCTTTCACTTCTCACCGTAATTCCTTTTCTCACCAGTATTAGATTTGAAAAAAGAAAAGGATTAGCAGTTGCCTCTTCGTCAACCAAGAGGGATTGACATCCACCAGCTGTGTTTTGAAAGGCACTTTTCTACATTTTCACATTTCTCTTGTTGGATTAAATTAGTGCTAACTATAAAAAAAAAATCACCTAATGTTGAAAAATCTCCCTGTGCAATACAGTGCCTGAAATTCGCATCTGCCTGGATCAGAAATGCTCAGCACCATCCTACAAACAGCCTGCAAAGAGGGAAAAACAGATGCTCAAAGCAAAAGAGTAACTAAGACTTGGATTTATCATCATTTGCTTAAAGCAAGGAATGGGCTTAAGTGTAGAGCGGGTTTGGGGCTGTCCCCAGACAACTCCTGGCGAGCTGGAATTGATGGAGCATGGCCTAAATCGTCACAACCCGCTTTCCTTTAAAAAGCAATCTGTTTTCTTTTCTGGAGCTTAAATGTGGTGGCATTAAATGGCTGCTGGTGAAGCAGTTCAGATGGCCATGTTTCCCAAGGGGTTTCTCTGGCTGTGTTAAACCCCGGGGCTGTATAGGGGCTGTATAGGGGCTGTAGGTCGGGTTGTCGCGGTAACAGCTGTTGCCATTGCAACAGGTTGGAAACCTGAGAAGGGCAAATGCAGGAGTTTGAAAAGCAGGCAGGGATGTGAGGGCTCCCCCCGTTCAGGAGCTATTGACTCCAAATCCCCTTGATCTTATTCTTCTCCTAGCTGTGCTGAACTCTGGGCTTAGGAGCGGGGCTCTGTGCTCCCCGTGCAGGCGCTTGTAACAGCCCGGGGGTCTCCAGGACCCGCAGGAGATGTCACTGCCTCCTTCCCCAGGAGCCACCCCTGCGAGGCGCGGGGGGCAATCAGCTCCTGTTGATTCCAGGGTCTCCGAAACCTCCCTGGATCAGGCCTCATGTCCAGCATCCCTTGCCAGAGCTGGGGCCGGGGCTGATGTAAAACAGGGGTGTCTCCTTAGGTGAGTCCTTGAGGGCCACCAGCACCGGCCCTTGCTGCCCATCTCAGGAAGGAGGCACCAGGGTGGGAGTCTGTCTGTCCAGAGGGAACACCCCTAATCCCCGCTGACACCTCTGGGGCTCCTGTGTCTTGGAGCAATTCATTTTCAGCTTCGGAGAGCTGAAACTGTTTTGCAGGCATCCTGCCATGTGGAGTGCCTTGTCACACCTTTCAAGACTGTGCAGATCATTTTCTGACGCTGTGTTTTTCAGCTTTTAGTTTCTAGAGGCCGAGGTGGCACTCCTGCAGGGGAACATGGGGCAGAAAGCCTTCAAAGCGCTGCTCCTTGCTTGGCCACGGACTCTCCCTGCCACCTTGCATGGTCCTGCAGGGTCGCAGTGTGGCTTTGCTGCCCGTAAGAGGGACCTGGTGACAGTTCCTTCCCCCCAAGGAGCAATGCCAGGGTCAATTGCTTCATATTTTTGGAAGCCACAAAGCTTTGGGAAGTTCTGTAAACAGCCAAAACTTCCAGTTCAAGAGCATATATTCCCTATGTATGTCAAACACCCCCGAGCATGTTACCTGCAAGTCCCAGAGCCCCACAGCTCTTTCCACCTCTTCTGATCCTCTCCAAGGCAGGTGCCTTCATGTGAGCTCATGGGGTTTTTGCTGCGCCAGGGCTGATATTTGCTCTCCTCGGCTCAGGTGGCACATCGCGAGGAAGAGCGAGTGCACGGCCCAGTGTGGGCTGGGGTACCGCACCCTGGAGATCTACTGCTCCAAGTACAGCAGGCTGGAGGGGAAGATAGAGAAGGTCGACGACCGCTTCTGCAGCAGCCAGTCCAAGCCGAGCACGAGGGAGAAGTGCACTGGAGACTGTAACGTGGGAGGGTGGCGGTACTCGGCCTGGACCGAGGTAAGGGATGCTCGGCGGTACGGCAGACACTGTCTCCTCCTCACATGGGGCTGTCAGGCTGTTTACATTGCATACAGCATATAAAAGTTGGCCACAGTGATTCTGCTTCCATTGCTTTTTCTGGAGGACACCGTAGTCCAGATCAGCCTGGTACTCCTCATTTTCCACTGCAGTGAATTTACATTTTTAAGCATCCCAAGGTCTGTCTTCGTTAGGCTGAGCCCTGCTGGCTGTCTTCTCCCATCACAGCCAGCCCCGCTGGCAGGAGCCAGGAGGACATGTTACCATCAGTGGAGGACTTCTGAAATTTGTTTCCTTTACACTTTTTAGCAGAATACTTTTCCATGGCCAAGAATATTCCTGAATGCAGACCTAGCACCGGGCACGGTGAAGGGGGGCAGGCTGGTTAGAGGGAATTAATCTCTCCTAAAATGAGAACAAGTAACAGCCATTTGGGAGAACTGAAAGGCAACACTTGTAAAAGTAATGATGGGGTTATAACCCAAAATGAATTCGTGAAACTCATTGCCACGAGATTTTATTAAGCTTAGCAAGATTGGATTTTTAAAGGAATATATAAAGTAACAGCCTGTTACTTAAAGTACAAATTGTTCTTCCGGAGGTTTTTTGCAGTCTCTTCACAGTCCTGACTGCAAGGGGGGGGAAGGAAATAAATGGGCTCTCAGCCCGTAATAGAGTGGCAGAAAGTATTTACTCAGTGTCTCTCCTTCCCAGTGCTCCAAGAGCTGCGGCGGGGGCACGCGGCGGCGGCGAGCCATGTGCGTGAACACCTACAACGATGTCCTGGACGACAGCAAGTGCAGTCAGCAGGAGAAGCTGACGGTGCAGCGATGCAGCGACTTCTTGTGCCCCCAGTGGAAAACTGGCGACTGGTCTGAGGTAGGTGCTGGTCACCAGGGTGGGCTCACCCTGCTGGTCCTCCACCCCGAGGGGCTGGTGCAGACAAAGTGCCTGCAAAGAGATATCCTTGCTCATCCCTCGTGTTTTGTTTGCATAGCCTGCAAGTGCCGTGCCCCGGGGTGTGGTGGCACCATGCCCCCTGCGGAAGGTCTCCCCAGGTCTGTGCAAAGGGAGGCTTGAGTCAGGCAGCAAAGCCGCTGGCCTTGTCACCACCGGTCAAGTGGCCGATTTCCTCTCTGCAAAGCCACAGGGGGTTAATTCCTCTCCAATCCTGCAGTAATTTCTCCCCAGTTTTTCCACGGTTCCTCTGCGGCTTTGGGAAGAAAAATACCTTCTGCCCTCATTTTTCCCTTGAGATCATCCTCACAAGCCCCGGCAGCTCCGGCTGTCGCTGGAGGGCAGGATTTCACCCTACTAATATCTTGCTCAGCCTTCTTCCTGCTGTTTATTACCATTACCTCTTCCACTGCTGCTGGTGCCCTTCGCAGTGCAACAAAACCGTATCTTGATAGCCTTTTCCCTGCAGCAGGACCAGGGATGCTGGAGAACAGTCTTCAAAGGCTGCTCGTCACCTTTGTGGCCAAATAGCTCTCGTTTCTGTGAGTCACGTTCTTTTAGGAAATAATGAAAGCAATTAAATGGGAACAGGGATTGTTCTCTGCAAAATATCTGTCTTCTGGGTCGAGCTGCTGCCAGCCCGAGCCATGCCAGGGCAGTGGAAGAGACGCTTATAGCCTGCGGGAGCCAAGACCCTTATTGCTCACACTCAGAGCCAAGCAAGTTTTTCTGCAAGCCTTTGGCACCCCGTTGTGCACAGCTAAAGCCCTGTTGGGCAGTGCTGTGGCTTTACCCTACGTTGCACAGCTGCTGGAAGTAAAGAGCCTTCGTGGTCTTAATTTGCCTGTGCTGACGGGTCCCAGGCCTGGCTACGCTCTCCATCCAGCCTCTGCTCTGGACCAGCTCCTGAGGAGACGCACAGCTGCTGGAAGTAAAGAGCCTTTGTGGTCTTGCTTTGCCTGTGCTGACGGGTCCCAGCCTGGCTACGCTCTCCACACTCCAGCCTCTGCTCTGGACCAGCTCCTGAGAGCAATCCCATCTCGTTGCAAGACACTTGCTTGTTTTCCAGTGCACGTGGTCATTAGCTAAATAGCCGCCTCTCAGCACCAGTTTTTAAGCGGTGATTTGCAGCAGGTCTCCAGGTTTCTTTTTCAGCGCCGGGGCAGGTGCTGAGCTGGCAGCACATCCCTGGCACCGCCTGAGCTTGTGCTTTACTCCTCGCAGTGCCTGGTCACCTGTGGAAAAGGGCATAAACACCGCCAGACCTGGTGCCAGTTTGGAGAAGATCGATTAAACGACAGGTTTTGCGATCCCGAAACGAAGCCGGAGTCAGTGCAGACGTGCCAGCAGCAAGAGTGTGCTTCGTGGCAAGTGGGGCCGTGGGGCCAGGTACCGCAGAGCCACCGCGGGGCTCCCGGCCGGTGGGACCTGGGTGCTGGTGGCTGAGGCTGGGCGCTACCCTTTCATCCATATTCAGCAGCATAACTGCGTTAATTGATTTGCACACCAAAGCAGCCCTCTGTTCGCTTGGGTTCAGCGGATGGGCAGTAATAACAGTACCTGCCCTTTGTGCTAAATTTAATCTGTGTCATACTAAATTGGCCGTGATTTTCAAAAAAGGGGTTTCCAAGGTTACACTACTAAATCCATATTTAGACACGTAAATACATGGCCTAATTTTCACAGAAAAGCTGCTCCCGTTGAATAGCTTTTGTTGCTTTTAATATTTTCCAGTTTCTGGGTTGGTGAGAGTTTTTTTTCCCGTTAAGATACAAGTTGTTCATTTCTCCCGGAGTGTTCTGGCATCTCCTTTTCCACAGAGCTGTTAGCTCTTGACTTAAAAAAAAAAAAGCAACAAACCCAGACCAGTTGTCCCAGTCAGACTTATTTTCCCATCAGCACAATTATTCATTAGCCGCCTGTGCTACCGTGGGGCTGACCAACCAATTTTAAAGGAGGATATGATGCAGGTTCTACCAGACTATGATTTACTGTGTGCAGCAAAGTAAATCATTTAAATGCTCGCACCTTCATTCCCGAGGAAGCAAGTGAAGCATGCAGGGCTCTGGTGGGCACAGTGAATTAAAACTTTGACCTAATTTAAAGCTGAAATGCATGAAGTGGAGAGAAACCAGAAGGGAAGGTGGGTTTTATTTTTGCTGCTCATGCTGCGTCCCTAAACACAGGCTGGGCTGATTAATACTTTCTAACTGAAGCAGCTACTCAGACCCAACACTTCTTTCTCCCATCTGTCCTCTCCCAGTGCACGATGACTTGTGGCCAAGGTTACCAGATGAGAGCGGTGAAGTGTGTCGTGGGCACCTACGTGTCAGTGGTGGATGATAATGAGTGTAATGCTGCAACCAGGCCAACAGATACCCAGGTAAATCCTGCTGTCCCGTCTCCATCTTTTGCCAGCGTGCATACCGAGGCATCCAGGCTGCAGCTTCAGGGGATGTCTTGCAGCAGCAAAGGCTTGTCCTGAACGCCAGCCCGTGCAGAGCAGTATCTTGGTCCTCTAAGAGCTCGTGAGCTGAAGAAGCAGCAGTAGATGAATATGGGAAGACAACCGGAGAGTAGAAGGGTGCACTTCCTTTGGCTTGCACGGGGCCTGGGGTGCCTGTCTGCATTCTGGGCTCACTTGGCTGCAGGACCATTGCTGAGTGGTACAAATGACAACTAGGAGCCACCGTTTCTTGTCTGCTGCACGTGACAATACAGTGTATGGGCCAGCTGCAATTCCAGGTGCATCCCCCCTGGCCAGATAAATTGAGAAATGTTGCACACCCTTTGCAAATTTGCTGAAGAGGCTTTCCATGCTGTGTTCCCTGGTACTTGGAAGCAAACTTGTAAATTCCCATTTCAAGCAGAGGATGTGTCCGTGGTGTCTGAAGGACTTGAATAAAGCAGAACGTTACCATCTGTCTGTCACCTAGGGAAGTCGTAGTGCTGATGCCCTGCCCAGCTTCAGTCCTGCATGACTTCACAGAGTTTAACTAAGGCCACAACGTTTAGGAAAGGGCTGTTTTTCCCATGTATGGAGACCAGTTGCACTATAGTCAAGGGGTAACAAACCCACTTGCCGTCAGCCATCGCTTGGCATGCACATCTCCAGTGTAAGTAAAATCACAGCAATGCGGAAATCATTCATGCCATTTGTCAAGAGCCGCTCTCTCCCTTGCAGTGACGATCAGTATTAATTTCCTTTTTGGCAATGACTACTCATAGGCTCATGGAGTAAAGTCATGGCTATTCATAATTTCTGTTGCCAGACCTCCCAGGAGGTCCAGACAGGACCAGAACCCTCTTGTTAGGCACCGTACCAAGGCTGAGCAGAATGACATGCCTGTCCCCAAAACCTTGCATGCTTAGTGTGTGGTGAAGATCAGCACGTGGATATAGGTGGTCTGGTAGGCTTGCAGGGAATCAAAGGGCTGCAATCAGCTCAGCAGCGTAACCTTTATTAAGTGGGCTGCAGGTCTCGCTCTGAAGGAAAGGAGCTTTGAAGGGAGATAAAGTTGCTGCTTTGCAGATGTGTGTTCATATCAGAACTCTCTTAATGAACTTTCATCTTTTGCCCCAAAAACAACTGGTTTTAATGCACAGAGATGGCACATGGTTATGGGGATCCCTACTGTAGAGTTCCTAATAAGTCAAAAGTCCACCGAGGTTCTGCATATGAAGCCCTCGGGGTATTGATACCAAATTTTGCTGATTCACCAAGAGGACGCAAGGAGAAAGCCTGCCAACACACAAGCATGCAGGTCACAGATTTTCAAGACGTTGTGTGTGGTTGATAATTACATTGAAGAGGAGGTGGTTTAACTGAAACATCTGCAAATTCTTTATTTGCCTCTTTTCCCTCATGTATTTCATGTACAGGACTGTGAAATAGCAGCATGTCCACCCCATCCAAATAGTCCTGAAGCCAAGAGATCCATATCAGGCATTCACAGGACGCAGTGGAGATTTGGATCCTGGACACCGGTAAGCGTGTATCATAATACTTTCAGGATTATTTTACAGTAGACAATGTGATATTTTTAAATGCATTTGACGAACTTTTTGTTCCAAAGCCCTTGTAATATATATCGGGAAACTTTCTAGTGGGGTGCTTTTTGCTCTTCCCTAGTGCTCCGCAACGTGCGGGAAGGGTACCCGGATGAGATATGTCAGCTGTCGAGATGACCAGGGCTCGGTGGCTGACGAGTCAGCTTGTTTCCACCTCCCGAAGCCGTCATCTACGGAAACGTGCACCGTGATGCCGTGCGGGCAGTGGAAGGCCTTGGAGTGGAGCTCTGTAAGCATCGCGCTGTCTCTTGCAGGAGAGCCTTATAGACCTCATTGCTGGAAACGTGTTTCATTAATCTGTTACGCTTGCCCTTTTATAACTGGGGAGATTAAGGTTTTCTGCTGTTCATTATTCGCAATAGCTGTCTGCCTGATTTTCACAGCTGGAAATGTGACTGTGTCTCCTTTTCCCACTGTAATGCAGTGCTCGGTGACTTGTGGTCAAGGTAAGGCAACGCGACAAGTGATCTGCATCAATTACAGTGACCAGCTGGTGGATAGGAGTGAGTGCGATCCAGACGACCTCCCTGCCACCGAGCAAGACTGCTCCATGTCTCCTTGTCATCCAAACAGCCATGACTACGGCAGGCCCATCCACCCTTTCCTCTATCCGGATCATCGCCTGAAACTGCACCCCGGAGGCAGCCCGAACCGAAACCGTGCACATATACCAGGAGGCAATCAGTGGAGGATTGGCCCCTGGGGTGCTGTAAGTGCCCTGATTTTCTTATTTCTGGTTTCTTTCTTTGGTTTTTCCCCCCCCGGGCTAATCCAGGCTTTTCTTAACGTCACCACGCAGGGAAAAGAAGGACCCTTCTCCCCTCTTTCTGCTCTCTGCTCACACAAACAAGTGTTGCAGTCGGGTGCAGGCATCACTTCCCAGCCTCTCACACCTGGTATCTCCAAGGCTCTCCAGGCAGAAAGCTGACGGCATCATTTTCCATGAGGCAAAGGCCAACCTCTGCTTCTGGGCTGTCTCCCGGGACGTTTACAGCTGCACAGAGCTCTTGCCAAAGCACAGCAGAGCCTTAATGCCAGCTCCTCTCAGTCCAACCAGTTTGCAGCGCTTTATCACGGAAGTCCCTAAAGGGAATTAAGCGCAAATGGGATGTCAAACACTGCATTAAAGGCAGTGGGGATTACTCACCTGCTTAAAACTAGGCTCATGTTTATTTTCTTTGCTTACTCAGCACCTAAGTCATTGCACTGCTATTAGTAATAGCTGGGGTTTGAAGTTAATAATGCCTGTTAGCTGTATTAAATTTCTAGCTGCTCATTCCCACGGTGCAAGGCGCTGGGAATGCAGAATTATTCCGGGACTCAGCGAAGCCGTGGGCAATTGTGTCTTTCAGTGCTCTAGCACGTGTGCGGGGGGGTTCCAGCGGCGGGTTGTGGTGTGCCAGGATGAAAACGGATACACCGCAAATAACTGCGATGAGAAAAGCAAACCCATGGAGCAGAGATCGTGCGAATCTGGCCCCTGTCCTCAGTGGGCTTATGGCAACTGGGGAGAGGTGAGTGCACCATTCATCCTGGGCTCCCTGCACAGGGGAAGGCTTTCATTAGTAGGTGGCTGAAAAATGGCAGAAGAGGGGGATATTGCGGTGACATTTATTAGAAAGACTGGAGCATGAAAGGCAGCTTCTGATAAATGAGTGAACCCTAGCAACTGCTTGGCGGTGTTTTCCGTTCCATTTGTCATGGGAAAATTTTCTTCCCAGGCAAAAGCAAATTCTACAAAAATTGAGTTTTTCTTTTTTTTCTTTTTAAGATAAGTCCAGTTTAAGTGAAGGCCTTTTTTTCTTAATAAAAACACTGCTCCCTTCTGAAAATTTGTCTGAGACGAGCAATTAGAGACGTTAGCCTCCAGTATCGTGTTGAGCCTGGCAGTGTCATTGTGGAGCAGCACGAACAGCTTTAGGAAGAGAGAAGCTGAAGCAGCTGATGCCCCATCTGAGGCTCATGCAGCATTTGGGGGGATTTGGCCCGAGTGGGTTGGTTGGGAACAGAAACAACCGTTTGGTCTTGAGAGGCACTAGTGCTTCGAGCGACCGGTCGGCAGTATTTTTGCTGCCCAGACGGTGATTGCTCTGTCCTCTGCTGACTTCCAGTGCACGAAGCCATGCGGGGCAGGGACAAGAACACGGCTGGTGGTGTGCCAGCGCCCTAATGGAGAAAGGTTTACGGATCTGAGCTGTGAAATCCTTGACAAGCCACCGGATAGAGAGCAGTGCAATGTGCAGGACTGTCCTAGAGATGCTGCCTGGAGCGCTGGTCCTTGGAGCTCGGTACGACCATAAACTCTTTCTCTTTGTGAACCGTTTTGTGGATGTCCCGTAACAACAGATTTAATTTGCTTCAAACCAAGGTGCTAATGCTTCGTGTCTTAAAACTGCACTTAAAGAGGATTATTGACAATATATTCAGAATAACACCTGTTCAGGAAGGGCTTACATTAGGGGAGCTCGAGTCCTTTAATTTAAAAGGCACTTTCTGCTAAGTAGCCACCTTTGTCCGTTTTATTACACTCTGCGAGCGCTGTGCATTGTGAGTC
The DNA here is from genome assembly GCF_000699145.1 of Aptenodytes forsteri. Classification (NCBI taxonomy): domain Eukaryota; kingdom Metazoa; phylum Chordata; class Aves; order Sphenisciformes; family Spheniscidae; genus Aptenodytes; species Aptenodytes forsteri. The sequence goes on from NW_008795909.1 coordinate 5,718,018, forward strand.
TTGGTTCTGACTGAGTTCTTTGCATATGGATTTAAACCTGGCATTTAAGCAGTACATTTCCATTGAAGTTAAATTGTTCTGATATTTAATGGTAATGCTGCACTGTGCACCTACTGGTTAACCAGTCGCGTGTTCTCTGCCAAAAGCAAGATGACAGGGGAAAATGTGTACTAAATTGCATCAACTCCCAAGCATGTAGAGGTGTATAGGTGTGTGTGCGTGTCCCTACCTGCCCCCACACACAGCTATATAGAAACACGCGTGCATTCACACCCGTGCTCTATTTCTTTTCCCGTGTATGTATCATACGAGTGTGATGCATTGTGCAAAGGCACCTGTAAGCTGTTCTCATGCTTCGCTCTGGTTCTGGAGAGTTATTGTCTGGCCTGATCTCCAGCTGCTGCTCTAGATACCGTTAAGTCAGCAAGGGATCAGCAAGGTGGTGGAAGGCTTAAAACCCTGGGATTTTTCTAATAACAAAATAGTGTTACAGACGTATAGCGTATACAGACAGCAGAGTTGTCTTACACTGCTCCTTTGCCGCTGGAGGAGTCCGCTACAGAGATGCTCTTGCAATAGCAGAGCAGCCCTGAGCCAGGGGGCTGGGATGCTATTTTGGGTCCCACGGCTTTGAAATTCTCCCTGCCCAGAGCAGCACCTTCTGCTCGGCGCGGAGCCCCGCTGTGCCAAGGCGAGTGACGCCTGGGGCGCTTCTGGCATGCTGGAATCCACGGACCTGCCGGTTTTGGAGTGGCCTTCAAACAAATGTCGACCTTTATTGTGTATTTTGTTATAAAAGCATTCGAAGAAAATTTAAAAAAAAAAAATTAATCTGACTCAAAAGCACTTTATAGGAAAAAAAAAAAAAAGAGGCCTGTTTGTAATGTATTAGACTTCCTTAATTGTCATGGTTTGAAAAGTCATCTTGCTAAAAGGTAACCGCACTCTCGTTTCTGTGGGTGCTTTCAGTAACGCGGATGCCTTCAGTAACGCTCCTCAATATTTTTACCATACCTCAGTGAGTTATGCAATAGCCATAAAACTGCTGAACTGGTGTTTTATACGGTGCTTCACCAGTACAAGGGACAGCGATATGAAATATTTCATTTGAGGTGCTAATGTATCACTTGCACGCTGATATAGTTGGTGCTAAAAATGAGCGAGGTGAGCTAAGCAGAGCTAGCAACCTGTGCGGTGGCGGCCCCGCAGAGTTACCGGCTGGGAGTTGCTGCCAACCTTTGTTACCTGTGCTGGACCATTTGCAAGAACCAAAGGTGTGGACAGAGTTGTGTTGCATTTTGATGTCGCTCAGCGTTCAGCCTCTTCACAGCTCTTCAGGAGCAGGCTCCAGGGCTGCGTCTGCTCCTCTGTGTGCAGTCCTGTATTTTGGTTTGGGGTGGGTTTTTTTAACCCCGGAAAAACTCCCTTGACTCTACTAAGTTGTGTTAACCTTGGTGGGTTGTCCTTGCTCGGTCTCCTGGGAGCGGGTGGGATGTCAGAGGGTAGGGGTATCCTATCCTGCCTGCGGCATCTCCTCCCGGCTGCCCGCAGGGCTCGCAGCCCCCTGCCCTCCCGCAGGTGAAGGGGCTGCAGTGCTGAGCCCCAGTCGTTGCCACAAAATGACTTGATTTTTCAGGTCTTACTACCGAGGTGTCATTTGGCTCTGAGGTAGGGGACCCTGGAGCTGTTTGAAGACTGTGTTGTATCTATGGGGTCAACAGGGCTTCGTGTCCCTCCTGCAAAATACTCCACATATATGTCTACCTCGTGCTACTACTGTAGGTAGTAACATCCAAATTTTTTTTCTTTAGTGTGGTATCACCTGGATTTGCTTTAGCTCTGTCGTTGGTTGCAAACATCATTCTGTAGCTGTACATACTTCATCTGTTGGGATGGAGTGTCACTACCATATTTTTTTGGTCACTTTTGAAACAAGAGTATAGTATTAGCTGAAACTTTTCAGCAGTATGGATTTATGTATTTATGTAAAAGTGTATTTATTTTTCCAATATTGTTATTTAATTTTATATAAATATTGCATACATTTACAATGTTTAATGTTAATGTTGAACAGTGAAAATTAAAGACAAGTAGAATGTAATCATAAATGAATTTGTATAATGATTTCTTGAGTCTTTTGCTAAATTAAGATCACATACATAGTTTTGGTAACTTTTACTAAATTTTCTGAAATGGTACTGCATCTTTTGACTTGCTTTTCTTTTACTTGCTTTGTTCTCCAACAAACTGTCATTCTCAATAATTAAACCAACACAGTTACAAGTGTCTGAATTATGAAGTTTGGATAACTAATTTCTTGCAAGCATCCGATTGGCTTAGCTTCACTCAAGTTTAGTGAAATTAGTACTATAAAATATACACAAATTTACAGCAGAGATAGTCTGAAGAGTCCAACCCTCAGTCCTCAGGCGAAATTCCACTGGGGTTTTATACAGTAAACAAATGATTTTATCTGGCTGGTTAAATCCAGGTTTTAAAGAGAAAATTAAATGAATAAACAGATTCTGTATGTAAATGATAATTTTATAACAGGAGACTGGTGAGATGCCTTGTTATTATAATGTATGTTCAAAGAGGACTAAGAGGAGGTGACACTTTTTATTTCCTTGCTTATTTAAGAACATGTATTTAAACACTGCAGAATTGTACACCATGTGAATAGACCTGACCTTTTTATTAAAATAATGCTTTAGAAAACATGCAGAGACTGTCACCAGGATACAGAGAGTGTTTTTTCTCCTCTGAATGCCTTATAGTATGAACGCAGATCTCCATACATGCTCTCGAATACCGAGAGGAAATCTCGCCATGTTCCCCGGAACGAGGGAGATGCTCACGGAGAGTATTATCCATCACTTCACTTAAAACCCAAGGCTGAACCCACTTCTCTCGGAGCAGATCTGCTCCTTGCAATAATCTCCGTGAAATTTTGATGCTGTAGAGTTACCATAATATACAGCTGCATCCTGATACAATTTATGAATAATGCTGAATTCATGCATTCATTGTCATGGGCTTGTCGTTCTTTCCGAGTTAGGAAACAGGCACAGATAAGGTAAAACAATTATATCTCACAGCACCCTGTCCTGGTTCAGTCGGGTGAGTCATCTGGACTTCACTGCAGTGGGATAGTAATCATTTGAATTTGACTTGTGGAAAATCGGTGGGTGGACGGTTTTTAGGGTTTGGTTGTGTTTTTTAAAAGTAATCTTCTTTGTCAAATACTTATCGCTCTTGGGTATCAAAAGTTCCAGCTGCTAACGCAATGGTTGTGTAGCTCTTAGTGCCTGCAAAACGTCGGTGTGTGCTTCCCAGCTCTTTATCGAATAGGCAGAAATGCCGGTATCTTAGTCTTTGAGGGCCTTTTGGTCTAATAGTGAAGAATTGGAAGCTTAGCGTAAAATAATTAGAATATTAGCTGGCTAAGCTCCAGACTCTGTAATTGTCGATGTGAATTCAGGTTTGAGTTAGGGCAACGATGCCGTGTCCCCCTTAGCCAGAGCTGGAAGCTGCTGGCGTTGATGGCTTCGCAGGGTTCTTCGGCTGTGCACGGGGATGCAGGTAGCGGCAAAGGGGCTCCGGACTTGGTGGGAAGTGGGAGGACTGCCTGGCCAACATCTGTCTCAGGGAGCTGGCACTCAGGAATTTTAATCTTAAAATTGGTGTCAATGGAAAGTTCACGTTATTTGTATTTAATTCTGTCAAAGCCCCCAATATGTTGTTTACGAAATGCCCTCCCCATGAAGCTGGCTGAAAATAGGCCGTTCAACAGCAATATTCTCCATGTCATTGTTCTGATAATATTCTTAGCAGGCAGGATGTCAGCTCTTGCTAAGACAGAAGTGATAACCGGGGGCAGATTTAGTTGCAAGTGTATATAACTCTGCTGTTCTCTTCCTCTCTTCTGCAGAAAATGAATTTGCTGTGACAGCAGCATTAGTGAGCTGCTGTATGATTCTTTACACATGTTTTTGCAATAACAAAGCCATCCTTGAAAATTAAGTGATAGGCACGCTGAACTCTCCAGTCACTCAGTGATTCACGTTGCTTTTTCTGTCCTTCATTCATACGATGTTGGTTCAGGCTCTGAGACTGTGACAGCAAGTCTGTATTTCTCTGTAGTGCCAGGTATTATCAGAAAACTAATAAAAACAATCCTACCCTGAGAGCCTGTGGGGGAAGGACAAATGTTGCTGCAGAAGAGGAAGGCTGCACGTATGGTCCCAGCACCCATAGCCCAGGCAGAGGGATGCACTAGGTGGCTTGCATGCCTTTAGAAAAACAGATAGAAATAGATGCCTTAGTGAAGATTGAATAAAGCTGATCCAGACCAAAATGAGAACTTGGTAGCCTATGGATATCCCCAGCCATCTGTCTGAAACTGTCTCCATCTCAGAGCTGTTTACTGTACGCTTAGGCTGGCCCACCAAGGCTGTTGTCCCTCTTGGGTTCCCGGCTGTCTCCCTTCTAGGATTGCTCAGACCGACTGACTCCAGGGACTGCCGGTTTGGTGTGCTGATGAAAGGCAAGAAGTTGTCTGCTTTGATTCCCCGGTCAGAAAAAGGCCTTTGACAGTGCAGACCTCTCTGCTTTTGTTTTAAAAAAGCAAACCAGACCTGTTTCAGCCCTTCCCTGTACGCCCTGCTGTGGTCACCTGTCCAGAGCATCCCACCACCAGTGCCCAGCTTCAGCCACCCTCCAAAACTGCACGTCCCTGGGTGATAGCTGGTGCCAGCTGTCTTACCATCCACCTGTTCACTGTCTCGTGCCCTTCTTGGAGCTCATCCCAGAGGGTAAATGCAGTTGGGATTTTGTTTGTAGAGTTTCAGCCCATTGCTTCACCGGGGCAGCAACGATGGATGTTTCTGTGGCTCTTTCCTTGGCTCAATGCCCACCATCGCTGCTGAGACTCAGAGCCACAGCTGGTGGCTCTAAGCCAGTTACAGGTGGGTGAAGCCAGTGGTGCCCAGTTGCCTGGCAGAGGAACATCACTTTATTCATCTCTTGCTACTCTAAAATCTCCAATTTTTAGTTTCCTTTCCATTTTTGTTGTTTGCCTATCATCACCGGACATCTTTCATTGCCATTTCTGTTTCTCATTAGATAAGGAGAACTATATAGGTATGCTTTTGCTATCGGTTCTGCTGTCTCCGATTTGCTAGTGTTGATGCTCCATGAGCAGGAAAACAGCTGTGGAAGCCCATCTGCTACACCCCAGGTGAGGGACCACCCTGCGGCACTGTGTGGGTGGTCCTTAACACTGTGCCTGCACTTAAGTGCTTTGCTGGATCAGCTCCTCGCAGGACTCATTTCCTGCAACTTAATGCTCAGCTGTCGCAATCCACACTCCTCCCTTGCAGGCACCCGTTAGTCTTTGCACCTGCTGTGATCTGACCTTAGTGTTGATGCTCCATGAGCAGGAAAACAGCTGTGGAAGCCCATCTGCTACACCCCAGGTGAGGGACCACCCTGCGGCACTGTGTGCTTAACACTGTGCCTGCACTTAAGTGCTTTGCTGGATCAGCTCCTCGCAGGACTCATTTCCTGCAACTTAATGCTCAGCTGTCGCAATCCACACTCCTCCCTTGCAGGCACCCGTTAGTCTTTGCACCTGCTGTGATCTGACCTGGTGGTTAAATCTAGTGTCTTTTAGTCTGATGGAGAGGTAAAAGGAGCGTCCCCTCTAACCTTCCTTAATCCAATGACTGAATGCTGGGGAAGTGCCAGGGTAACGAGCTGCAGAGAATGGCCAGTCTCGTCTGCTCTCCTGCCGCTGCCAGGACAGACGCAAGCTGGACCAGTGGTTGGACTCAGGAAGGTTATTTTTTTGTGTCTTGAAACTTTTCTCTTTCCCCCACCCCCAGATGTTGCATCCTTTCCCAGGTTCCTCAGCGCGCTTTCCCGGTCAGAGCAGGTAACTCCATTAGTATTCACTGATGTTTCTTACCATGTATAGTCCAACTCATGCTTCTGTCCTAACTTACTGTAAAATACTTGCCTTTCTCCTCTCAAAGAGGTGCAGTGGCTGTTTGGCTGCATTTGGTATGCCTCCGTTGTTGCCTTTTTGCACCTCGCCTCTTACACATTTTCTCGATGAGATGGTAATTTTCTAGGCTGCACACAGCTGGCCTGAACTTGAACAGCAAGTGGTGGGACTGCTGTTGAGCGATGACTGGCTTCAGTCTTGGTTGGCCCACCCATGGCTGCTGGCTTCGTAAAGTCTGCAGACCTCCTATACACGCACATATGCACATGCTCACACACACACAGGAGAAATAAAGCAATAAATAAAAGGGCAATTGCTGGGAACATGTCTCCCAAAGCACTGGCTTTGAGTGCACTAATTGAAATAGGCATTAGACGCGTTAGAGCAGTAACATGCTTTCAAGGATGAGCTGTGAAGTTCAGCATCTTCAAGCAGACCCCTGAGCGGGGCGTTGGGAGGTCTGCATGCGTTTTTGCCTACATTCCACATTCATGCTGTGTACCCCAAACTGCAATAATTGCTGTTGCTCATACCCTAGGGATTGCAGCATTTAGAAACAAGGATGTGTGATGATGAGGGGCACTAAGCACAAAGACATTTACTGTGTTTCTAACTTTTCTGGTGACTGATTTGTGCAGTCATTAAGGAAAATGATGTAGTCAATCTTGTTCCAAAGGCACTTAATGCTCTATTCATGTTTTAATTTTTACTCGCTCACAGGGAAGGCAAGTGAGCCAGCAGCATGGATGAAAATCTGTCTGATGCCCAAGACCGTATGCAGGCTGACAAACAGTATTTCATCCCTAGTGCATTAAGCCAAGATTTTTCTTTATAAAACTGGGGAGCAAGAAGCAGCCCAGCGCTCCTACAAACCCCCAGTGTGCTGCACACCTGTGCAATAGGGCTGACATTCCTTGGAGAGCCCTTTACTTTGTGTTTCACTCCATCCCACACGGAGAAATCCTATTCTTGAATGGGACTTCTAAATGGCATTATAATACAACTGTTCACTAAAAATATGAAGTGTCAGTTAGCCTAGGCTGCTTGCTGTTTCAATTGCTACTTTCTTAAAAGTGCCACAGCATGGAAAATAGGCTTCATCAGTGCCTTCCACATCCCATTATACCGGTGTCCTCAGATAGCTCGCACATCTCCTCCTAATTTGAGGAAATGCCATCTAATGCCTCCTTCCCTGGAGAGACCTGCAGTGGCTATTTGGGGGCTTTTGCTTGTTTGTTGTTCAAGTTAAATAGCGTGGAGCAGGGCAGGGACGCAGCTTTTAAGGCAGCTTTGTGTGTTCACAGCCCTGCTGACTTCTGCACCTGGTGAAGTCTTTGTATGGGATGTAACAACAAGGCAGGGGAAAGAGGGGGAGAAGATGTTACTTACTAGGTGGACACCATAGAAGAGGAGATGCATGGCTTCTCCTGCTGCAGTTACCTGCTTTTCTCACGTATATCCTGTGAGGTTTCCCAGCTCAGGGAAGTTATTGTATTGACTTCAGTGCTCAGAGCCTTAAATCTTGCAGGAGTTAGAGCCCAAGAGCATCCTTTCCTCTGGGACAGCCTGTGCTGCTGGAGGAACGGGCTCCAAACGCACCAGTGTCTTCTTTCTGCTGCAGCAACACATCAAGTTGTACTCTTCTCTTTGAGAAATCCCCCCCCCTTTTTTTTTTCCCTCTTTTTTTTTTTTTCATCA
>NW_008795909.1:5725836-5737476 GCF_000699145.1 Aptenodytes forsteri
GAAAACCCCCCCCCCTTTTTTTTTCCCCCCTTTTTTTTTTTTTTTAACCTGTTGTGAGACATCATCCCGAGTCCCTGGCCAGTCTCTGTGGCTTGGTTCAACAGCAGGAAGGTGAAGGTTTAGTGGATTGTTTTATTTCTCCCTTTTGCAAACAATCACTTGGGAAACTCTATGCCTCTGCCGCAAAGCTGAGAGCAGAGCAGCCGGAGGATGGAGACCCCGCGTGCACTGCCCTGTGAGCCAGCATGGGTGTTCCCTCTCGCCCGTGCCCGGGGCGAGGAGCGCTCCTTGGGGACACTGGGGCAAAGCCTGCTCTTGTGCCTGCCAAGGGCTGCTCTCCAGCTCCAGGAGGGCTCCTTGGGACTTCCGCAGCGGTTCTGGACAATGCTTACAGACATACTTGGACCATACACTCCTAAATCCCTAATGTTCATGTCTTTTTTTCAATCCTCCCATGTCTCTGGGAAGTCAGCACGGATTAAGTACTTCTAAAGTCTCTTCCAAACTGCAGTGCAATACTTTGGTTTGTTTTGCTCGGGTCTCTGGTCCAGTTGCCCTCCCTCGAATGTGGAGACCGCTCTTCCCTTTTAAATGTGCAAGAATCAGATGTATTTTCTGGCCTCGTGTGCTCTCGGCAGCTGTGTGCGTTAACGTATGGCTCCCTCTTACAGTTTTGCAGGAAGGGAAAGCCCGGCTGGGTGAATCCAGCCCTGTGCGCCACGTTCCCACCCTGCAGGCATGGTCTTCTCACTGTGCCGATGCAGGCGGGTGTAAGACCACGCTAAAGGTAGAAGGAACAAGGTGTCAAAGCAGCTGGGAACAAATATTTCCTAAACGTCTCCTGAAGTGCTACAGCCACTGGAGAAACCATAGCGTGGAGCTGCACCCTTGTTTTAAGCCTGTTGCTTGTCTCACTGAATCCAAGGGAGTTACCTGCTAAAATACCTTGCTGTTGTGAAGCTAATTAAGTTAGTTAGGATGCCACAGAGCCTCTGTTGCTGGATAACACACAAAGGCTCAGGCATTTTAAGACTTCTAGTAAAGATTCAGCTGGCGAGGAAGGATCCAGGCTTTCCTTGGTGGTGTGTCTTCTGACGTCGTTTGCGTTCGAGAGACTGCAGAGGTACAGATGTCATATGGCTGTGATTTCAGCATCTGATAGCAGCAGTGTAAGTTACAGTAAGAGCTGATGTGTACTAGTAGGATGCTGAAATGTAACTGTGAGGGTGTGTGGTTGGGCTCTGCGTGCAGCTGGAGAAGTTTGCTGACATCCAGGAGCGCAGCCCCTCACAGAAAGGGGGTGTAAAGCGTTGTAGGGCTCTGTCATTTTTCTGCTTTATTTCATCCAGCACATGTTTCGGCTCAGACTGTTGGAAAGGAGGAATGAGGGCTTACTTACGAACACTTACTTTCCATATAATCCTTAATGTGTGGAAATCTAAACCTACAAGGATTGATTTTAATTTCCTCCAAAAAGTTGTTCCTGGCAGAATCTGACAAAGCCGGTTTTAGTCTAATTTTTCCCAGCCTTGCCCTTGGTGAGCTATCAGAGCATACCTATCTTTAGGAATTCATTTGGTCATCACCACAGCTTGCATTCATTATCTCAAATACCTCCCAAATCGTCGGCTGATGCATGGGGGCCTGGAAAAGTGGTCTGACAGCATTTTCTGAAACTTTTCACTTTTGGGGGAGAATGTCCCCAGATTCTTGCTGGTGGTTTGTTTTCCTGCCCCGCGTTGAGCTGCCTGTTCAGCGCAGAAAGTTAACAAGAAGCGGAGCCGCTCCATAGCTCTTGACTGCTCTGCGCTGCCTCTTTCTTTTCAACAAGATTTGCTTATTTGTGCCCAGGGTTGTTGAGTCCTTTAGGTGCCAGACCAACCTCGCTCCCAGCCTTCAGCCTGGCAGTGGCACGGCCGTGACACAAGCTCCCGGTGCAGAAGAGCAGGTCACGGTCTCCTGCAGGAGGGTCAGAACCTGGGCCCAACCAGACAGAAATTTTGTACAAATTTTTAAGAGCCTTTGGGGTACGTATTCTGGTTTTTACCTACTACCAGCCCGGTGAATCAAGTAGCAACCTTCCGATGTTAGAGAGGTCTTAATGAACAAGATGTATCCTCACCTTCCAGAATGTCGGAGTAGGAAATGCAGCAAGGGTTAGTTTAAAGCAATTTGCACATACTTGGTAAAACAGAATGATCTTCGTCATTCCTGAACTCTGAAACAGAAAACAAATTTCTGTGGAAACAAAAACACCAGCTTGCCGCTGCGCTGGAGCAGAGCGATGCATTGCAGGGGAGATTTAGCATCGTGTTCTGACTTTTCTGGAAACAGTTGATATGGAAATATTTTTGTCATATTTATTTAAACTTTTTTCTTGCATTTATTTAAACTAGGCAGTATATTTATTTGAAAAAATCAGCAGCATGCCAATCCCCAGTTCTTGGCATGTTAACAAAACTAATCACGCAATCCCTTAAATCTGTGCTCATATGCTTTGATCCTAATGCTATTAGGAAAGTCCTTTTGTTCTTATTCTCTATGTAAAGCACCAGGTGTGACTTGTGGTAGTTTTAGGAGATAATAAAGATAATAACAAGAGGAAGGTTTACTACAGTCTTTAGCGTAAGGGCTATAGCTGATTTTTGAAATAGTACTTCTCTACTATTTTATGTGCCATACTCATCTTGGTTTTTTTAAGAAACAACACAATGTGTTGTTTTCACACCATCCTGCATGCCTGGCTATCCTCCCAGGTTCACCCAGGGGTGCTATTTGTTGCCGTACCTCTACCAGAGGCTGGAAACAACATTTCAGAGACACGTGTTCAAGCCCTTGAGGGGAGGCAGAGGCAGGCAGACCATGGGCATGCCCAAGTGCATGTGATTCTTGACTCTAGGAAGCTGGTGAGTGAAAAAAGTCAATACAGTACCTTGGCTACACCTTCAGGGCTGGATTCAGAGGTGATTAAAACCAGTAGAAGTCTTTCTGTTGACTTCAAAGTGCCTTGGATGAGGCTGCTATTCCACAGACAGCCACCCGTCCATCCCCAGTACTCTGAGGTATTTTCTACAGGAGGTGGGGGGATAGGAAAGAAATCAAGAAAAAGAAAGAGGAATATGAAAGGAGTGGTTTTATCTGTGCTTTTCAAATGTTTTAAGGAAGGCAAGGTGAAAGCTTACCTCACTATGGCACTGTTATTGATAGATACCATAAGCGGGCGGCAGCGTTTGCAGCGATGAAGAGTTCTGCTAATGAAATGCAAAGTTTCCCCAGGGTCCGCAATAAATGATGAGGCTGATGGCAGTAGCTAGGTGTATTGCTTCCCTAAGTCACGTGGCGTTGAGATGAAGCCCACTATTAAGTTATTTTCTGCATGTGGCTCACATATGCTTAAAACCTACGTGCCAAATAAAAGTTGGAAATACCTGAGATTAATTAGAAGGCAGTTATGAAGTAGACTCTTTGCAAAGAAATTTTCAGTCTCCGATACTTGGTTACATTAGCTTATTCAACCTCTCTTTTCTGTCAGTGCAAATGAGATCATAACTCACATGTGCATGAAAGCAAATGAGTGGTTTAGATATAAAAATGCACAGCTGCCTAACTTTGATTTGTATTAAAGACAGACAGAAATTATTAATTCCAGCGTCTTGGGAATTACATTTAAGTGATACCAAAGTTAGGCAAATTAAGCCTCAACCTCTCCCTGCACCAAGGTATGCATGCAGTCTTGTTGTTTGATAGTGGGATAGCAAGATAAATGGCAGAATCGGGCTCCACACCAAAGTTAAGCCATTTGTAGAAGGGGGATAACAATTCTGGAAATGACTAGCACCGTATTATTTGTGACATCAAATATTTATCAACCAACTTCAGGTCCCCAGAAACGTCCTGGCGTTGTTGCACAATGTGGTTATTCTTCCTTTAGAATAAGTAGCAGATCCAATGGATTTTTTAAATTAGAGAAAGATGCACTTGGCTGTACCGGCTCGGGATGTGGGGCAAGAGAGAGTCCTGTTCAAGTGTGTGAATTTACTCTCTAAGCTTTGGCTGTCACAGTAAAGTGGCATCAACCTGCATGGAGAGCGCTTACTGAGGAGCACTCGAATTTTTGCCGAAGTATTAGTGCTGGCATTTAGTCCAAAGATAGTAAATGGATGAAAGTATTAGAAATTTATAACTGGGTTCGGTAGGATTTGACATTTCCTTCTTGCTGCTGACGTTCATTGCCTGGGGAGAGATGTAGAAAGAATGAAAAAATCAATTTCTGATGAAATTTGAAGGCTTATAAAAATAGGATAACATTAACTCAGTCTTTTTTCTGTTGATACTAAAGAAAAAAATTGAAGTTTATGAATCTGGGTAACTCATGAAAGTCTTATTTTAGAACAAGGGACAGCATTTCCTCTGTTTCTCAGTGCAAGGTTGAATGTTGCTCTTTGGGGGTTTTGGCTGTCTTGAAATTGGAGTTGGGCTCGGGAAAACTCAGGGGCGGCCATCCCTGCCACAGGCTCACCTGATTGGAGCTGGGCTCGGGAAAACTCAGGGGCGGCCATCCCTGCCACAGGCTCACCTGGCTTCCCGCCTCTCGCAGAGGATCATCATTAATGGCCCTTAAACCCTACTGATGGCAAGGGACGTCAGCTACCTTTTGTCGATCTGTAACGGTCTTGCAGCAGGGAAACAGCCTTTTTCAGAACATTGCTTATGCAAGTTTTTAAGCAGCAACGTCTGATCTTATGAGTTACATCCATTTCTCTCCACGTTGGTCTGAACTTTTCCATTTTGGAGCAAGTTACTCCTCTCTCGCTCGTTCTTTGTGTACCTCTTAACACAATAGGGGCTGAACGAGTTGGAAATAGTGCTGTAATTTAAAATAATCACAGTTGTCAATGCATGTGCCAATTTCTATTCTAACGGATCTTCCAGAGGTGCTACATATATAAATTGTAGTTTTTTAGGTTTCAAATGTATTCATAGGCTGGGAAGAGCTTGGGCTGTAATTTATTTCTTAGGAAATCTACTGATGGAGTGGCTCCAAAACGAAGGAAGAAGCCTCATCTCTGAAAAGAAAGCAGAACATTTTATATTGAGAGATGGTTGAAACAGTGTGTTTGTGCTCAAGGATTAAACCAGGATGCTTGTGACATAGCATGTAATGAATTGCATAACATGTAATGAAGAAATTGAAGCTGAGTCTCTGGTGCATCATGCTGAGTAAGAGGCTTGTTCTACACGAAACTGTCATATTAAATTCTTGTCGTGATTCCAGACCCCTTTGATTCCTAAATCTTTTGGAGGAGACTAATCTGAAATCAAAGTGAAGTTGCTTGGGGTTTGCATGCCAGAAGTGGTCACATTTGAAAAAGTTCAGTGAACCTGCAGAGGGAGGTTGAAATTAGTTGCTTCACTACAAAGCTTACAGCTAGCGTACCTGCTGATTTGCTTTTTGCTTTGATTCTTCAGGCTCTGCCTTCTTGCCACCTTCTGAGTTGTTTTCAAAATGCATAAATCTTAAGGATGAGCATGTCCTGGTTTCAGTCTGTTTAGTTAAAAAAAAAAAAAGGTAAATCAGTCTACACTGGTAAAACAAACATGAGCTCTAATACCAAGGACATGGAAAGACTGCATTTTTCTCTTCTGCCTTGTCCTTTGTGCAGTTATTTCCCTCTGTGAAGGTGTATATCGCGCTTTACTCTCCTGATTTACCAACAATTGACCTCCCTTTGTACCAAGGTAAATGGAAATGGTTCCTTTCAAGTTCTTATAAGTAGATACCGAGGGCTCCTGCCTTGATCCCTGTAAGATGACTCTGCTCCTTTGAAAGGGCTGGAGCAATGCCAGGAATCCAGCCTGTTATCCCTGCTGAATGTCAGCTGCTTTCTCTATTTTGATATTGGCATTTGGGGGGGCTTTGACCAAGAATATCATGCAATATTAAGTGCAAATGGGAGCATTTCAGTGGTTAAATTCTGCCCTTCCGTATCCCCCTTAAGCTTTGCGTAGGCTGCCGGGGACCTGGGGATGTGCTTTTTGGTCCAGCTAAAAGAAAATGCCCTGGGTAGCCATGGCCTGTGTATAACCGTGAGGATGGCCCTGCATGAAAGCTGATCTGTTGTTACTTTATATTTACAGTGTTCTGTCTCCTGTGGAAGGGGCCAAAAGCACCGCAATGTGTACTGTTTGTCAAAGGAAGGGAGGCATGTAGAAGAAGATTATTGCAAGCACCTTGCTAAGCCCAATGTGCAAAAGAAATGCAGAGGGGGCAGATGTCCGAAGTGGAAAGCAGGAGATTGGGGACAGGTGAGATGCGTTGTATACCCTTTTGCACCCTTTGATATTCTTCCTCCATCCAATTGGTTAGAAGCTGTTTTTTCCAGCACTTCTGTCCTTTTGAATTTTTCAAGGGTAGAAGTTTTAGGCCAGACCCTCGGGTGGCATAAAACAGTGTAGCGTCATGGGTAGCAGTGGAGCAGCACTGATTTGTACCAGCTGAAAACATGGCAACTTGCTTGTAGTTATCTAACTGAAAGCAAACTCCTTAGTATATAATAGTAAGGAGAATCTACTATTTATTCATGATTTTAATATTGTTATTCTTTAACTATGTCGCATCCCAAGCAAAATCTTCCTTAGTTTTGAGAAATCTGAAATTAATTTTATTATCAGCTTCCTGGGAAAGCCTAAAGAACAATCCGAGCTGTTGATTAAAAATGCTTTTCACTACCTTTTGTTTCTTAACAAGCTCATCAGTTAATTTTGCTTCATTAAAAAGTCAGACACTGATGCACAGAGCAGAGGCTGCTGGAAATGTGAAAGTGCTTGGAGTTATTAAGCATCTTGTTTACTGAAAGCATAGCTTGAGTCCTTGTTTTCCTGAAAATAATGTCTTTGTCATCACCTTGAATCTGCTGCATCACATTTTCATCTCTGAACCTCGCTTTTCCCTCTACCTCATTAGTGTACTAATCAGCAGAATTATTGAAAATCCCAGACTAAATGAACTGTTACTTGTAAAACATCATGTTCTCTTGCGGTCGGTCTTCCAAATAAAGGTACAAAACACCAATTCTCACTGTATGCGAGTTCCCTGAAAGATAAACCATTAACATCGCTACAGGCACCCCTGCAAACGTTAGGACTAGGACAGCATACTCTTTTTTAATGTCGGCTATTAAAAAAGACAATAAACCCATTGATGTTCTATGATTGTTTTCAGACTTGTATTTGTTTTCCGTGCTTACCTTTGCATTTATAGGATAGCAGTATTTGCCATTACGTGTGTAAAGAGCCAAGTGTGCATTCACGGTGGAGGTTCAGTTACTGAGGTCTGGGTCCTTTACCCAAGGTATGGCTGGGAGCACCCAGGTAGCCCTGCGTAGCCCTGTGAAATGCACACTACTGAAAATTAAGTCAATATTATTACCTTTATTACCTGCAGGACTTAAACCTCGATTTTATACAGGAAGCTAGACTGAAAAGAAATGCGAGGCCATTAGATAGTCTTGTCATATCCGATTTGCACCTTATTTAAAGTGACTGCTCCTGAAAGCAATTTTTTACAGCTAGTAATTGTAAACATAATAATGTAATGGTCTGTAGATTGCATTAAAATACGCTAATGTTAATTGATAAAAGTGTTTTAAAATTCCCAACATTCCACCGCATGAACGGAGTTAATTTTATGCAAGTGGAGAAAGAAGCCCAAGCTAATAGGAGGATGAGGTGATTTATGGCCTGAGGTAATCTCTTGTGACTAGGCAATTAAGGAATATTTGTATGCTAATGATAAGACTAAGAATAGGCAGTGCATTTCCAGCATGCGGGGTAACTCCTCAGCCCAGGTCCCTGATGCTGTATGTGCTCAGCCAGCCGGCATCTTGCCTGGGGAAAAAATAAAGGGGTAGAAACACCCATTCTGCGGTGTCGAACTGGGCTTTTTAAAGCCACATGAAATGCTCAGACATGGCTTCCTTGCGTCCTGATCCTTACTCGTGCTGGCAGCATTTCTTTGCCTGCGACAGATGAAAAGCGGGGCTGTCAGAAATTTGGAGCACCGCCATGGCTGACCCTGCCAGAGGTGCGCAGGGCTTGCATGGCTTTGCAAAAGATTTAATGCCTCAGAGCCGAGGTGGATTTAGGTGCTGAACTTCTCATTAAGATTATGGAACAGGCAGGGGTTTGGCACTCTGAATACCCGGTAGGTCAGGATCTAAATGGGCGCGGAAACTCCTGTGTCACCTTCCCCATCACCGGTGGCACTGTCGAAAATAGGGAGCCATGATCAGTTTGCACTTAGATACTACCAAAAAAGCTTTCCGAAGGCCTAATTGCCTCTGAAAGATAATCCCGAAGCTGAGCTGCTGTGAGCTGGGTGCCTTTTGTCCTGAGTAAACCAACAAAAGTCTGCCTGAGAAATAAAGCAAGGTTTTCCTGTAAAAGTGCATCCTCCTTGTTGCCATATATGCACAGGACCTGTTGCACGTGCCTTTAGGGTTTTTTTCTTTTCCTTTTGGGAAAAGGAATGATTCAAAAAGTCAGGATTAAAAAATACAGGAATGGTTTAAAAATGAATCCCAGCCAGCTGAGCTAAGTGCTCCGCTTCCAAGTTTTTTTCTCTCTGGATGTTTTGTATTCAGAGGCTGTGTAATTCTTTTCTAGATTGTTATGAATCCACTTTCCTGCAGCCAGGCGTTTTTAATATATCTGTAATAATCAGAAGGGAAGAAAAAAGGGTTTTTCTCCAAGTTTTAAATGTGCTTGTGTCTGCACTGAAATGTCAGATTTAATGTGTTTGCATCTCCTAAGTAGTATCAATTACGGACATTTACCTTTCACTTAGCAAAAATACCAATATTTATTCTGCTGTCTGGTATTTACACATTTCAGCTACAGGCTGAAATCCAGCCCCGTCTGAAAACACAGGTAGAGCATCAAGTAGAGCTTCTCCATAGCCGAGCTGGCGCTGGGCAGTTTGGTGATTGACTTTCTCAGTGGAGAAAGGAGCACTCCTGGGAAAATGTATAGACTCCATAGAAAGGACAAACAGGCTGCCTGGTGGTGGCATCCCCGTGGCATCCCATAGGGGAATATATAAGTACAGCACAAGTTCGCTGCCCCCAGACTGAATATCTTCTGGCAGCGTCAGCCGGCTGTATTTCCCCAAGGTAGACACAGGTTGGCTGACCGGTATTCTGGATTAAAACAGCCAGGATGAAAATGGTGTTAAAACCTACCTTTTCTTGCCTCTGTAGTAGAGCATAATGGTGTTATTTTGAAGCCAGCCATAAATCCAGCCAGAGCCACAGCAATACTAATGCTGCAGCACAGGCAGCAGGAGGAAGCACCCCACAGAAGGAGATGCCTCCATCTGCTGAGAAAACTCCCGTGGCCCCAACTCACCAATTTTCGCCCAAGCCGGGTGCAGCCATTGTCCCCTCCTCAGCAGGGCTCCTTGCTCGTGCTCGGGCAGCAGCAATACCCTCGTGTGGCCAGGTCAGCCCCACAGCAGCCCTCCTGTGGCCCCAGGGCTGGGCTCACCTGCAGTTTCATCTTCTCGAGCTGGGGCCGTGCCGGAATTTCTTTCTCCCGTGCTGTGGCTGGATGGCATTGTGGCTGCCCTGGGTGTCTGGCCCACCAAGTGCTCTTAGGAAGCCTGTTCAGCTAGGAAAAGCCTCCCCTACTTACACTCTTGCAACTAGCCCAAGGAAAAGCTCTTTGCTTGCTCTTGCTTACTCAGAAGGGGAGTTCAAATCTCTTCCAAGGGATGATATGGGACATGGCAGCCCTGGCCTGGGGGGGCTCGCTCCCCCACCGTGAGTCCTCCCACCGATTCGCGATTCGTGCAGCATTTATCCTCCTTGCAGTTAGCCCAAGGAAAGGCTCTTTGCTTGCTTGCTTACTTACTTGCAGAAGGGGAGTTCAAATCTCTTCCAAGGGATGATATGGGACATGGCAGCCCTGGCCTGGAGTCCTGGGGGGCTCGCTCCCCCACCGTGAGTCCTCCCACCGATTCGGTCGGGGTGCCTGGCCTGGAGTCCTGGGGGACTCGCTCCCCCACTGTGAGTCCTCCCACCGATTCGGTCGGGGTGCAGCATTTATCCTAGTGGGCTTACGCGGGGGCAAAGATTCACCCCAAGTGCCCAGTGAAATGAGTCTACGGCTTTGTCTGGTGCCCTGCTTTGCCTGGCACGGCCAGGGACCAGCCGCCTCCTCCCCAAACCCACTCTGCCTGGGTGTCACATGCAGCACAGCCCCCCGTGAAAGAGCCATGGCCTGACTTGCTCTCCCTTATTGTAACGTACCCGGGCATGTGCTTTTTAGGTGGGTGATAAATGCAAACCAAAAGGCGTTTTAGAGCATGGTATGCATCCTGGTGTATATGTTTCTCCAGGTTTGTGGCCATTATTCAGTTTAACTGTCCCCTATGGAATGCGTAGGACAAACAGCGCTGTTAATCACAGGGAGGTGGTGCAGCATATGGGAAGCATTCGCATCACCAGTGACAGAAATCTCACTGCTACTTTCAAAAGTTACACAAAAAACCTCCCACCCTCTTACAAATATCTGGAGCCAGCCAAATATTCACAGTCAGCTTTTCTTTGGTGCTTTTGGCTTTGTGGGATGTTCGGATAGTAAAGCAAATGGAGCATTACGGAGGAATACTCTGTAGAAGAGAGAATTGCCTTCCCGTTAGGCGCCGCTTAATTCCCTGCCTTAAGAAGGCTCGCTTTTATGGGTATTGCAATAACAGGCTGTAAACTTGTTTTCTTAGTTCCTGAGGTATTAATAAGGTTGCTTATATTAATTGTTAATTCAGCAAATGGTTAATCATAATAGCTGTGTTTTAAATGCATCCTTTGATTTTTACATGCTTTCTTCTATAAACGCAATTCTTTATATTCCAAATCTATGTCATATACTTTAAGATCTAGCCAGGAAGAATCCATGCCAGTGAGAAGTTAAGTACTGCTAAACATATTACAGTGTGCAGTCACAACAGTAAGAAATGTTGCATGAAAGAAAAAACAAGCTGTTAAAAGCATTGTAGTGTAGATAATAAGTTGAAGATGTCTGAGAAACAGAGAAATTCAGGCTTTTCTTGCTGTGCCTAGGAGTGGGGAGAAATGTGCCCACAGTGTAATGAAGGAAATGTGAAATGCAGTTAATTTAAAAAAAGACATTTATTTTCACAAACAGTATGCCCCGGCTTGTGTGCATGTGCGTGTTTCAATGCATGCTGAAAGAAATCCCAGCTGTATCATACCTTTACCTCTCTATCGCTCCAGACTTTCTTCTATATAATTCAAGTTTGCTTTTCATTAAAGTCTACTCCAGTGACACTTGTGGCATTTGATATATTTTGAACTATTACTTTTTTGAGCCGAGTGCCTGATAAGTAATACACAGAGCCTTGCCGCCTCTGGCGTGTTGCAATGGTTTAGCAGTGCTGCTATCTCCAGAGGTTTTTGTAATATAAATCCTGTCTGGAAAATCCTGACCCCGCTGAAGGCAATGGCAAAAATTCCCACTGGGTTCAGCAGAGCAGGGATTTCAGCCTGTCTGCTCTGCCCTTGCAAAATTTTTCCCTCGTGCAATGAAGAACCTCACCTGGAAGTTTAAACGCTGGCGTTAGAG
>NW_008795909.1:5737498-5745996 GCF_000699145.1 Aptenodytes forsteri
CCCCCCTGGAAGTAACGCCGGCGTTAGAGCATTGCTGTCGCCGCCGCCGTGAGCACAGAGCAGAGGGCGAACCCCGGCAACTTACCGTGACGGCTGCGAAGGGGACCGCCGCTCACCTTTTGTCCGAGGAGGCAGAGTGTGACCCGGCCGGCCGGCCCCCTCCGCAGCGGGACTGCCACCTCCCCGAGTGCCCCACGCACCGCTGGGCAGCCGGCGAATGGCAAGCGGTAAGCGGGGTCCCCCCCCTCCGCCCTTCCCTGGGGTCATGTCACTTGTGCTCTCAAGCGTGCAGCGCGGGATGATGCTGGAGACAGGGGGCCACTGATGCCAGAGATCGCTGCCGGAGGGCCAGGGTTTTGGGGTTGCAGCCCAGGCTTGCCAAAAAAAGCAGAGCAAACGCTCATGCGTGCTGGCTGGAAGGGGGAGCTGAGAAATACCTCCGTAGGGTTAATTTATTGCTTTGTGCTGCCCTGTGTTTGGCTGGGACCTATGCAAATATTGAGCAGGTTTTGGGTAGGGCGGATTTGGGTCTGTTCCCAGAGGCTGAGCGATAATCCCCCTCGGATGGAGCCCTGCCGCGCTGCTCCAGCAGTGAGCCCTGTGCATGAGAGTTTGAAGGAATTGGGGAACATTGGTAATTCCCACTTTCCTGCCCCGTTACCCCAGCTCCTTCTGACAGCTCTCTCCTTTCGCTGAGCTCTGGGTCCATGCTTTTTGCCAAGCCATGAGCAGCGCTGAGATGACATCTCCCATGGGAGACGGTGCTTTTCTGAGTGACCAGGATCAGTTCCCAGCAAAACCAACCCCTTAGGCTGGAGCAGGGGATAAAAGCTGCTGCTCCGGTGGTTCAGGGAGCAACTCCGACTCACCTGCACTGCGGGCAATGGGTGGGCCCGAGTCTGGTGGGTGGCAGGAGGACAAGGGGACTCTGGGCAGGAGGAAGGGGTCCAGGAGGAGCCCTCCCGTCAGCTGCCCGCAGGGTCCTGTGGCAGGCTTTGAGTGCACAACAGGTTTTGGCAGAGAGAGTTCAGATCAGGCACCAAAATGATTATTTTGATTCTGGTTTCGTTCTGTTTTCAGCCATCCCTGGGTAAGAGAGTCCTGCCCCAGTTCTTCTCCATCCCTGTCCCGCTATCCCAGGCTCTTCCCTGCATTGCAGGGACTGCCAGCCTTGGAAATGCGAAAGGCGATGGAGCTGCCAGCTTGGGGAGCTGATTCCTGTCTCACACAGCCTGCAGAAGAGGCCACCACTCCTATGGAGAGGATGTCCTTGTCACGCAGGGAGAAGGGGATTGCCCATCATGGGCCCTCCATGGCAATGCAGGGGATGGAGAGGGGCAGAAGACCCCCCCCATCAGCTGCATCAGCCTCCCTGCAAAACCATTCCTGGCCCCAGTGGCAGGGCAGCAGGAGCCTGATCCTGCAGCCTTTGAACAGCAAAGATCCCACTGACTTTGGAGGTGCATGATCAGAGCCTGATCCTGGTCACCCTGACGCCTGCAGTGCGCAGCTCCGGGGAGCAGGAGAAATATTAATCAAACAGGGGCCCGGCTTTCATTGGCAGTCACGCTGTTTTTATATTGCTCCTGTATGGCCCAGGGGGGTCTTGAAGGGGGATGAAATTGGTCGAGGTCCCTTCCCCCGCCGAGACAGTGTAAGGAGGCCGCGGTGTAAATGCAAAACAGGGCCTCCTGCTCCGATAACAAAAGGTGGGGAGGCACCGCCGGCTTCCTGCTCAAAGTCTTGGTATTCGCAGACACTTCCAGAGCCTGCCTTTATTGTGTTACTGAAAACAAAAAGAAAAAAGAAAGAAAAAGTGGAGGAGGATAAGAAAAGCAAATTTACTGATGAGAGAAAAAGTGTTTCACGCATGCAGAGGCTGCGCAACTTTTCCGCTGCAGCAAGAAAAAAATCAAGGTTGAGGCAGCGTGTGCTGTCCTCTCATCTGTCCTTCCCCACGAGCTCGCCCTTGGCTCATGACTGCGCGGAGCACCCCAGACCTCAGGCAGCCGTGTGTGTGACATTATCTAACATCCCCCCGCCCGCAGTACCTCAGCCTGACGGGGACTGTACGAACAAGTTTACCTTCACTTCCCCGGTCTCGGTGGTGCTGGGAAGCTGTAATGGGTTTATAATCTTGCGTAATGTGGCCACGAGTACATGAGGCCGGAGGGGACCGTGCCCCGATCCCACCTGCCGGGAAGCCGAGGTGTGATGGGATGCAGCAGGAGGCAAAGCCGAGCTGAGCACGCAGTGGTACCCGACGCAAGCATCCCGGCCTGGAAAAGAAACATAGGAACAGCTGAGGGGGCTCCAGCAAATTCCTTGCAATGAACTTTTGCTTTTACAGAGCCCGTTAAATTTCTTCAGCTAATAAATTTACAGGTGGCAAAGTAGGTCACCAAACAGCATGCAGCTGCAGTCCTTACCCAACGGTGTAATTAGCCCTGAAAAGCCACGGCTCCTACCCCGTCCTTTTACCCTCTTTCCCTTATTTTTGCAGCTTTTCAAACCAGCAGCAGGAGACTCCTGCCTGCCCCCACCCTGCCAAGCCCTTGGTGGGAGGTGGATGCTGATGTTTTCCAGGGTTCCCCATTGCACTGGGGAAATTTTTAACGTGTGACAGAGATTTTTTTTTTTTTTCCCCCCAGGGGAGCTTTGCTGGGGGGTGGGCTTGGAAGTTTCCTCACCCATAAATAACCATTAATAGAAACTTGCAGGAGATGCCCAATGTGAGCTCGCCCGGTGGCTGACTCCAAGCAGTTCTTCTACTGAGCGCTTCTTATTTTGTTCTGATGTACCCGGTGAAAAAAAGTAATAGCGCCTTCTCCCCAGTCATAAGTACTGGCCCCATGTTATTTATAGCGAGGAGGCACAGATTGCTTTAGTATTCTCTGAGCAGGGAACAGCAATGGACCCTAATTGACATGAAAGGCGGGATGTAAAATAACATCCCAGCGCTGTCTTGTTCTTGATTTCTTATCTTTAAAGGGAATCTGTCGAGAGGGGTTTTTTTTATTGTTCCTTTCCATTGTTGTTGTTTAGAAAAAAGTTGGTCTTGCCAATTAAAAGGACTAGGGAACTTATTGGAAACCGTTTATTGCTCTGTTGGTGTATCACCATTAGTTAGCTGTTCTCAGTGCCCACACCAGGGAGAAGAAAGTCAATAGAAAGGGCCTTGCTTATGTCAAAGTAAAACCCAGACCAGGTTCACAAAGAAAAAGGGAAAATTGGGAGAGAGAAGGGTTGTTTTTTTTTAATATGAACCTCTGTGGAAGGACAATGCACAGCTCTGGAAGCTGCAATGTGATTCTTGAATCTTCAGCATTTGCCGTTTGGGGGAAAATCATGCCAGCCTTGTCTGATTCGGATAGCAGAGTTACCCAAGGCATGTTCGAAGCATTCGTGGCCTGGGGTTTTGTTTCATCTCTGTTTCAGATTTTGATTTAGGGAAAAAAAAAAGAAAACAATGAATGCTTTCGCAAAGCAATGCCTTTGAGGTTTTTTTAATTATTATTATTATTATTACTCTTCTAAAACAGTTGCAGAAGTGCTTAAAATGGTCCTTAATTTGAACTGCCAGGAAATTTGCAGAAGTGCTTGAAATGGTCCTTAATTTGAACTGCCAGGAAAATAGTTCAAAATTCGGGAAATGAGGCAAGAGAGACAAATATTGTCAAATGCCTGACCTGCTTTTCAGCTCTTGCTATCAATGGCTGTTATCCCCGGCCCTGCTGTTTTATGTGAGATTTAGATCAGTCACAAACACGAGATTTCATACAAAATCTATCACCATATTAAAAGGAAAAATGGCCTTTTCGTGCTAGCTGAACTGTCCACTTTCTATGTGAATAATGTTTTCTAACCTTGGGGTGGTTGATTGGAACCTCTGCAGTGATTCTCTTTGATTGGTTTTATGCTGGTCTCACTGTCTTTGAGCCGTATTTAATATCTCAGTGGGATTATTTTGATTGCCAGTTATCCTCAAAAACACAAATAATCAAACTTTAATTTACTGATGATGACAAAACGCACAGAGCTGGCTGAGGTTTATTTGGCCATACAACCGTTATTTGCAGAGAAACCCAAAGCAGGCTGGCGTGTGTCTGAGAGTGTCAATCTCTTATCAGCAACTAATGATTTTAAATGAGGATGGGCTTTTGATTTGATAGCTCTTCATGGCCAATGTCAGAAGACCCATTGATGGCATAGAGATTACTCACCCTCCTAAAATTAAGCGTGAGCCAATGTACTTTGCAAATTTAGGCTTAAATATACATTAAGGGGAGGAGGTGAAATCAGCCTTGTTTCTTCCCACTCCTTGCGAGGTGCCTCGTTTGGCTGTGAGCTGGAACGATTCACCCTGCGATTCACCTGCGCTGGTGCCCACGTGCTGAGCTGGTGTACGCCAAACCAGAGACGAGGGGAGCTTTGAGCATCCCATAGCCCCGCTCCCACTGTGCTGGAGAGTCCCTCGTTAGGAGGGAGCAGGAAGGTCGGGGTTCACGCTGCCCCTGAAAGGTGCCGCTCAAGGAAGCGTGATGCCTTATTCACATGCAATAACCCCCTTTCAGATTTTACTCATGTAATAGGGAGGTATCAGAGAAGGGCAAATATAGCAGAGTTTGTTTGCTCTCTGGGGAAATCACACTCCAGCAAATTCCTCCAGCCCCTGTAGGATCGCTGTGTTTCGGCACAGACCTAGAAGGAGCTTCCACTCCAAAGACTTAAAGCAAGAGAGTAAATAAGGTTGAAAGCACACGAAGCCCTTGGGGTCTTTTGGCAGTCTGTGGATTTTGCAATGTTGACTGTTGCCTAAGAGCTCCTAAGTTATTCGTTCGGAATAAATGCTGCTTTGTGGGGCTGCCTCTCCTTCCCTGTCCCCCTCCACTTTGCACGGTTACTAAATATTTACAACCAACACGACATTGTGCTCGCCGCAGCTCTCCTGGTTTGCTGCACCTGCCACGGATTGATCTGATTTTTCAAAGTTTTCACATAATTTGCGATCTTGGTTCTGACAGCTAATTACAGAAACGGGGCCCTGACAGTGCCTGCATTTCGCAATTAGCTGAACCCACTAAGATCTTGCTAATTGTGGGCCAGCCAGGAGAGCAGGAGCTGCGTCGGGGAGGCTGGAAACGATGTTCGGAGGGTGAGACTCTAACTAGATTAAACTGGCACGATCCTCCGAGCCTAGGTGACTTCAGACGGTGTTTCTGTACAGATAGGGATGGTCTGATTGAATGTTTTATCCTTTTCCTTAGGGGAAGACATTTCCAGCATGTTATATAAAATGATTATTTTCATGCATTTTTCTCCTTGTTAATCCAGTTAGTTGAGAGTGTTAGAAGTCCATTACAAGCAATAACTTTAAGAAAATATGGTTTTATCCAGACAGCTGCTCTTACGCTGATTTATTTTGTTCTCTGTATGTGTTTTGTGAGCTGCACTCTGGGCACAGACCCACTCCCAGGAGCACAGCCTTGCAGCCGGGCTGGTTTTTCCAAGACGAGCAGAGAAAGAACTGAGTCCTTAAAGTCTCCAGAAGTCCCTGGGGAGCAGTTGTGCTCGGCTAGCAGGGGTTGCTCTTAATATTGGGCAGGGCAATGTTTAAAAGAGAATAAACCCGTAGGGCTACCTCCGCTGCGGCCGTTGCAGGGATGTGCCCCCACGCCGTGTCGGGGCAGAGCGCTGCTGCTCGCCCACTGGCAGGGACCAGGGAAGGGGCTCCCCCCACACCAGCCACAGCCAAGAGTGCAACGGCATGTATTTTGGAAGGGGGATGGCTGGGTTTTTGTTCGCCAAGCGGCTGTGTTTACTAGGGGCTGAAATGATGGGGTTGGCCCCTTTCTTTCCCCTTTGCCCCATCTCCTGACCTGGCATGCCCATCCCCGCATCTCTTGGTCCCATCACAGCTGGACCCCACATCCACCCCATCCCAATACCTGCTGCCTCGGTTTCTCCTCTCTCCCTACGCCTGTGATTTGGCTTGGTACCTCCAGAGGATGGGAGCAGTTTGTCACTGGATGCTCCTGCAGCGCCTGGCAGAGTGGGGCCCTGGTCTCGAATTTGCTCCCAGGTGATACCAATGAGAGATGCCAACATGGGGCACAGAGCCGCCCGCTCACTCGGGCTGCTGGGAGGAGGGCTCGCTCACTTTGCAGATGCAGATTAATTTGAAGTCCCTCATGGATTGCATGAGCCGTTGTTTCTTGCAAACAGTGCATGAAGACGTGCGGGGAGGCATCTCGGTACCGCAAGGTGGTCTGCGTGGATGAAAACAAGCGGGTGCAGAACAACGGCTACTGCGATGCCAGCAAACGCCCCCCCGAAATTGAGAGCTGTGGGCTGCCGCCCTGCGAGTACGTCTGGATCACTGGGGAGTGGTCGGAGGTGAGTGCCCATCCTCGTCCCCACGCAGGGACCATGCCGCTCGGCACCGGGCCACGCTCTCCTCCTCTCGCCTCCGGCCTCGCTGAGATATTGCAACCCAAATCAACAGTGGCAGGGTAGTGCTGCGTGGTTTAATTATTATTTGTTGGTTTGTTTCTGTGTGCAATTTCCCTGCTAGAGAGAAAGGAGCAGGGCTGTGAGAGAAGACCAGGTTATTAAAGAGTAAATGCTAGCATGCTCGGAGTCCTAGCTAATATCCAGAGGCAATTTTCTTCCAAAGCACATCGTATCCAGCAGACACCCTCCTTGGTTTTGTGCCATTTTATTTCATTCATTTATTTATTTGGTTTTATTCCCATCCCCTCCCGGGGAGCTCCGGGGCCCCATGAGCTGTGTGAGGGTCCAGGTGAGCATCCTGGGGGAAAGGCAAGCCTGGCTGTGACGGTGGGGACACGTCCTTCCTCAGTGCCATCTTTGGCAGGATCGAGGACCCGGCGTGAGCGAAGGCAGCAGGTTCGCCCTCGTGGCTGGGAGAGGGCTCAGCAAGGAAAATAGATGTGTTTTCTTTGCAGCAGGCGCTGCATGCGGGAGGACCCAGGCTAATCTCAGCCTGTTTCCTTCTTCAGCAAGTGAAGGATTATTTTCCACTTGGAGGAACAGCAGAGGGAAATGACAAGGCAGCTGCTGACACAGCACTGATTAAAAAGAAAGAACAAGAAAAGGGAAGAAAGAAAACATGCCGGGACTGAGGGCGGGGAGGAGATACAAGCCACCCAAGATAGGGCAGGAGGGAGAAATGTGGAGAGATGGGAATTTCTCAGGGCAGCCTGCTCTCCTGGGTAGTTTCCTAAGAGAAATATTAGGGTGCCTGTGAGGCTGGGGCCCTGGCTGCCTCTTGCCCAGACACCCTCTACCCATTCCCACCTGCCTGTGTTTGTCCTCTAATTAGAAGAAACACCTTCCCTTTCTTCCAGTTGCTGCCAGGTACCTGCAATTCAGGGTCAATCTTGACCATTTTCTTTCTCTGTGCATCCCATGGCAAAAAATAAAAGGAAGGAAAAAAAAGAAAACCCAATTAACAGAGGCATTTCTGAGTTCCCAAGGATCTTCTGCTCCTTTCTTTGTCCTTGGGGAGAGATAACTTGTGCCCAGGAGCCAGCCTGGAGTAGGGGGTCCTGGAGCAGCTGTACGAGTAGCACAAGGAGGAATTGGGTGCTCAAAGGCAGTGTCGGGCGCCAGCCCACTTGTAGCCACTCAACAATACTCATGACTGGCTTAAATAGTTACTAGTGATCCCTCGGAGCAGCTTGTCATGTTAAAAGCTGGCAAGCCTGCTTTTCCTCCCCGTTTCGGGCAGCATTCCCGAAGTATGCGGTGCTAACAGCTGCTCCCTCTGCCCGCAGTGCTCCGTCACGTGCGGGAAGGGATACAGGCAGCGCCTGGTGTCCTGCAGCGAGATTTACACCGGGAAGGACCACTACGAGTACGGGTACCAGAACATGGTCAACTGTCCTGGCACACAGCCGCCCAACATCCAGCCCTGCTACCTTGGGGAGTGCCCCGTCTCGGCATCCTGGCGCGTCGGCAACTGGGGAAGCGTAAGTTTGGCAAACTTCTTTTGCCAAAAAGAATTGGAACAAACTTATTCTTCTTTACACCAGGGACACAGTCTGAAGGTTTGGCAGGGGAATGTTTAAGAACTGCATAAATTAATGCAATGAATACCCTTGTGCGGCAGCAGCCCCAGCGCGTGTAGGGCTCCGTGCTCCAGACTGAACCCCATCGTATGGGGGAGTCCTAGCAGCCACAAGTGGAGCCATGATCTCCACAAAAATTTGGATGTAGCCAAAATTTGTGGCAGTGTTGGTGGTCATGCTGAATGCTTAGTCAGAAAGTGGGGTCATTGCCAGAAAACAAGGGTTTGAAAGCCTTGTGCTAGAGGGATCGATGGATAGCTGGCAACTGGGGTTGATCCTACTTGGCCATGTGTATGAGCAAGACTTGAGAACCACCAGTAGGCCAAAACACTGGTAATTTGAGCCTTAAAGGGATTTTTCTTTCTTTTTTTTTTTTTTTTTCCTTCTTACAAATGCTGGGACCGG
>NW_008795909.1:5746087-5756066 GCF_000699145.1 Aptenodytes forsteri
AAGACTTGAGCACCAGTAGGCCAAAACACTGGTAATTTGAGCCTTAAAGGGATTTTTCTTTCTTTTTTTTTTTTTCCTCTCCTTCTTACAAATGCTGGGACAGGGCAGGGGAAAGAACTTAGCCTTTCTGCTAAAGTTATTTGTGTTGAGCCTCTTCTGGGGCCTGAACTACAAGATCAAATTTTAGTTAAGGTGATAACGTTTCACTTCTTTGGGCTTCTGACATTCTTTGAAATGTGGTGTTTCTCCCATAAATTTGATTTATTAACCCAGCTCAGGCATTTGTAGGAATTTGTCAAACCTTTACAAGGCAACGAGGGTCAAGTCAAGCAAAATGTAGTGGAAGTTGTAAGTGACATAGCCGTTTGAAACTTAAGTTCCTCCTGCCCCATAGGAAGCTTCAGATCCTCCCTGCGAGTCAGGGCAGAAGAGTTACAGCAAAGAGCTCAGCCTCAATTAATTGGTATTTTTCCCCAGAATTTCAGTGCAAAATGTCCAACTCGTTAATTTAACTTTATTGCAAAGAGTATCCATTTCAGAGAGCAAGACCTTTCTCCTCGCTTTGGGCTGCTGAACATCCCAGTGACTACCAAGTGCCATGACCCTTCTCATCTCTGATTTTCAAAGGGATTTAATGTAAAATACCATCACCTTTGATGGACAGAGAGAGTCCTGCTCAGCTCCTTAGTAAAGTTTTATGGATTTGAACCTGATAAAGAGTAAATGCCAAGTTGCAAATACCGTGAGCCTTTGATGACTGTCTACTTCATGGTGTGCTCCTTTAGACTAATAATTTCTAAATAGATGAGCAGCATCATTTTCCTGGCAGCCTAACCTGGTACCTGTAGAAAGAGCTGATTTTCAGTTCTCAAGTATTGAAAGAACAAGTTGCCGAGGGGGAGCAAGATGCTCCCACCTCCCGTCGCCCGTGCTCAGTGGCAGCCAGTGTGGGACAAGCTGCTGCTCGGTAGTTCCAGTAACTTGTGCAATTTCAGCCTTAAGATTGCCCTTGATTTAGGCTGTTTGAGGATGACCCAGTGTTTGTGCAGATTTAGCTGTTTTTCCAGAGGGTGAGGGGAGAGAGGGTTTGGAGGCTGTGGGTTTTTTGGTGCAATTCGGATAGAAAAAAATAAACCATGTCATGTTTGTTCAGAGGCCCCTGTCAGTCCCAAGCAATGTCTCCCAGCCACCAGGAGAGGATTTCTACCGTTCAGGCCTTCTGGTGAACGTTTCTCCCTTGTACAAACTTCCTAGTGTGAAAAATAAACAATTTCACGTGAGCGCATGGTTCACCTTAACCAATAGTGCCTCATCCTGTAAAGTGTTTAAGTGCTAAGCGAAGTTCAGTAGTCTTCTTGAAATAATTAGTGACAAAGATAATAATGAAGGGATTAATAATAAAAGGGATTACTTGTTTGATTAAAATTAAGCCTGTGTTTGAACACTTTGCAGGATTGGGGCCTTTGCTGCTGTCTCTTGATACAAGGGAAACAGGCTGTCTCTGTTCTTCTGGAGCCCAGAAACCCTTGAGATAAAATACGAATCTCTGTCTTCTGTCTTGCAGTGCTCCGTCACCTGTGGAGTTGGAGTCATGCACCGGTCGGTGCAGTGTTTGACGAACGATGACCAGGTCAGCAGCTTGTGCCATGCAGATCTGAAACCCGAAGAGAGGAGGACATGCCACAACGTCCACGACTGTAAGTCTGCAGATTTGCACCTTCCTTTGCCTTTCTCGTGGCCTGAGCATCTGTTCCCATCAAACGCCTAGAGATGTGCAGTATTTCCAGGCATTGGGAGCCATCCAACTAAGCACTAAGGCACTTCAGGGAGACCTTTTAAAAATAAACAAAGTGTTTTGATGCTTTGGATGCCTCACAGTGTTACAAAAGAAATTTTGATGTACAGTTGCTCAGTGACTACAAGTATTTCTGTTTTGTTTCAGGTGACTTACCAAGGCGTTGCAAAGATGTTAAAAATCTCAAAGGTGTCACTGAAGATGGCGAATATTTCCTTCAAGTCAAAGGAAAGACGTTAAAGGTGCATTTCAGCAACAGATTGATAGTTAATGCCTTTTCCAAAGGTGAAGGGGACTCTGCATGTGCTCTTCACTTCCACTCTTGGATTTTTTACCTCCGGTTTTCTCTGCCATCCCTTTGCACATGATACCTGACAAAATTCTGGCTTCTCTCTCTCAGGTGTATTGCTCTGGGATGCAGACTGACAGTCCAAAGGAGTACGTGACCCTTGTAAATGGGGATGCAGAGAATTTTTCAGAAGTGTATGCATACAGGTAAGAAATCCCTTAATCCTGAGCTTCACAGTATTTTTGTTTTCCATGGCAATATTTTCCGGTCATGAGTAGAACGGGTTTTCTTTTGATTTAGATTGCATAACCCGACTGAATGTCCGTATAATGGGAGCAGACGAGAAGACTGCCAGTGTAGGAAAGATTACACAGCAGCTGGGTTTTCCACCTTCAGCAAAGTAAGGCTGGACCTGAACACTATGCAAATAATAAGTGAGTAAAAACAGGGCCTTGCCATTAAAAAAAAATGTTTATTTTACACAAATATAGCTGTAACTACAAACAAGCAGTAGTACTCTAGTGGGCAATATTCCTGAGCTCTTCTGTTAAAAGCTGCTTTTAAACTTGGTCACCTGTTTGCTGCTTTACACTTAGAGATTGCAACTTGAGTATATCAGAGATGTTCATACTATTTCTCTGTAATACAGGAAAATATTAAGACAGTTGTTGGTGCATCTGCTGTACAGAATGAATATTTGCGTGCTCCCAGCAGGCCAGTGTATTTTTTGAAGGATTTTATTTCATTTGGTCTCCTATTTTCAGACTGGACTCAGGCAGAAAGCTTAACCAGGGAGGAGCTGGCCCCCCATTTTACACACAGACCTGTCAGGGGATCCCAGTACAGGGGGCTCCACTGGGGTCGGGATGCTGCTCCCTCCAGGCCAGGGCGGAGGAGGCTTTTGGCAGAGCCAGACCATGGAGAAATAACTTGTGTTGAGAGTGATGGAGCTGGGGCCATGGATTTGCAGGGGAGGAGGGGACTGTAGCTGTGCACTGTAAGTGGTACCCTGTCTCTCTTGTCATTCATGGGAGCTGGGAGCCATCCCGCCACCGAAGAGCCCGCAGCATCCCGTAGGGTTACGGTTTCAGTCCCCCTGACTCCAGGGATGCTCTCAGTTTCCAGCAAATGTTTTAAAAATACCACATATTGTTGGGCGTTCATTCAGTAAATAGCGGAGATTTTTTAGCAAATCAAAATCCTTCTTTGTAAAATGACTCTCTATCTGATAAGGTTTTTTTATCACTTAGTTTTCAAGCCATGAGACCTCCCAGCCTGTCAATCTGTAAAAAGCTACTAATAGTCTGTAAAAGCTCCTAGGTAAAGATCTCAAAGGAACCACCCTGGGGGAATTTGATACCAGCTCCCTTTGAATTTCAAAAGGAGCTGGGCACCTACCTCTGTCAGGCAGGAGCTATCTCACATCCCCATCTAAATGAGTCTCCCTCCAGAGCAAAATACCCCAATTCCCTTTGAAACCCCGACCCCTGGGCTGGGGCAGCCAGGAGAGCACAGAGATGGTTGTTTGCCTTTGTTTAAAAGGGAGATTTAGGAGGTCCCACGGCCTTCTTGAAAGTGGGGAATTTTCTGATAGAGAAATAAAACCCAAGTCATGGGTTCGAGTTTTGTTGTTATTTATACCTAGGCCCTAAATCACCAATGTACTTAAACTGAGCTGTAAACGTTGAGCATTTAAGTGTCCTGTTAAATTCAGTGCTCACGTGCTGGGAGTCACATGTGGGATGACTTGGGGGATTTAATATTAAAAATTCAGCAGTCTTGACTCTCAAGATTAATGTATGAAACCAGCTTTAGTGAATTTAAACATTAGTAAAGAGCATGTTTACATTTATTTTGTCTTTCTCCCTGCATCTTTCTTTCTGTGTTATTCACCAACTATGCTCCACAGCGACTGATTTACAGTTTGCACGGACACATGATGGACGACCCGTTCCTTATGCCACTGCTGGGGACTGCTACAGTGCAGCCAAATGCCCGCAGGTATTTGACAATAGCATTTCATAGAAATTGGTGCCATTTGTTTTGTTCGGGCCCTCTATTAATTACTGCTGATCACATCAGCCCAACACCAGTGACTGTCACGTTCTCATCTCAGTGGTCGGAAACTTTTCCCTTTGTCTGTGCAGAAAGCACTCTCCATTTTCTGTTCGGGAAAATGTCAGGTTATTATCAGACCAGCATCGGGACTGGCTAAGGGACATTCCCCAGGGCTCCTGCAGCCCCCTGCGGGTGCTCAAACAGTCGACAGTAAAGGAGAAAAGGAAGAAGAAATCAGCTGTGGGAGAAGGGCTGGGCTTTGCACGTGTAGTTGAAGGTAGGGGGAATCAGTCCGTGGCAGGACTTGGTGGAAATGCTGGGCAGGGAGAGCAGCAGCGAATCAGGCCATCGGGATGCCCTGGGACCCTGCCTCTGCGTTCCGCAGTCTTGTATCTGCTGAAACTGCTGTTTTCAGGGGTGCGGGAAGACGGGTGAGATAACCCCTCTGGATGGAGAAGGCAGCAGACAGACAGCAGGACTCCTGCCAAGCCAGCTCAGGGTGGAGATGCCTGAGAAGGAGAGGGCATTTGCAGGGCAGGAACAGGTCAGGTTTCTGCTGCTGGACCGAGGAACTCCATCAGTCAGATGCACTAGTACCCGCCAGCCGCTGTCCCACCGTCCCCACACCCTGCTGCTTGTTTTCACAGCAGCCCGGTGGGACCATCACTCAGTCTACTTTGGGGCTGGGAAACCACTGACAAAATGATGGCAGTGCCTGCGCGTCAGGGCAAATCCAGCCTGTCCCAGCACCATGAGGTGCCCGGCCACAAAAGCACAGAGCTGAGCACAGGCTAAGTCGCATCCTCGGTAGCTTCAGGAGACGATGTAGGACATCTAGCCCAGTTGCTTGGAAGAAATATGCTTTCCTGAAAGTCTTTAGGAGGCTAATTAGCACTGTGCTACAGGTGACTTGCTCTGTGTCCCCAGCACACCTAGTTTCTGTGGAGCTGGGGGATGATAAATGGTATGTGTGGATAGTCCAAGGTATTGGGTAGACCATATTTGCAAAGGGCATTAAGTAGGGAGTTGCAGCAACAGATGGCAGAGGGCAAACCTCTCCATCTCCTTCCCTCCCTACTTTCGGAGCTGACACTTTTCTGCACAGCTCAGTGGCTTAGGGATTGACTTCTTACCTCGGGAAGGCTCCTGAATGTTAATATCCATCCATCTGACCCAGACAGTTTGCTCCTTGTAGAAAATCAACATTCCCAAGGCAGCAAGTGCAGGGAGCAAAGTTAACAGCCATCTGGTACCGCATGGCTGTGCTGGGCTGAGTGTCAGTCTGGGGATGTGGCCACAGGATCCTTCCTTGGGTCCAGAAACAGGCAGGGCTGGGATCTGCCATATGGGTAAGGGGAAGGCTGGGGGGATCTGCGCTGGATGCAGACACAGCCCTTAATTTTCCACCCGTTTTGTGCATTTTGAGACAAGGTGGAATGAAGTGAAGGACATTTTTAAGAAATAAACAAATGAAAGCGTTTTGATTTTACTGAAGTCTGGAGGAAAAAAAAAAGCCCAGTGGAAAATAAGGAAAATAAGGACAAGTGTGCCCTCTCCAGTTGAGGAGGGAGCAGTGAGAGCGGCTGCAGCGCATCCCTGGAGTACCTTCCCATCAGCCGCTGGCGCACGTCAGGCTCCGCAGTTTGCCATGGAAAAGCCAAGAATGCCCTCAGCCGGCAAACTGCGAAAAAGCAGTGCAAAACCGAGAAAAAGCAGTGAAAAACCAAGATAAAGCCCCTCCTTCCCTGCAGCCACCAAGGAGAAGGAAATTACTAACCCGAGACATACTGTGGTTTGTACAATATGTGCTAATCACTATCAGAGCGATGGAAAAAATTGAAAGCATTGCTGGCAAGATCCTGGCAGAAAACTGTCACCGTGGCAAAAGCATGGCTTTTTGGGTTAACCAGGCGTTTTGGGTTAACCAGGCTCGTCTGCTTGT
Organism: Aptenodytes forsteri; assembly: GCF_000699145.1. Taxonomy (NCBI): domain Eukaryota; kingdom Metazoa; phylum Chordata; class Aves; order Sphenisciformes; family Spheniscidae; genus Aptenodytes; species Aptenodytes forsteri. Next base: position 5,752,172 of record NW_008795909.1, read on the forward strand.
TTTTTAGGGTCGCTTCAGCATAGACCTTTACGGGACAGGCCTGTCCTTAACGGGAACAGCAAAGTGGCTCTCACAAGGGAATTACGCAGTGTCAGAAATTCAAAAATCCCCAGTAAGTTGTAATTTTAATTATGGTTATTCCCGCTCATGAGAAGTTTCTAATTGTTGTCTTTCGTGGCAACATCTTCCAAGCAGAGACTAACAAAAATCTAACATCTGACATTAGAAATGAAGTGTTGCCTGTAATTGTATGTGAGGTGGGGGGGCCCTAGCGGGTTTAACTTGATTTGAGTTATTGCAATTAATTAGTGAGCCTGCTTAACCGTGAAGCTGAAAACGCTGAGTGCTGTGGGGCAGACATATCCTTAATTAGTTGTCTGAGATGTCCGACGTGGAGCGTGCATCACGCGGCAGGCAGGACCGGGGTGCACGGGGTCAGGGCTGCAGAGCAGGGTTTGACCTGCCGGAGAGGGTCCGGGTGCCAGGCGAGTGCCCTGAGTAGGAATTGTTCCCAAAACGTTGCTAATAAAGTGTGGAGGACGTGGACCTTCCCAATGGACTGGTCCGGGTTTATCTCCTTGGGAGAGACCCAAGTCACCCGAGCTCCGGTGGGCTGGGGCTGCCCCACAGCACGCTGCACCCCGGGGTACCGTCCCCTGTGGCTGCCTGTGGCCCTGCTGACCCTGAGGCCTCCGGGTAAGCCAGGCAGGCCTGCAGAATCACTCCACAGCCAAATTTGAACTTGTATGGCTTAATTTGCCTGCCCGTTAACCCCTCCGCCGCGGTGTACCTTCGCACCGTTGCTCCTGTGTCATGTTCTGAAATTGGAGAAACCCAGGATCGCTTTTTTGGCTGTTATTTCATGTGAGTCATCCCGATTGCCCCTGTTAAAACTCTCCTAAGGAGGTCACCGTGACCATTTAACAAAAAGCAATTTGCAAAATACCCTCTCCTGTACTGCTTTCAATCTCCCTGGCTCTGGGGAGCCCCTTGAGCCCATGAGCCTCGTCAGTGCTGGGGCTCATAAAGGAGAATTAAATGCTACTGGTCCGACCATGCTGCAGCAAAGTATCCCCCAGTACAAGCAGAAGAGGACCAGCACAGACCCCATGTGTTAGTTCTGGCAGGTGCTTTGCTATCCTTCTCCCCTTCTGAAAGGAGAAGCCCGGGCAGCCGACTTTGGGGTTGGGGAGAGCAGCCACAATCACGGCTGGCAGAATTAAAACAAACTTTAAGGGACAGGGGGTCTAAGAGACAACTCTTACCTCCATCACCCGGTGGCATCTGTCAAATGCTGTTCCAGGGGTGCAATTGCCCACAGGAGCAGAAGAAAGAAAGGCATAGCGAGAAGAGATGATAGCAGCCTGCTGCAATCACAGATCAATAGTGTCAAGGGCAGGATGGAGCTCATTTAAAAATAAATGCTTTGTGCCGGCTTGTCCTGCACTTAAGTCCAATTTTCTGGTAATTGAGCGTTGAATTCCCCTCAAGGACTGTCTGTCCATTGCAATGACCAAGAGGTGAAAGGCTCTGCAGAGGTGTGATAAGGAAGGCCAGACTGAGGTATTAATCTCCTGACTCAAGACTGGAGTTGCACCACGCTTGCTGGGCTCTCCTGGAGACCAGGCCAACCCCAGGACCACTCCACGTCTTCCTTTGTCTCTTCTGGCTGTGGAAATGCAGAGCTGAGGAGGGACGGCACCTTAGCAAGTGGCATAGCCTCACCCCATGGTTTTCCCTCTCGTCTTGGCTCTGGAGCCGCTCCAGGCCTTTCCCTTCCAAATGGATGTTTCTTGGTATTGCCTGCAAATATCCTTCCTGTGCCTTCCACGTGCTCAGGCACAACTGAAGTGCTGTTGTTGTCTAGATGTTGTTTTTCTCTTGCATGATCCAAGTTTTCCACTCATTAGTGTTATTCACTCTGGGGCAAATTGGAGAAAACAGATACCCTTGAGAGAGCCCTCCAAATGGCCTTCTCCTTGGGCACCTCTCAATGTAATAAATCAAAACTACCCTTTCTTATTTGTGTTCACCATCTGACCTGGTAGCACTAAAGGGAATTTCATTTGCATATATTTAAATATAACAGTGATTTCTTAGATTGATTTAGGCGTAATTTGTTTTCCTTCCATGACATTTTCTATTAAAAATCCTGGCTAGAATAACCCAGATCTGGCCCTTTCACAGCGTGGAGTTCCTGAGCCCTTACGTGAGATGTTATTTCTGTTTTTGCCTGCAGGATGGTACCAAAGTAGTAGGAAGATGTGGCGGTTACTGTGGGAAATGTACTCCATCATCTGGAACAGGCCTCGATGTTCAGGTGTTATAGCAATGGTGAGTTCCCAGCTGCTTCTGCAGGAAGGGAAATCTTCCCAAAAACGTCCTGAAGGAGCAGATCAGGCCACGCTTGCAAAAGCACTCATGGGTCGAGTGCATCGGTGACAGCCACCCACCCCATGCGGCATCTGTGGAGCAATGGGATCCAGTGCTCCCAGTCCTCGCTTCCCCCAGTAACGCCTGCGGGTATAACGCTGTCAACTGGAAACGCGCTCCCCACCTGGCTGGCACCCGCTTTGGCTCCGCTCTTGTGCTGATGTCTCTGGTCACAGGTTTCCAGGGCGAAGCTGATGATCTGACTCTGACGTGCACCTTGTCTGTATTTTCCAGGTTCTCTGAGAACAGCCAGCAGAGATGAGATGGATGAAGGATAGCGATGCAATACCTCTGCCTTCCACTTTTTTATCTGTTTATGTGTGTATATAGATCGCATATTCTTAATGTACAGTATAATATTTATGTTTGGAATTATTTATTTTGATTTAATATTTTTGTACGTAAAATCATTATATTAAGGCTGCTTTTACTATTTTTATTTTTTATTGTTAAATCCTGCAGTCAAACCACTGCATTTTGCGTACTCTACATTATATGTAGCATTATGACAAGTGATACTTTATTGTCACTGTATTCAGTTGTTTACTTTCAAGCAGTAATTTTCCTTCAGTTACGGGCTGCTTTGGCCCTCTACGGTGCTACACAATCTGCATAGGGGTATTTTTGGCATTCAGTCTGTCTTTATGTAAGGAAAATAGACAAGATGTACTTAAATTTTATTTTTAGGGATTAGGCCGACAGCACTCAAGGAAAACATGACAATGAATACAGTGCTAGTTGCATTAGCAATCTTTATCTTTTAGGTATGTTTTAAATTTCACATGACCTCTGTGGCCAGTGCTAAAAGCACTGGTTTGGTGCTAACATGATATTTATTAACGCTCTGTAGTTTTAGTTCATCCAGTGCCTTTATCAGTGGAAAAAAAAGGAAGAAAGCAGAAAAAATTGTCAGGCGATTCAAATAAATTAAGAACTACCCCAGGTCTAGGAAAATTCCTGCAGATGGATCTTCAGCTCGAGCCCCTTTTTCACAGGGCTCCGAAGTGAACTCGCTTTTTAAAAAAACATATATTTGTCTCCTAATTGCATGTGCCACTGTGCTTCCTGGCTCCATCTGGAAGCAGGGTATTAACTCATCCCAGACAGGCTGATCAGGCCATATGTTTCCCTGGGCTGTGCGCTGAGAAGCGCTGCAGTTTCTTACGGACGTTGTCACAAAATCCTAACGTGAAGCCGAAAGCATCCCTGCCGTGTTATCTCCCCGCGGGGCTGGTGGGGACCGTGGGGTCTGCGGCAGGGGATGGGGGACAGCACGCCCAGCCAAGCCGCCCCTTCCTCTTGGCTGGGGGACTCCATTGCAGGCACCTGCAGCGTTTCCCCGGCTTCCTACTCACTCACAGACCATCTGCAAAGGGAGGCTTCAGCGCCGGCTCTGCCTCGTTTCAACAAGATCACTCTGTACTTACAGATAACTCTGCCCCCCCCCCCTCCTTCTAAAAAA
>NW_008795909.1:5756246-5768678 GCF_000699145.1 Aptenodytes forsteri
TTCAAAACCACTGCTTTACCGCCTACTTCTGTGTTGCTTCGGATCTTCCTGGTAAGGCATCTGCGCTCCTTGCCTATCCGCCATCCCATGTACAACCAGACCTTTAGCGTTGGCTTTTTTTTATTTTAAATTGAGGAGACAGCTCCCATAGGTGCAGAACACGGCTGTGAGATGGCTCCCACCTGTACATAGCCCGCCGCTTGTGGCACGCCACGTTTTTGCAGAGCTTTGTAGCACATTGAACGGGGGTGATGTGACCAGATTATTTTTGTAGTCTATGACTATGTCCCTTATCTCTTTCTCCACAATTTTACTTAGCGATAGGAAGATGCTGCCCTGTTGCCTTATATGTCAGGGCAGCCAGGAGCACAAAGTACACGGAAAGGAAGCTTTTCAGCACAAAATTGCCAGCAGTTTGGAAAACCAAAGAGGCTTCTCTGCTACTTCAGATAAGTCTTGCAAATAGTTAACAAATCCAACCTCAGGATCTTGCGTGAGTCTTTTGCAGAGCTCCCCAAAGGACGTGTAATCAGTCTGTTACAAAACAGTCGGATCAATAGTCAGAAACGATCTGATCCCTGGATTCATATCCCATGCGTGCGCCGGGCTGTGTTCAGCCTTCAGAGTGAAGCCTGTCAGCCTGACAGTCGGGGATCGACGCATTCACATCAGCTGGGAGACATCTCGCAGGCGAGCAGGGCTGTGTTACAGTGCAGCAGCTAAAGAACTGGTGCTCTACACTTATTTTGTGCCTCTGCTGCTCTTATTAATATTCAGACTTAGAGAAAAAAATGAGACTCTTACCTATAATTTGGGGGTTTTGGCTTAGTAGCGCGTAAGTAGGTATGATCATATCTTAGAAAGACTGATATTTCACCTACGTTGTATGTCTATGCATAACAATAATAAATTCTACCTTTCTGAGAAAAATGCCAAAAATACCATTTCAAAGGTGAAAGAAAAGGGAAAAAGGGAAAGGGAAAGGGAAAAGGGAAAGAGAAAGAGGAAAAAGGGAAAGGGGAAAGGAGTAGTAATGGAATAGTGATTTTTTAATGATAATTGCTTATGTATAACTTCTGTAGGGGAAAAGGGAAAATTGCACTATGAACTTTAGAAAGAAACAGTGGTGCTTAGAAAGTACAGGCTTATTATATTTTCTCTAATGAAGTGAATGGTTATTTATAAAAAGAAATATTATTTTGACCTGTACACATTCATTTCTACCATATAGTTTCATAGCAGCTATTAACAGAGCAAGAGAAACCTAAAAAAAATACTAAATAAACTATAAGGGAAAAAAATGATAGAGCACTGATCCTGTGGTTCATTAATGGGCTTCATTAAATAGGAACAGACTTTGAGGACCAGAGACATTAGACGTTTCTTGTTCAGGAAACAACTCTGGGTTTTGTGTATCAATGCCATTATTTTTCTACAAACTGGGGTTTTTTTTGCAAGCACTTTCCTGTACAGTGTTTCTTTTCTTTCTGCTTATACTCAAAAGGAAATGACAAGACCCGTAAGACATGTCTGTATGGTCTTTCTGCATTTGCCGTCGTATTTCAATACCTGTGTGCTATTATAGAGGCAAAATACTTTGTACACAAGGGAATAATACATTGAATGGTAAACATTCCTTTCTGTGCTGGTGTTTTTTTCCAAGTTTTGGGTTCCTTGTTTGATTGTCCCATGCAAAAGGAACGAGGGAAGGCAATAATGTTGTTTACATGGAGCCCTGCCCCAAGCCCGCATTGGAGTCTGTGGTCCAGGGGCCCTCCTGGGGAATGGCCACGGCCATCCACTCGTGCCCTGCCGGTCGGATAGACTGATGCTTCCCAATTTCTGTCTGGAGGAGGAATGGCCCGAGGTACAGAACTTACACGAGCGTATCTCAGAGGTGCCCCGTGCGCTACTCGGAGGTGCCTGGTGACTGGCTGCTGCAGCCATCCACGCACCAGGAACATCCCTTGCCATGGGATGATAAGGGAGCCAAACAGTTCATTTTGCAAATGTTTTGAAGGATGAGCTGGGATACTGGCCCTGGCCCACACCACTAGCAGTGCTATTTAAGGAAATCTGTGAAAAAAATCAACTTTTCTAAGTTTGGAAAAAAGTATCAAATATACAAGAAAATTCAGGTAGAAGAAATTTGGGTTAAAAGGAAGCAAACGTGGGGACTGGCTCCCAGGGGTACAACCAAGTAACAAACTGTAGCCAGTCTTACATCACCTCTGCCCCAGAGGCTGCAGGTAAGAGCGAAGAAGTTGCATTTTTCTGTCCTCCCTTGTATGTTCCTCTTGCTTTGTCTCAGAAAATGCAGCAGATCTCTTAGAGCTGGCAGCTCCAGCCTTTTTCAGCTTCTATGTTTTTAATCCAAAAGGAGAGAGGATACCTTTCTCATGCTGTCTAAAACACTGTCAGATGCAGAAAACAGAACATGCAGTATTTCAAAAGCTTGACTCTCAGTTTAAATGACCAGTATCTTAAAGGTGTCTTTCTTTTCCATCATTTATCTTTAATAAATGATTACAAAGGCTTTAAACATGGGCTGCTGTGGAATTAAGCCAACAGGGGGTCTGTGCACAGCCCCTGAATCATATTTAACCTCCCAGCCCTGTATAACGAAACTGTCATTTTAACACTTTAGATGCTTAGGTCCAGTTATTCTATGAAAATTACAGCGTTCTTCTTCAGCCTTGTGTGGCCTATCAGGACTAATTGCTCCAGAGACAGACGTGATTGCTTCATCTCTTCAATGTTCCCTTCTGCCCCAATAATAGGCATTATTTCTGTAGAAAAATAAAATGCATTTTCTTGAAGGCTGTTCAAGAAACTCACATCTCAAGAAGCTAGTCTTAAATCAGGACATTTGCTAGAAAACCTTCTTCTGCATAGCCATGCTTTGACAATCGTATTGAAAAATGGGGAGAGGCAGAAAAGACCGAAGAGGGCAGCCTGGGCTTGAAACAATTTTCCACTGAGGCACTTCCAGACCCGGTCTGTTGGCTCTTTCCAACACAACTCCTCTTCCCAAACAGACAACTGAGGGCTGACTTAGAGAAAGCATTTCTGCCGGGGAAACAGTGTTGAGGCGAGACAGTTCTTCTATCTACCAGGCAAAGGCACAGAAGTTCAACCAAACCCAGGAGTCATTAACAGTTGAAGCAGCTCAGCCCACATGGTAAGTTCTCCCATCTCTTGAACTCTTCAAATCAAGAACTCTCCAAGTCAAGTCTTTTTAAGAAATACATTCGAGTTCATCCAGAAGTCACTAACCTTAGTAGCTGTTGGTCATTTAGTGGGAGGGGACGAGTCCCTTTGCGGTACAAATTCCTGGAGGCAGCTCTCCAGCTTGCATTGTGCAGGAGGAAGGAGCCAATGCCCAAAAGTGGTGCCTGTCGGTCTCACTCTAGTATTTTCCGAGTAATTTTGCCTGTGCTGGAGTAATCCAGGCAATTGGAATTGTAGCTTTCCAGAAGCAGGTTTAGTTGACAAGTTTCTGACCTCTCTTCGCGATAGCGAGATGAAGAATGCTGAGAAGTTATTTTTGGCCTTCACAGAAGAGTCTGAGTTTCCACTTCAAAGTTGGCTTAATTTTTCAGCTATTTTATATTACCAAACATAAGGGACAGTTTTTGAAAAATCAAAACGAGAAGAGAATAGTGGTTTGACCTAACCCATATGCTTTTTATACTTTATTTCCAGGGGGGTGGTGGGTGGTGTTTGTTTGTTTGTTCCAATTAAAACAAAACAACCTGTGAAATTTTCCTTTAAATGACTTCTGCCTCTCTCTAGTTATAAATATTACTTCTGAAGCATTTGGAGACATGATCTGTTGACTGTAAGTACAGGGACATCTGATGTAGGTACCATTTCAAGCTGAGGGAAGGTAGAAGTGCATTTCTCCTTTGTGAAGCTGATTCAGGTCCTTCAAGGCAGTGGCTGGATATGAAGCGCAGAGGCTGAGGACGTGCACATCAATCCATTCCCATCAGGAAAACCTCAGTTCTGCTGGGAGCGTAAGAGCCCAGATGGTTTCCACATTACGTCTCCTCGCAGGCTCGGGCACATGCCTAGCTTTAATGCTCCTGCTCAATCTGAGCCGCCAGCAGCGATATCAAGCTGCAGCTACTTAAACATTTGTTGGTCGTCAGTGTCTCCATCTCTGAGAAGACAGCGTGAGGACAAGAGCCAGAAGTCTGGAGTAATCGCTGAATACAAACCCCTTTGTATGCAGGGCAGAGGGTGCAGGGGGAGGCAGGGCTCTGTGAATTTTCTCCCTTAAAATCATTACTTGGCTCCATTCGTATGCTTATAATTTCTTCATCCTTCTTTAATCTGTGACTACATTTCAGATGAGCAATTAAATTAATCAGGTCTTTGCTGCATTGTCCTTTACTAATCCATCCTCGCTGGCTTGCTGACCTTTCTCTTTGAAGCTATTCACTGCTTACTGCCTGCCTTCCCCCACCCCCACGCAGAAAGGAGTATTTGCTGCGAAATGCTTTAATTGCATAGCAGGGAAGTGGGGATGGCTCCCTGCAAACTGGCAAGAACAAACGTGTCCAGGTTAGCCGCTGTGCAGGCAGACCTGCTGTAAAGGTCTTAGTGACGGGCAAATATGAGCAGGGGTTTATTTGCTCCCATGCCTCTGTAATCCCCCCTGCAGGCATGAGTGAAGCCGCCTACAGCAAAGGATGCAAACAGGTACCAGATGCTGCCAGGGGCTGGAGCTCTGGCCTCATGCATGGATTGGGTTCCCTGGATGAAGCTGTCTCAACTTGAGGTCTCAGATTTGACCAGCCCTTTGTGGCAGGGGCCAGATTTGTGGTGTTGAGAGCATACAACTGTGCACTTGCCCCTGAGGCTGGCGCCTTGCCGGAGCTTAGCTAGAACAAACACGTACCCACTGGTGGCAATCTAGCCCTGCTTGAGAAAATGCAGCTACAGATAAAACGTACCCGCATTAGCTGAACTGGCAAATAACTGAGCTCTGAAATAATAAACCGCATATGGCGCAGGCCAAGCTGCTGGAAGGAGGCGTAGTTCAGCAGCTGCCACGGAGGTTTGCTTCCTGGCAGCAGCAGGGAATAACACGGTCAGTCTAAGCCTTGCCTTGTGAGAGCAGAAGCCAGTGGCCTTTCTTCCCGTCTGCGCTGGGGCTCAGCTGCTGAAAGACTTTGCTGTCTTCCCCTGTTCTTCACTGCTCCCTTCCCGGGGGATCCCTGCGCATACCAGGTCTCTTCAAATCCGGGTGTCTCAGGGGACAATCCAGCTAGATCAGTGGCACAGATGATCTAAGGAAACCTCGGCCAAGGGCATTACAGCAGACCGCTCTGCTGTCTCTCACTTGAGCTGCTGTCCCCATCCAGCTGGGGCAAATGGAGAGATGCTGCCCTTCAGATACATTTTTTAGAGATGTTCCTAAATTCCGCTGACTGAATTGCATTAAGTGGGGTGTCCTAAAGTCCTTCCAACAGCTCTTGTCAACATCTACAGCTTCATCCCGCTCTACGTGGAAAACACAGCGGGTATGCCTTGTGCTGGTGCGTAGCTCACCTGGAATAACCCTTGAGAACTGCATGCCCGCCCCGGGAGAGGCTGCCTTCCTTAGGTGCCTGAGGTCATCTGATTATATCCTCCTCTTCAGTTTTCCTCCACCTTGTGCAAGTGGTATGTGAAGCTTTCCAGATATGACTTGCATTCAGATTTCATTAATGGTATTTTCCCATTCCTACTGGCCTGGGCCTTTCAAGAGCCTAAATGTAGGCAAGCATTTAACTTGGGAGTACTGGAAGCTTTAGACAGCAGGCAGGTCCTGGGCTGTTTGCCTTGGCCAAAGAAATGGTATCTCCAGCAGGTAAAAATAGGGCAAATGTAAAACCTGACAACATCGGTGGCCAGAACAGCAACCATTTCTGGCATCTCAGGGACCATAAACATAATTTTCTGAATTTTCCCTTATAGCAGCTACCTAGCTTCTGCCTGATTTGAGCTACCACCCGCCACAACCACTGGCAGTCTGGTTTTGTCAGGTATCTCACTCCCCTATTTATCAGCAGGTTTCAATCTTGCGAAACGGGAAGAAAAAGGCTATTTTCTTTTTCCCCAATGAGAAGAGACAATAAAGCAGCTTTAAAAAAATAAATAAAAGGACCTTTCCACCCGTGGGATGGCAAATGCATGATTAATGTGAGGGACCGAATAACATCTGTGGTGCTTCCAGTGCCGTTGCAAGCGAAGGGCAGGATGGCTTCACTCCTGACAGCTCACCTCCTGCCTTGGCTGCTGACACTTGCCTCTCTGTGGGTTACCCCGAATAGGTTTGGGTTTTTTCATCTTCAGGAATGGTCCTGAAAAGTAAAAGTAGCATGGAAGGAGTGTGAATTTACAGCATAAAGCAAATAATTCTGCTGGATCGCGAGACAGCTCTAGGGATTGAGCGGGGGATAGTAGAAAATGACTTGTTGCTATAGCGCAAGGAGGTTTTGTGCAAATTGGCAGAGCCCCACTTGATTGCTTTGTTTAGCCTCAAATTGAGAAGCATTAAGGAACTGCATGAACCAGGGCCATCCACCACCCACCTCTCCTCAAAGAGAGAGGCGAGGTAGAGCTGCGCCTGGGGAGTCTTGAGCTTGACAGCAAAAAAATCCAGTTCTGGGAAAAAGCTGCAGCGCTGGCATTTTGGGGAGCGAGTAACAGCCTGCAAGGACGAGGAGGGGGCTGGGAGGTGAGCAGGAGGGAGGGGAGCGGGGCAGCACCCGGGATGCGCTTGGGGCCCAGCACAGCCCGCGCCCCAGCGCCGACACTTTGCCACGCCGGCACCAGAGGCCAGGGGAGCCTGGGGTCCCTCCAGCACCCTAGCAGTGCGTGGCCTGCCCGGTTTGAGAGGGGCTGGGGCCTTTTTATTGGGGGGATGCGGTTCACCCAGCACAGCCCGCGCCCCAGCGCCGACACTTTGCCACGCCGGCACCAGAGGCCAGGGGAGCCTGGGGTCCCTCCAGCACCCTAGCAGTGCGTGGCCTGCCCGGTTTGAGAGGGGCTGGGGCCTTTTTATTGGGGGGGGTGTGTGGTAATCTTTATGTATCCACTTGGCTCCGCGGTTCGTAGCAGGTGCTCCTCTCCATAGAGTGGGACTGGGCTGCAAGTTTTTATTGGTGTGGACTCCAACTCCCAAATGCTATTTACGGGGAAATTGAAGACTGCCTTCAAAATTAACAATAGATGGCTATAAATCTTACTCAGTTACCTAGCAACTAACACAATAAAATCCTAAGGTTAAAAGGAGAAGGGTTATTTGGAGATACCTTGGGGAGCACATAATGGCCATTTGCATTCCTGGGTGGGAGGACAAAAAAAAAAATCCTGGGATATTTACAAATTACTGTATTGATGAAGGAAAAAAAGGTGACATTACTCAGTGCGGTTTTAATCAAAATACCTCAGAACTGACAAATCTAACAAAAAAAAAAGTAGTCAAATGGCTGTGATAAAGAGCACTCGGAAAATGTGTGGCAATCTGCAGAAATAATGGAAGGGTTTTGTTAAGTTGCTAAGCCCACTTTGTTACTGTTTCTGACATCTGAAGTGTGTGTACCGCAGACTAACAGCGTAATAAATGTTCAAAGTGAATTTGACCGGTATGTGCCTGATGGAATATGCCCTACAAAAACCTACGCAGTGCAAAAAAAATTTAAAACTGAAGTAACATAGCATGATTCATCCCGGCCTGGGTTCCTGTTATGCACAGCACAGATTGAAATTCCATATCCCCACCTCAAACTGGGGCTTATGCACAGTCTTTTCTGCCTGCAGTAATTGCAAATCTCGAAGCTGAAATGAACGGAAACACTGAATTGTTTCCCTCCTAAAAGGCCCTCATGAGGGCACGTTTACCCAGGAAGGAGGAGGCTTGGTGGAAGAAATATGCAGTAAAATAGATGCCTGGTCCCTAGCACACTCCTTCAGCAGCTGTGGCACTTAGAGACATTTTTTAAGCCCTCCTTTTGTTGTTGAAAGGCTTCAGACAATAACTGCCTAATAACAATCAGACATTTATTACCTTCAGGGTACTAGACGGCAATAGGATTCATGTTGAGTTGTAATTCACCTGCGCAGGCTGCTGGCAGGAGGAGCCGCGAGGGGACTGACTCGGTCTGTAACAGCCAAATTCACCTTGACATCGCAGAGGGGAGAAATGTATGGGTCCAGCAGACAAAATGAGAGCTGCTTTCTGCCTTACTCCAGTGTTTTCTGTTGGTGGTACTGCTGCCCCAGTGCTGATGGTCAGGGCTGGACCATAGGAGGCACAGGGGTGTCAGAGCTGATGGAGGGATGCTAAGAGCTTTCTGCAGGTATTTTGGAAGTGATTTCCTAACATGAGGCATGGTTTGCAGGATGGGAGCGCTTGGGGCACTTTCTTGGAAAGACTAGCAAATTTTCCTGGCTCCGTACACAAAAGTGTTGTGTCTTCCAGCTAACTCCCATCCGGAAGTGCTGGGCCAGAGCTGGACGCAGAGACTCCATGGTCTTTGGTGGCACAAGTTGTCCCCGTATTTCCCGTCGCCTGGTTGCAGCTGCTGCTGTGGACCTGCAGCTCCTCTTCCTGGGTAGTAAGAACTGCCCACTGGGCGTGGACACAAGTGACTTCACTGCTGCTATTGCTCAAGCTGGTGTCCCAAAGGGGATGGAGGTCACCGGGAGAGCAGAGCCCTAATGGCATCTCCTTTCCTCCACGTGCAGCGGTGGGGCACGCTACAAGGTGAGACTCGGCAGAGCTGTGAGGTTGGGCACATACCCTGCGACCGGGCAAGCAGAACAGCTCTGCAGCAACATGGGTTTCTTCTTTCCACCTTCTGCTGCCAGAGGCTGGATTTGCTTGAAGAAGTGCGTTTATCTGACCAAGAGGCATAGCACAATGTGCATGTTGGACTAAGATGCTCTGCAGGGCTTGTGACCAGACCTGCTGAGCCACGAGGGCTAACACAGCCTGGGTACGCTGCGGCCACTGCAGCGCCTGCCTGCCTCCAGGGCTGCTTTCCTGCATGGATCCCACCACAGCCCCTGCACCACCTACCCCGTTAGTGGGAACTAACGCAGAAGCTGCATTTTACCTTTCCCTGAGCTCTCTGGTTTTAATCATAATTATCTCTGTAATATCAGGTACAACAGGGAGCAGGAAAAGAAGAACATTTATGTCACTTCCCTCCTCTCGGCCATCCATAACTTCAAAAGGGAACGGGGTCCTTCTCACGGTGCACGAGTGGAGAAAACTGGGTTTTAAACTGGTTTGGTCATGAGAAGGGCTGGAAGAAGTGTCATCTCTAGGCAGGTTTGGTTGAAACAGAAATGGGAGGGGAAGATGACGTACGGAACAATTTAAGTGACAGCAGAAACAATAATTTGTCAGACAAACTGTCTGGCATATATTATCCACGTGTGTCTGTTTCTGAGCCTATTTGACAGCAGTATCTGACACCCCCCACCTCCAAGCTGAGCCTGTCTCCTCTCAAGATGAAGACCTACATGTTTATAAAAACAAAAATATAAAAACCCCTTTTGAAAGTACCTCTCATGGTAGCACAGGTAGGGCTGGAGCTGTGTTGCTGTCCCCTGCCCGGCCAGCCATGCCAGGATGTGTGCATCATCCCCTTTGAACATGGTGAGAACAAGGGAGTGGGAGTTTATTTCCTGAGAGATCTTTACTCTTGGCAGCTTTTCTGGGGGAGGAAAGAGAAGAGGAGCATTCAGGACAGTGAGATAACATCTCCCCTCCCTTTCCCAAATACATCCCAGAGATGATGTTATGGCCTGGCTGTTTCCTTATGTAGATGCAGCATCTGAGCATCCCTAAAATGCGGATCGAGTCCTCCTGACTAGTCCTTCATTTGTCCTGAATGTCTTGGGCCAGAAGGAAACTGCTGTCCCCGTGAGATATTGAGATGCCTAGGAGTCACTAAGGACCTGACTCCATTGGGATCTTTGGTACCTGAATATTTTTATGCCTCTGGGTGTTCGTGATTTGCCCAGATTGCCCTCCAGGCACAGCAGGGCAGAAGCAGTGAGCACCCCTCTTATCTGCATCTTCTGCACTCCCAGGCTGAGCCCTCTTCTTTCCTGTCGAACTCACCGGTGCAAGTCTTGATGCTCAGAGCCTTCCTTGCCTTTTGCCTGTGTATCGAGGAGTCGCCCACCAGCGTCTGCAGTATCTATTGACATGGGGCTGGAGGATACAAGCCGTGTAGGGTGGCAGGCAAGTTTGGTGGCCCCGTGGACAGCTTGGGGTGGAGGGAAGGGACCAACTTGCCATGTTTTAAGAAGCAACTTAGGACCTGCCTCTTCATCAGAAGACTGGAGCCGTGATTCAGCACAGCCACACCTCCAAGGAATTTACCCTCCAACTTTGACTTACTTTTGCTGTTTTAAACTTATAGCAGATGTCCTCACCAGGCCTGTTATTGAGGGCACACAGCATCTCTTGCAACAGCAAAGCAATTAAAAAGGATTTGCAGGTCACCTTTAAAGCATTTCCCACAGCACGTTGAGTCTTGTTATAAGTCCTGTATCCAATAATGCTTTTATTTCGGCAGTTTTAATTGGAGTTTTAAATATTCTGAATCTTATGCAAGACACCCAAAGTGCTGGGGAATTTCAGGCCTTCTCTTGCATAATGCTCATTCACTGAAATCCCACTGACCTTCAATAGAGATAACAGTAACTCGGCACCCTGATATTACTGTATCCGATATTAGATACATATAGATAGGGATGTTTTAATATGAGGTCCAACCCCAGCCTGCAAGCAGTTGCCCACCATGTGATGAAACATGTGTGTATATGAAGAGATGGCCTCCTCCCCTGAGAGTTTCTAACATATTCATGCATTCGTATGAGCTGGAAACTGGGAGAGAAAGCAAGAAGGAAAATGATGAGGAATTTTGGCAGAAGGGAGCAATGGAGGGAAGCTGGAGGGTTTCGGAAGGGTGAAAATAGCAACCACAGGAAAACAGAGCAGGGAAGGATGTCAGTATCTTCACACTGGCATGAAGAAAGCCCATGAAAAAGAAAATTTTCTCCATGATAAAATTCCCTGTTCGGTTTTTTTGTTTTTTAAGAAAGCCCAACATTTATGGGAGGAAAGAGTGAAAATCTCCCTGAAACTTTTTGCCTGAGACTCTTCAAAAGGCAACCGCACAGCTCCCAGCCTCGTTTCGGAAGATACAAGTGAAAAATTGACAAAAATGAGAACTGATTAAATGAAAAAAAAGTATCAAAGCGTTACGGTTTTAACCAGCTGTGAGGCAGAAAAGCAAAGGAACAAAGAGGCAGGGAAGGAGATGACAGGATCTGCGAACAACCGCAACCACAGGGTGAAGCTGTGAAATGCTAATGGCGAAGCTGCTCCTTCCCCACTGGGGACGGGTTTCCGAGGACCCCTGTGCTCCGCAAAGCGTGTTTGCTGCTCCCCCTTCTCCCCGTGTTTTGTTTTGCTCTGCCTTGTGCCAGATGTGCTGTTTGATTGCAAACCCCCAGGGGTACGGGCTGGTTGCTGGCCGTGGGGACCCCTTTGTAGCGCGTTGTATAAGTGACAAGAGCAGGCTGATGCATGGGTTGCCCCACGGCTCCCGGCCCCACGGCTCCCGGCCCCGCTGGCCCACGTGTAGGTCTGGGGTCTGCGCGAGTTCCGGGCGTGTAACAGGTGCTTTGTGTCCCGGCTCCCGGCCCACGGCTCCCGGCCCCGCTGGCCCACGTGTAGGTCTGGGAGGACCGCGAGTTCCGGGCGTGTAACAGGTGCTTTGTGTCCCGGCCCGGCATCTCAGGCTGCAAATATATTTCACATGACTGTGTTTCTCCTGCACCCTGCTAGTGTTTGTGGGCTAAATCTGTTCTCCGTGAGGAGGGGAACAGACGCCTAGCAGGAACCCGGGCCTCCCGGCCCCGCTGGCCCACGTGTAGGTCTGGGAGGACCGCGAGTTCCGGGCGTGTAACAGGTGCTTTGTGTCCCGGCCCGGCATCTCAGGCTGCAAATATATTTCACATGACTGTGTTTCTCCTGCACCCTGCTAGTGTTTGTGGGCTAAATCTGTTCTCCGTGAGGAGGGGAACAGACGCCTAGCAGGAACCCGGGCTGTTTGCTCCCTGCCTTTGGTTACGCCAGTGAGAGCCCCCCGTGCAGCGCAGGCTGCAAGGTGCTCAGAGCTGTGACTTCAGCGCGTGCCCCTTCAGCGCTGCAGCATCCCATCTCCGGTCTTTTGGAGCTCAGGGTTTTATTAACACTCGTGCTCCGGAGAGTTACACGTGCAGTGCACTGCCGGGCAGAGCTGGCCGAGCGCTGTGCTCCCCAGTGCGGCGGGACGACAGGCAGTGCCGGGGAGGGTCGTTAACTCTGAAGCGGAGTGATGACAGCAGGCGCTGCGGTGCAGCTGGGCGGTA
>NW_008795909.1:5769337-5777297 GCF_000699145.1 Aptenodytes forsteri
CCAGCTCTGTGCACGTTCAGGGTGCAGATGGGGCTTTTTTGGGGAGCACTTGTGTTGGTCTGGAAGTGTTGCCCACCCTGGCTGGTGGTTCTCGAGACACGGGTGGATTTTTCAGCCCCGCCGAGCAGCACGCAGGTGTGCCTGTGCCACGCAGGATCCAGACCCGGGACTGGGGTAACAGGTTTGCTAATTGCCACCTCGCAGCCGGTCCGCTCCCCGCTGCGGTCAAGGGTTCATCCTGCTGTCCTGGGTCGTGCCGGGGGCTGAAGCTGCCCTCGCCCGGTGGGGACAGCCTGGGCAGGCTGGGGTGGGTGGGAAGGGGGGGATCGGGGCAGAAGGGGGACCTGGGTGGTTTGCGCCAAACCACTGCGTGAAACTCCTGCCTCTCCCTGTGACTCCACAGTGGGGTTTATCCCCCCTCAGTGATGCCGAGTAGAGGTTTAGCTATTAAAATGGATGGGGCGTGTGTAAAAATGAACAAGTATTTTTGGCTATTTCTGTTGTGTCTCTTTACACAACGGACGGTGCTGGTGCCTATGAGGCACAGCAAGCCCTGGCCTCATGCTGGATCAGCTCCTTTTCCCCTCCCCACGTTGTGCTGTCTAGAAATGAGTTCCTGCTCATGGGCGATCTGGGACTTGGCGATATTAAATCTGGGCTGTGGGCTCTGGGAGCTGGTGCACAGACTTAGTAGGCCAGGGAGCCCTTGGCGACCTTTTAACCTTATTTTACGGGGTATACCCTTTTCTCCAGCGTCTGCCACGCTTAGCGCTCCTCCCGGCTTCTGCCCTACTTCTTGGAGCTGCGACTCAGCAGATTAAAGCACAGGTTCAGAGCAAGGAGGGGGATTGATTTATTTGCATTGAGTTGTACCTTAAGCTTCAGCCTTGCAAATCATCATTCCTGATGGCATTTGCTCTGAGGTGCGGTGGGATGGGGTCCGTGGGCTGAGGTCTGCCCCGAGGGATGCGCAGCTGCAGGTGGGGCTCGCCGTGGTCCTCCGGCCTGGCCCTCCGCAGGTGCCGGTGGCACATCCAAGTGCACCATGTCCCACCTCAGACCTTCAGAAGGTGAAGGTGTCTCCTCCTGGGCTGCAGGAGCTGTGGTCTCCTGACACCCTCCCCGTAATCTGAATCTGCCACGTGTGCTTTAATAGATTTATAAGGCCACACCTGAGTTGTCTTCTTTTTGGGGCTTATAAATGCATTCCCGAGCTGTCCCATGTTTCCTCACACCTGAAGTTTGGGGTAGCAGGCATTGTCGCAGAGGCACTTCATGATGCTTAGAACTGTCAAGGAGAACTTTCAACTGTAGGATAAGAAGAAAAGGGGTGGTCACCAAAGCTATTTCTCCTCTGCTCCAAGGACTTACGAGGTGCTGTGGTTTGAGTTTTGTGATGTCAGAGGGTGCAACTATCCAGCAGCTTTTGAAAAATTAGGTGAATTTTGATGGCATCCCGTCGAAGGCCAAATGGCCCAGCAGAAGAGGCACCCAGCTACTTGGGGAGCGTCAGGTGAGAGGTGGTGTGGTGGTTCTGTTCAGGTTGCGCCCTCTGCACCGGCACGCTGTGCCTCTTGCGCCGGATCCTGCAAATCCCTGTGTGCAGGTGGAGCAGGAGGCTCCAGCCTGCCAGGACCACCCGTAGCTGTCCTCTGGCAGCCCTTTTCTGAGGGACCCCGGACACGGGCAAGGATTTTGGCTAAAACTGCGTGGATTGTTCCAGCAGCCTTTTCTCGGGAAGGAAGGGGTTGCCTCCCCCGGGGCAGGAGAAGGATGGGGCCCTGTGGGTATGGGTGGGGGTCAGCCCCCAGGGGCATTGCCGCTTGTGTGCTCCGGGTGTGCATCCCGCTGAGCGGGCAGGCAATGCCAAGTTAGACCTTACACCAAGTTACCTTACACCGGGGTCTGAACAAGCTGAGAGCTCTCCTGCACATGCATTCACATTTAATTGCCTTGATATAAGAGTAATTAGGCAATTAAATAAAGGCAACCTATTTGCCAGAGCACAATAGAGAGGAAGCACATTCATTTTTTACTAGCCGGTGGTCTATTAAGGCCAGGGATGTGTAAGCAGACAAATTATTAACAGTAGTTTTGTAGGTTGAAAATACGCTCAGGAGCCTGTGCCCTCTGCGCACGGGGCGGTGTAGCCCGTTCCTGCTGGGGATGCTCACTGACACCTTAATGTGCAGTGAGATTGGAAGAAAACAAGGGTTTGCAAAGAAATCTGCAGATTAAGGATACAAACCCAGATCAATTAACCACTAGAGGTTTGTAAGCCTTTTTATAATCCTTTAATAGCAGAGTTTTGCTGATAAATGTAAATGGGTCTTTTTTGCTTCAAAGATGGGAACTGGTGATGTGCTTTAGGGAGAAGGAAGAGAATTTGTAAGCTTGCAGGCACTGAAACCGTTGCTGATACAGGCATTATTGTATATGTAACTATGCAAGACTGTATTTCCTAGTTACCTGTGATTTTAGGTGTGATCTGTGCAGCTACTCCATCAAGCAGGCAAATTGCTTTATTAGACGCCAAAGATTTCTGTGCCCATACGTTCCCTTAAAAGCCACTTCTCTCAGATGGGGAGATGGCTTTGAGTGTTGGTTGAATTTATCATTCCTGGAAGCACATGCATACTTCCTGAGCCAGGGAAAACACTCGAAAATAAATTGTATTCTGCAGAACTGTTTTCTTTTCAGAATAAAACCAGTCTCTGTACTGTAGGTGATGTGCAAAAAGATGATGAAAGAGGATTGCTAAGTAATTAAAAAATGTCCCTGGTTTAAGAGCTTGTTTTTGAATCGTCTTAATTTTGCTCTGAAATTATAATCTCAAATTCAAGGTAGTGGGTGAATTTGCTGCAAAAGTGTCAGCATATTTAAAACTATTTTGGTGGAAGCAAGGAATTGAAAGCACTCTGTGTTACAGACACAGTTAAACTGGAGCCCGCTGCCTGCGTCTTACCCCCTCGAAGCTGTCAGACCTCCTGTGTGCCACGGACCTCTGCCTCTTGTTGTAAGGCAGAAATTCAATTTTCAGTTTTAAATCATTTAGCCCCGAAGAGGAGAAAGTAAGTGGTTTGTCTGAAAAGACTGAAGACTGAATTCCATCATCCTTGGGCGTGAAGTCTGCGAGGATGCGGCTATCAAGCTATAACTAGTATAACCCCCAATTTCTCATGGCCTGAATGGCAAACTGACTCCTTCCTCTAATCGCATCGCGTTCTTTTACAGTAGGTTGTCAGTAAAGTACATAAGGACTGAAATGTTCATCTGTGTGGGCTGCGGTCCGGAGGATGGAAATTGGGTGTACATAACAAAATCCTCATTAATACAGGTCAATACTTGAAAGGTGGCTTTGTGTGGAAGAAGTGAAATCAAATTCAGTAAAAATCTCCCAACGCCTTAGGAGCCGGGTTGCTGTTTTCTAATCAGATCTGCATTACATTAAACTGTGTGCCATTCAGCTTGTTAACAAGCTTTGGCATTAAATAAAGCTGTCACTGGAGTTTGGTTCATTTTGAATGAATAGCCATTAGGAGTGTCTTTTGCATAATGTCTTGCAGAGAAAAGCCTGCGAGGGAGGTGGTCCGGGAGGAGGGAGGGGAAGGGAATTTATAACCTAGTCCTGGTGCAATTAGTGTGAATACGCAAACCTTAAAGGTGACAAATGGTTGGCAGCTCCAGGAAGGGAGCGGGTGGCTTTTGCTGCTGTTAAGCCTACTGGGAAGAACTAATTTTGGATTTACTCTGGGCGAAGTAAAATTACAGCCTTAGTACTGTATTTAAAATAGCGGATCCTTCGTGTTGGGAGATTGGCATGTGTTTAGCACACAGAGGCATGGTTTGTTTGCTCCTTGAGAAAGCCTTGCAAAAAACGATACTCTTGCAATTCAACAGACGTTGCTGTTCCCTGCTCTCTACCTTCTCCTCCAAAACCACCAGCTAAACCATAGATGTAGGACACCTAAATCTCAAGAACGTGTTTGAGCTCTGGTTTGAGGAGGGGGGACGTACCACCTGGTTTGCAAAGCCTGCAGAGGCAGTGGCATGCGGCTGATTTCAGAGGGAAGGCATTCAGATGCTGTGACAGATAAGATAATTTTAAAAATAGTGGCTGAAAACCTTTGGAGAAGTCTTTGTTGCCATAGTTATTCTTCTCGTTTGCAGAAGCATTTAAATAACAGTAATAAACATGACATAAAGACAAAGACCGGCTTACTAGGTTTTTTCTTTCAGTGTGAGATTGTGTTTTATGTCTTTTCCTGGAGTCTCTTTTTTTCTTTCATATGCTGTGTAATCTTTGTCCCTCGAAATCACGTTTTGGTGGGGAAGAGATCTGCTTCTCTTCATGCATCCCTGTCACACATCACGGTCTTAATATCAGCAGCGTGTGTTTGTACAGCACGTAATGCCTGGCCCTTACCTTCCAGGGCAACTATTTACATGACTGTTGACTTAATATTCAGTAATATTCCCTAATAACAAGTGAAGTCTTGGTGCATACAATTGTTTTGAGCGTTTATTTGTTTCCATAACTCAGCATCTCGCTATAATCTACCGTGGCCAGTCCCACAGAAGTCTGATCGCATCTGGCCTTGTTGAATCTGGGAGCATCTGCAAGGACAAACTTTCCAGCTTTCCAGGAGAGACCACCTGGAGATCCCAGATGATACAGGATCAGCCCAAAGGGTTGCGATTGACCACTGGATCACAAAAACCTATGGACAAGGCTAAGCTGATGGACGAGGAAAAAGAGGAGATGTGTGTTGCAAGATGGTGACCTAGTAAATGATGTGGTTGACCAGAAGCCCAGAGGTATTTGAGGTTGCTGGGTGGCGGTGGATAGGTCGCTTTGCAACTCCCGTCTCTGCCTTGTTGACTGTAGGCAGGGAGTTGCTAGTGGCAGTGGATGTTTATTTTCTTCCTGTGTTTGTCCAGTTCCCAGTGCTCTGGACATTATCTGCTCGTGTGTGGCGAGCAGCAGACAGGACTGTCCGCGCAATGAGAAACTCTCCGTGTGTTTGCAGCCTCAATCTGCGTTTGCCTGGGGCTGGCCCTGCCCGCAGGAGGGACATCCCAGCAGGCACGCGTACGCATCCCGGGGTGTGTTTGGGTCTCCGGTTTGATGCCTAGTGCCTCATCCAGGGAGTAGAAACAGTAATACTTGTAATGCAGCACGTGAACGAATAACACCAAATTCTGAAGCATTTGTTTCTACTTTCAAAAAAAAAAAAAAAAAGTACAGATTATTGCTTCCATATGTTTTCAGCATTTTTCGTAGGTTATGTATCTTTCACACACACGCTCCCAGCTTTTCCCTTTCATGAATACCATGCTTTGTGCCTCTCTGTCCTTTAGGATTCAGATATTCCACACTTCCTTGCATGTTTGTTTGAAAGGCTTTGGAGATGTGAGAATAGCAATACCTTATCTTGAATGGGCTTACGCTCGCGTCGCTGCCGTGGCGAGCTGCACTGGGCCCAGGGGGTTTTATCAAGTTTTTCGTTTCGCAACAAGGAACCTGCTGCAATAGGCAAAACTCGGCCGGTGTGGTCCATCCTGGTGCGGTCCATCCCGGTGCTCCAGAGGTGAGTCCCTGAGGGACCACGGAAGGGACAAGCAGGCTGCTGTCCCCAGGGGACCTGTGCCTGTCCCCAGGGGTGGGCGAGAGTCACCTGTCTCCCGAGGATGCTGTTGTCCTGGTGGAGGGGATGCAAAAAAAAAATCAAAGGTGGGTTTTGTCTGCTGATTTTAAAGCCTTTCACAAATGGATTGGTATCGTTAGCTTGTTTTTAGTGCGGTGTGTTTGTTTTGTGGGGTTTTTTAGGTGTTTTTTTGTTGTTGTTGTCATAAGCAGTTCAGAAAGGAGAAGTCATTCCCTGCCAGGTTACTGATTGACAAAGTCAGTGTCCTTCAGCCTCTGTGCCCAGGGTGATTTGGGGTGGGCGGCTGCTGTGTGCACTGAAGCTCAGCTCGGGAGGATGCTGGAGCATGCACTTTGCTTGGCATAAATGACTTCAGCTGTCCTGTTTACTTACACCTCTGAGATTAAGCACTTGTGTAAGTGTTTGAAAAAACAGGGTCTACTTTTTCTTTGAGTTTTCAACCCCTGTGGCAGTAGGGAAAGAGCAAGGTAACTAGTGATGGCTCGTGCTGCTGCCACCGTTCCCACGGTGTCTCTGCTGAGGGGCAGCCGGGCCATTAGGATGGGAGTTTGGGTGGCTTTGAGAGTAGGGATCCCCGTGAGGTTTTCAACTTTGTCGTGCCCTGGGACAATCCATCTTTATATAAGTGTCGAGCGCACAGTTGCATTTAAGGGACTCCCAACCAATTTTTTGGCCTGTCCCTTCCACATCTTCATGCCCTGCTGCTGAAACAGCACTTAAACCAGACAAGACTGATAAGGTATCCTGTTTGTGTTGGCTGGGAGACACGATATCCACTTTAACAGAGCATTACAATATTGGAGGCAGTGTTGTCCCTGGCAAAAAGCCTAAAATAAATTCTTTAATTTTTTGTATGCGATGTACAAAAGAGCAGGTGACGTAGGTACTTGTATCCGGGCAAGCCCGGGGAGCCTGTTTGAAGTCCTTTACAAGCCACTCAGGATTGTATTGCAAGAACTCAAAGGAGTTTGAGACACTTCTTGATTAAATTTCAGCTGAACACAGAGCCCTAGTCTGCAGCTGCTGTAACTGGAGTTGCTCTGCTGCCGGGCTCTGCCCCGCTCCATCGCAGCTGAGCTGCCGGCAAAAGCCAAAAAAGCAGAATTTCTCCTAGAGGGAGTGCAGCATGGGTACATTTTCTGTCTGTTTTGAAGCAGCCTTGTGCAATTCTAGTTTTGTGAATGGGGTGAAAAACCACTAATAAGCTGTTGCGGGTTTTGGGCTGGTTTGGGGGGATTATTCTGTTTCTGGAGTGATCGTGAACAACACTGATGATGGAGTGGGCAGAGCAGACAAACACCGAATTCTGACTTTACTTGATATTTTACTCCTAGACTAAACAAATCTTTTTAAAAGTTGGTGGGGTTTTTTTGCACTAAGTTTTTGGAAAAATGACTACAGCTGCTTCTTGGTATGCAAAGAGTGAAATGTTACCTGCCTGGTGTGAGCGAGTGGGGTTTGCCATCCTGAAGGCAGAACGATGGCCGCGAGCACTTCCCGGCTCCTCGGCCGTGGGGCTGTGCTGCCATGCACCGGCAAAGCACAGCTTCCTCACGGAGCCTTTCGGGATGGCATTACCCAAGACAGACCCACAAAACTCAGAAGCGGGATGGATTGGCTTGCAGTGGGGATCTCCTTCAAGCAGACATCTGTCAGTGCTGGAGGCTGCGGTTACGGATTTGGGTGCCGCGTAGGATGTGATTTAGTGGGATGCGGTGAACTGATTTAACAGCTCAGTGCTGCTGGATGCGTAAGGTCCTGAGCTCCCTGTGCATCCCCCCAGAGCTCAGGGTAATGGGTTAAATCGGTCATTGAAGCCTCTGCTGAGCTGATGAGAGGGAGGAGGTGGGAGATGAAGGGTTACATCGGCCCCATGGCACGCAAAGCCAGGCTGTCATCCCTGCCCTTGGCATCCCCATCTGCTTATTGAGTTTTGCTGCCCTGCCGCAGCCTCATCCCTCTTGGTCCTCCTTGCTGGCTCCACAGGAGTGCACAGAGTCTGCTCTCCCTGCAGGATGTGTCCCACCAACCCCCCGGAGAGTGCGGAGCCCCTGCGGTGCTGCCTGCGGTTGCGATCGCCTGCCCAGGGCGCGTGGCACGTGTTCGGCGGGGAGAGAAAACTCCTACTTCTTTAATAGAGGGTTTGCAACAGGCCTTTGTCACGAGCGTGGTGCGGCGTGAAAGAAAAAGCTCCCAGCCACCAATTTGGAAAGAAAGCCAAAATGGGTGGATAAAGGCTGGTACCCGAGACCCTCAGCTGGAGGGGGCCGGGGCGCAGCTATTTGGCTGAC
>NW_008795909.1:5787412-5805820 GCF_000699145.1 Aptenodytes forsteri
AGGACAGCCAATAGTATCAGCTGAGACCTTTGGCAGATGGTTTTGCAATTCGTGATGCTCATTTGGATATTTGCTTTTTTCTCCGATGAATAATCTCCCAGCCGTGGTGGGGGAAAGCCGGGCTGGGGACTCTTCCCTGCGTGCGCAGCATCTCTGCGGTCGCTATCTAATGTTGGAGGAATTTGTAACATTAGCAGAATTGTGTGATGTGAGGAAAACTAATTTTGGGGTAAGCCTCGCGAGCATGGCTGTAAAGAGCCTTTTTCTCATGGGCTGTCATGTCCTAACGGGCTCCGGGCATGCATCAGTGCAGCCCCGAGGTGGCTGATGGCCAGAGCCTTTCTCAGGTTCACGGATGCTAGGGTTGAGAGGCATATCTAAAATTCAGGGTGTTCCTCTCTGCTGCTGGAGAGGCCGTTTCTTCCCCTGTGTGTGGCTCTTTGCTCTCTGCAGGGCCCTGATGCCAGCTTAACACTTCGAGAGCTAAGTATTACAA
Organism: Aptenodytes forsteri; assembly: GCF_000699145.1. NCBI lineage: Eukaryota > Metazoa > Chordata > Aves > Sphenisciformes > Spheniscidae > Aptenodytes > Aptenodytes forsteri. Next base: position 5,787,909 of record NW_008795909.1, read on the forward strand.
TTATTATTCTTACTGCAGAGGGAGGCACTTTGTACTCAGCCATCGCAGCAAATATTTCATCCCCTATCAATTGCCCTCGTGGAGATGCTGCTGCCACGGTGATAAAAGACATAATGGCTGCTCTTGCTGATAAGGGGAGTATATAAATATAATTATTGAAATCCCTACGCAGAGCCTGTGGATGGATGGAGGAGAGTCCCTCGCCCTGCGAGGGGTTTCTCTTGCTCCGGAGCCCGGCGGGGAGAGCAGGAACGCTCGCCCCAGTGTGTTCCCTGCCGGCTGCAGTTCCTGGCAGCCGAAATGGGAGCTGCTTGGCCACAGCTGTGAGCAATTAGTAAAAGATGTCTTCCCCCCCCCCCCCTCTTCCCCCCCCCCCCTCTCCACTTTCTTTCCTCCTCCTTTTCTCCTTGAAACCAAGCCACGGGCCCTGGGGGAGCCGGGAGGAAAGCCTTGGGTGTGAGGTGCTCCTGGGCCAGCTCGGAGGCAGCCGGCGCTCGATGCGGTCGCAGCCCGGTAGCGGGGTGCAGGTCTAAGGATCCAACCCAACCTTGCGGGAAGCGTACTGCAGCCAAGGAGCCAGATATTATTTAGATCAAGCCAACAAAAAAAATATTTCCATGGCAGCAGTAACCATAGGAAACCTCCCCAGCGTGTCTTGGGTGGGTCCTGTTTCTTTGCCTTCAGCTGTTTGTTTTGCAAGCGGAGCAGCGGTTGCAAGCGCTCCGCGCCCGTGGTGCCACCAGCAGTGACTGGTGAGCCCGGCTGTCCCCTCTGCAGGCTGTCCCCAGGGGCTTCGGCAGCCAGACTCCGGGATGCATCACTGCTCCTGGTTTTCTCTTGCACTCTAGTTGGTAAAAAGATGCTTTCAGAGGCTTCTTTAGACGCAGTAAAGTCTCAAAGCCACCTTTTTACCTTGTGTCAGCTTACAAATGCATGTTTGATCCTTAAATACCCAAGGCATGAAAGTGAATTGGCTCCCAGGGTCCAATTCTTCTTCCATTCTATAGCGTCTTAGAAAGATGCTTTTATATTCCCTCTGGCTCAGCTAGTGATGCTTGGCCTTCAACCAAGATGGGGAATCTAGGACAAGGATCCCTGAGAATAGCAAGATGAAAAGTTGTAAAAAATACCAACATTTTGTTGGGAAAAAATGCTGGTAAAAGATTTCATTTAAAAACATAAACTGCAATATTTTTGATCGGCTTCATGTAGACACATTTACAGGAGGGCGTAAGAGGAGGCTTGTTTTCCTGGGTACTGCCTCCTCTAGGAAATCCAAGCTGTGAAACGAATACAAATGCTGGAAATGGAGAGGTTTTTCAGTGAGTCACTGGAAGGGATGGGGAACCAGTTGTGCTGGTGTGGCTGGGGGGGGCACCCCAACGACCCAACAAACGAATACAAATGCTGGAAATGGAGAGGTTTTTCAGTGAGTCACTGGAAGGGATGGGGAACCAGTTGTGCTGGTGTGGCTGTGGCAACCAGCTCATCGACCGACGGGGACAGGGTGGCTGCGTGGGAGCACCTGGGGTCTAGGCATCACTGGAGACTGCACCCATGGGTGCTCCGACCTCGCCAATCCCCTCCCGCCCTCCGAGGGCAGTGTGGAGGTGTGCCCACATAGCTTTGTGGAGCAGATGGGCCCTGCTTGCGGAGCCGAGGTGTTGCACAGAGACAGGTTAAAAAAAGACGACGTCTTCTGCGGGAGCATGAAGCAGAGGGAGGAAAAAAACCATAGTGATGGCAGTAACTGGGACTTTGATGTTTGTGTACCATGCGGTGCTGCTCTGTCCTTCCCAAGCCGTCGGCTGCTTGTCGTGGCAGGGTTTGCTCCATGGGGGTAGACCTGGTCAGTCTTTGACCCATCTGCCTTGGGTACAGGTGGACCCCTTTGCAGGGGTGGTTGTCTCGTAACCTGCCCTGACTCTTTGCAGATGATTTAATCCCTGTTTTTGCAAACCCCACAACTCTACAGCAGTCAGGCTTTTGCTTAAGGTTACGTAACATTTGAAGAATTGGCAGTGGGGCAGGGACAAGGCTGATTCCCTTTCTCTTCTTGCCTGCCAAACAAATGGGAACGCTCATCATGGAGCTGCGCCCATGCCATATTAAATCTGTGTTTGGTGCCATAAAGGCCATGTGCTGGAAATGCAGCCCCTTTAAATGTCAGATTTGAGGAGAGCTAGGACGTGAGAAGACAATAAAAGTTAATATTCTTAAGTCGGGTTTGTGCAGTGTAGCTCGGATTTTTTAATATCAAGTGCATAGTTTATTACAAGATGTAGAGCTTTCAAATACATATATTTGAATATGTTTTAATATTATCTTTCCTTCCAGTAGCAGGAACAATGCCGCTTTACAAAAGAAAAATGATTTCATGTTGCCATGTGATAGTTTCAGCTTGTACCTCTAATAGATGTGCGATCTGCTGAACTGTGAAGGCTATCTGATAAATGCCTGAATAATAAAGCTATATTGTTTGTTCTGATTTCCCTTTGCTATTTTCAAATGTATAAATAAAACATTTTCACACTGTACCCTGCGTAGTTCCAGCCCAGACTATTTACTTTCTGCTGATGCAACCTATAGGAGCATGAATCTTTCAGTCTGACAGGAGGTATCTTGTGGCAGTGGTATTGTATGTTGCGCTCAAAATGATCAAACGTAATTTTAACAAACATTTTGTCCAAAGTAAAGTTGTAAGTATTTAAAAAAAAAAATAAATCTTTTTAAACAAAGAAGCATTTGTCTACGTGTACAGCAGAGGGCAGTCAGCATCGCTGTGCTGGGAGGCTGCTGCTCGGGGCTGCCTGAATTATATTTTGCAGAAATGAAATAGTCTGTGTGTGTGTTTGCTTATATATGTGTGTGAATGTGTATATAAAAAGACACAGGGTGGCATATATATAAAAATAATCCTAGCACATAATATAAAACTTAAATATTCATAGTGGTTGCTGAAGTTGGATGAAGTGCATGTTGTGTTGATTAATGCTCAGCCTGGTGTTATGCTGAGCTTTGGAGGGGATTGCTGAGAGGGGAAAACGAAGAGGCCCCAGCTAGTGAAGGGTTTCAATCTTCATCTTCCTTGCAAAGACACAGAGTCTGGAGACATCTTACGACATTAGGAACTACCCCAAGTCAAGGAAAGGTCTTGAAAGACGGATAATATTGGCGTATGCAGAATTATGAGTCCTTCCTTCTAGAAAAGAAGCAGCATATCTAGGGGGTAGGGGGTTTTGTGCTGGAGTTTGCAGTGCTGTGTTCTCGTTCCCGGCAGCACCAAAGCTGGTGGAGTTGCAGGACTGTTGCCAAAGTACTTGAGATGATTCTTATCCCCACCTTAGAAGTTATCAGCTGTTTAAGAAAACTTAAAATACTGAGTTTGGTAGATGGAGCAGGAAGCAGCCCTGGCCCCAGGGGTGAGGCGGCAGGGCTGGACGCTGGCTGGAGCATCATTAGTTGGAAGATGAAGCACCTGCTTGCTAGTGAGGGACCCCATCCTGCAGGTACGGAGATGTGTGCTTAATTGTCCAGAGCCAGTCATGGAGATTGGGGCCTCACCTTGTGCAATAAGGTTTTTCCAACAGAAATGGACTTTTTTCTTCTTTTTTTTTTGTCCCTGTAGCTAATTGCACAGACAATATCAAGACGGGTTTCTCATTGAACTCTTAGTGCACCTTGTTTCTTTTAAGAGGGAATAAAGAACTCCAATGCCAAGTCCGTGCTCAGCTTTTGGCTTTGTTGTGGTGCTGTTAAAATATTCAAGGCAGCTGGATTTTGTGCCGCACTTTGGGCAATGTGTTTCCTGGTGAAACCATAAGATGCCATGCTGAATTTTCAGATTTTAGTCATTAACTTGAGAGGAATTCAGATTTCCTCTGTCTCCCCCAGCAAGCTGCTTGGATTGGGCTTAATCTAAATATCTCAAAGCAATGCTCCTGCAAGAGGCTGAAAGTGTCAACACTGTTGTATAAAATACAGGGCCAGTAACAAGAGTGAAGAGGGCATGTGGTTCAAGATAACCAGTTTATGCAAAATACACAGCTGGGTGGATTTTGCTGCTGCGTATCTGTGGACTGCAATGATCAGAGAAATATGGAAATGTTGGAGGGGCTTTATAATAATGGGCGCTAATTAAGATGAAATGGATTTGGGTGGTAGGGAGTAATCCAAGATTACAATAATAGGGTTTTTTTAAAATAGCCCCTGCTATTTGGGAGGGCAGCAAAGGTCCTTGTTATACGGCTTAAAACAGCCTCTCCATAGGATTGTTGCAAGCAGCGTTCACCCTTGCCTGTTTATTTCACAAGGGCTTGGTACAGCTAAGACATGAAATATGTGAATAATTTCAAGGGTACAAGCTGGCCTGCGTGCTGTAAAGCACCTTCTCACTAGGATAAAAATGCTGTTATATTGATGTGCCTGGATAATTGCTTTTCTGGAGGTCTCGCCGGAGCTGGGCTCTGGGAAGAGGTGTTTTGTTCCGTTATGGTGATTCCTGCATTGCATGTTTTGGAGCTGTGAGAACAGCCTGCTGCTGCCACCACCAGTTAGATGCTCCTGCCTGGGCTGGTGGGCTGGGAGGTACCAGGAGAACGCTGCTGGGAGTGAACCCTTGCAGCTCTGGGACTGGGACCAACACCAAGATGCAACACCACAGCCTGGACTGCAGGACCGCGGTTCTGCCCCACCGGCTTCAGGTTTTTGGGCAGGAGCAGATGCGCGGAGCCAGGCACGTTGCTGCTTGTGCTGCTTGGCTTTTCCTCTCTTGTAAGGCTTCACTGGTCTTTTTTCAGTGCTGACCGTGCCACAAAGCACTGGACTTAACACACCGAGTGCTTCAGGCACCTGGCTCACTTGGGAAATGATGGTTATGAAATGTTTTGCAGAAGCTTGTTGTCGTTAAAGGAGATTTGGCAATGCATAGCTCGAAAGGCTGCGCTTGTGGGCAGCCCAGCCTCGTGCTGGAGACTGGCGAGCCTTAGGACTCACCTTAGCCAATGTCAATAGAAATGAAACTACTTAAATACACAGTTAAAATATGTTGTTATGTTAGCATGTGGACCTCCGTGCAAGATTGCTCTTTAACTGTAGCCATTAAAGGACCCCCATGGAAGAGGTATAGGAGGCTGGTAAAAAAATTTCCCAGTCTTAACCGCTTGTTTGCTGCCAAGTGGATTTTGGGCTGCGGTGAAAGGTACCTGGTTTTGGGGTATTTCTATCCAAAACCTTGTAGACAGTAAGAAGAAACGGGTTAAAAAGATGCTGTGTGCTTCCTTTCAGGTGATGAAATCCAGCTGCCCCATTTGCTGGCTTTTCTCTTCCGTGCTTTCACGCGTGGTGCCCAAGCCGTGGTAGCAGAGAAGGTTGTTACCGATGGCTAGCACGTCGTTGTGGTTCAGATTGGCTGTCTTCCTGGGCTTTTCCAGATGATCCGGGAACTTGAGTAGTTCATAAAAGGAGCGAGTAGCCAAATGGACCAATAAAAGGAGTTTGTGGAAAGGCCCAATATATTTTATGAAGAAAGAAATGGATCCTCTAATGCGAGGGTTGTGTCTTGTAAAATTTTGCAGGGCTGCTAGCGCTGTTAAACGCTGGTTTTCTGCTCCAGCCGCTCGCTTCAAGCGCACGCAGTGACTGTCTAAGCTTTCTTTTTAGCCTGAGCTCTTCCAAGCTTGGGGTGAAATCGTGGCCCTGGGGAAGTCACTGGGAGACGTGCCATGAATTTCCCAGAGACCTGGAAAGCGATCTTCAGTGCAAGACCTGTGATGACAACCTTTGAATAAAAACTGTCTGGCCTTTGCGGGGCGTTTTAGGCAAGGTAAAATACAGCTTTACATGTTCTTAATGCTCTTCAATGGCAACAACTGCAGCTAGAAGGCCAAAATTTGGCCTGGCCGTTCTCGCTGGGAAATGCCTTCGTGCAATCCAGGAAAAGTTAAGCCATTTGGATGTGAGCGATGGATGAGTTTGCAGCAGCGGGACAGTGCGTGCACACACGGCGTTTCTAACCGTGGTAATCCAATGAGTGAAATTTCAGCCCAGCACAGAGGGCAAGCACAAGGCTGATCAATGATTTAAGTTGCCCCCCAAGCTGTTTAAAGGGCTTGAAGTGGGCTGTGGCGCAGGGAGCTCGGGTGCCCTGCCAGCTTGGGTGGATTTCATGCACCATCCGTAGCTGCGGAGATCTCATCTCCCCGTGCTGCCCTGAAGCCCGTAGGATGGGGAGGCAGCAAACGAGGCGCAGCATCCTTGGAGACTGAACCCCTTCGTATCATTGAAGGGACAAGCAGGGAGTTGCAGGAAAGCAGAAGACAGGGATCTTGCTACCGATTCAGCATTTTATATGTCTGTGCAAAGGAGTGTCTGCAGCTTCGACCTCGATGCTACCTGACCTGTGAGATTTTTAACTAAATCTTCTTAGTATTCTCCTTGTACAGTTTCAATTTATTCCGATGGACTGCAGAGGTGTGGTGGTGTTAAAGCTAGGCTTGGATTTCGTAGCTGATAAAAATTTGATACCATTCTTCTATCTTGGCCCCAAAGGGCAAAGCTGCAGAGCTCAGCTAATCTTATGAGATCCATGTCTTTTTGATCTGGCAGTTCCTGAGAGCGGTTTCTTCTGCACCCAGACTTTAAAATGGGGCAAAATCCCCATTTCCAACCTGCAATTAAAATTTGGCTTCATATCCAATTTCTCAGCTCCTAAATGCTGAACAGAGACAAATTTCGGACTGTGTCCTCTCTGCGAAATGACAATGCGTGCCGCTGCGTGGCCCTTCACTGAGCCAGGGTTGGGGTGACCCCGACCACAACCAACTCTAAGAGAAGGGTCCAGAATTTAAAGAAATGGCATAACATTTCCCAATCACTGGAAATCTTTATGGTTGAGGGGGGTTACTTTTGGAGGTGGCTTGGTCATTGCCAGCTCTGGGGAGCTGGCTGTGCTGAGCTCTCCTCCTTGCTGGGGATGCTCAGCTCCCCTTCGGCTTCATGGGAACACGACGGTGTCTCCTCTCAGGGATAGTGATGCTCAAAAAAATACGCTGTGGGGTTGGATGAAGCGCTGTGCAGACTGCCATGCTTTTGGCTACCGGGCCCCTTCCTACGAGCTTTCTCCAAGGCGAAGGTTGGGTTTTACTGCTGGAGTTTGGCTGCCGCTCCCGCTTTCCCCACGGCCACCTTTTGAGGGGATCGATGGTTGGGTTTGGCAGGAGCTGTTCTATTTCTTGCTTGCAAACATAGTGATCTCAGCTGTCTGCTGGTCTGCGTGAGGCGCGGTATTAGAGCTGCTTTGATGTCTGCACTGATACATCTTAAGGCAGCTCAGGATGATTTTATGCAGTAGCCCCGAGGTGCTTGCACAGAAAAAGGTGCTTTAGAAATGTAAATTTTGTTTGAGGACAGATTTTTCTTTGCTGCTCTCTCTCTCAATTCAGGACGAGGTGATAAAAATGTAGCATTTAATTAAAGTTTGTAAAGGTTTGGAAATGAATTGCTATAAACATAAAAGACAATCAAATGCCTACGTAATCCCCACCTTAAGGGCACATTAAATGCAGAAAGAATATAATGTGTCAGAGACTAGGATTGAAAAGCAATGAGGATTTGGGAGCAGATCTTTTATAGCTGGAGCTTCTAAATTATTTTACTTCAGGATTAGGGATTTAAATATCTACATATTATAGATAAACGTGAAGCAGCCCAATTCTCAGTCGGCACAGCCGGCTTCATTCTATCAAGTCATTTTAGCTACAAAAGTGTACAGCACAGCCTTGCAACGTGTGTTACAGCGCGGTGCCTTGTCCTGATGGTGGATGGGATGGGAATCAGCCCTCGGTTTATCACCGAGTCGAGGACTTCTCCTTCTCTGAAGTCGATAGCTATTTAGACAAAAGTGCCCGAGACTTTTCCATTATTGGAATAGAACAGGGTGAAGAAGGGGATGTGGTGTTACGCAGTGTCAGGCAGGGAGCTGGGCTTCCTTGGCTGCCGAGCCGCCTTCTGCCATCGCCAGCTTCAATTAAAAAAAAAAAAAATTAAATTAAATTGAAACAATCTTTTATCCTGAAAAACTCAGACAGCAGGAGCCAAATGCTGTTATCTCTCTGGGTCTCTAGAGAAATAAAATCTGGGCGCCTTGGAGCTGCCTGGCTCCATCACCATCTCCCTGACGTCCCCCCCCATATCCCCGGGAGCCGGGCGTCCCAAAGAGTCGGTTTTCCCCGTCGAACCGCTGGGCCCTCCTACTACCCTCCAGCAGCACGTTATCAGCAGGACCACACCATGGTTTTGTTCTGCAATTAGCGATATTTGGCTTTGTTCGGTTTTGGGTAGAAACCAGGCTACGTTCTGTGGTCTAGCTGTGATTCCTGTTGTTGTTTTTTAAGGTATTGCAATTTGTATGGAAATTGGGAATATTTCTCTTGGTGGAGAAAGAGCAGCGAGGTGTCACCGAAAACCCCAGCTAGACCTGCGTCTTGCGGTGCTTTGCTGGGGTGGCGGCAGCAGAGGTTTGCTTTCTTTGGGACCAAGGCTTGGAGAGGTGGGATGGGGAATGGCTGCGGGGAGAGGGCTGGTGGTGGTGGTGACGACGCTTGGAGGAGCAGAGGTGGTGGCAGGGGGTTGCCCTTGCCGGTAGCATCAGGGAAAGGGCAACATGAACCAGCAAAAGATTAACTCATCCGCTAAATGGCGAGGGGAGGAAAAGAGCCTAGGCAAAAAGGAAGGGGATGAAACACCTGGTGACAGAGCCGAAAGGTGCCCAGTTAAGGGTAGAATTAGTCCCGTGTCTTATACTGCAGGGCCCCATGGAAACGGGGAGGGCTTTCTTTTTCTGTTGAATCGGGCTCTATGCCAGGTGAAAGAAAACATTTTCCCAACACCAAATGGAAAAATGCAAGGCAGACGTCTTAAATGAACTGTTAAAGGAATAGAGCTGTGAAAAGAATATGTTTGCTGTGCTCCGGGGTTATGCATTTAACAGATTTTTGACTATATGCGACCTTTGCAGTTTGCAGACAGAGAAATCTGCTGCAGAAACTCAAGTTGTACTAAAGGCTGAAGGCAAATGTCAGGGTATCATCACTGTTCCTGGGCTGGGCTTTGCTCAGGAGGAATGGACGGTATCTTTCTGTCCTCCCCCAAAATCTTGCTGCGTTTTTCGTTTCCCCTCTAGCCTTCTCCCCTCTCTTTCTACAGATCATTGGCAGCTCTGCTTGTGCTTTAAAATAACCCAGGCTAAAAAGTGCGATTTGAGTTTCAGCGATTTTTGATTACACCCACGTCCTGTATTTATTGCCGTTTAAATCGTCTGTGTTAGCTTGAGATGTGTTTCTTTTGAGCAAGGAAAAAAACTTGACTCTGTTGCTAACTGTTGCTAAGGGAAAGAAGATATTTATTCATCAGGGCACTTCTTCAGTACTGTGAGGCTGGTAGCCATGGAGGAGTGGTGTAAGGAAAAGAAACGGTTATGTATTTAAGCCCTTTCTGTTATTGTTGTTGGACTCTTGCCATATCTACTGATGGTCAGCAGATGTCTTTTTTTCCCCTCCCAGCATTGTGCATGTTGGATTAGAGGTGCAGCTCGGGTTATGGTGCAGGGCAGCTGGTCCCCGGAGCCTGGTGTGAAACCCGGGGGGGTCCCTGGAAGGATCCACGGGGCTTTGGTGGTTCCCTGGTCCCACGGGCGTTACGAGGCTCCTGTGTTTTGTAGCTATTTCCCCTGAACCTCTCCAAAGAGCCTTTCTAGTCCTTGGCTTCAGTATGTCCTTTTTAAAAATCCCCATCAAATCAAAGACACCGAGAGCCAAAAATGATGCACATGGCTGCATTCCTTCCCCCAGCTACTGCTGCTGGGGGACGTGCGGCAATGCCATTAGCTGGCTGTCGCCGAGGTAAGAGGTTTTCCTTTCAGCTGTCATAGCAACAAGAAAATATTGTTTTGACGGAGATCAAATTAAAAATTAAATTTGTCTCTTTCCTAGTAAGCGAATTGCTCACTCGTGAAAAATATAAATCACTTTGATCAGGGTAGATATCTTTGTAAGCACCTCTGTGGGTTTCCGAAGTGGATTTTGCAGACGCCTCGTGCCACATTATGTCCCTGCTGGGTTTATGTCGAGTGTCCCATGAATTTGAGCTTTATTTAATGTTAGGCTTAGTTTGAAAAACTTCCTTGGCAAAACTTCCTTGGTGCTTGTAACCTGCTAACGCCTGGGGGGAAAAAACAGGTCTGACGGGTGTCTGGAAGCAAAAGGGATGACTACTCAAATGTAGCATTTCTATTCTTCTACTAAAAAAACCAACCAAACAGTAATTTGGTGGTTTAGGAGATGCTGTGGTTCTTGGAACGTGAAGCTGAGCACAACCTGAGAGCAGAGAAGAGGAGGTGAGTCACGTAAACGGGAGGGTTTGTGGCAGCGCCAGGAAGAGAACAGCCTGAATGTCTCTCTGATGCTCTTCCACACCCAAAGTATTTCCAGCTCGGGGACTTTCTAAGCCAGACGTGATTTCTAGGCATTTGGTGGCCCCAGGTGCCTTTCTGTCCCGTGAGTTGTCCATTCTCCCTTTGAGCTCACACGAACTTTTGGCATCCGCAGCATCACTTGCCGCAGCTCGGTGCCCCTGCGTGGGGGACCACCTCGCTTGGGTTGCTTTGAACCTGGTTAGCTTCCTTTGGCGAGGTCACACCATCCTCAGCCCCTGGGTGGGGAAACCGAGGAGTGAGAGGGAAAGACCTTCCCAGGCTGCTCACAGGTCCGTGCCAGCCCCGGGGCCACACTGATGGCCACTTTTCTCCTCAAAGCAGCACATGGAGGCTCGAGCAAGTCATATCTGTGTCCCTTTTGGCTTATAGTATAGTAACGGTAGCAGATTTACTACAGCCAAACTGATTCTCTCATTGGTTTATCTGTAATTAGGATTCCTAATTGATAGGGAAAAAGCTTTTTGGTTGAAGGTAAAGTGAAAAAAGGAAAAGGTTTTTCTTGGAAAGCATTTAAAAATCACAGGCATTCTTCAGCAGAAGTGAACAACCCCCTGTCCAACATTGTGCAAATAATTGGGTTTGTTTTTTTCAAGAGACATCCTGTTAGCACGGATGGTTTGTGGATGTAACCAGGCTTTTTGACTGCATAAACAACTCTGGCCTGACATCTGGCACTGGAGCACGACATAACGAGGGCTGCATGAGTCCATGGTGCTTTGATTGGAAATGATCTCTCAAACTTTGGCAACAGATGGAGGCCAGGAGCTCCCTCCAGATTACATGGGGTGCACGAAGTCTAGCTGCGGGCGAGAGGGGCCATCCTGTCGGCCAGTGTCCCTTGAGCTGCTATCTAGACAGGCTTTGGCACTGGGTTGCCAGAAGCGGGAGGAGAGGGAGAAGCCGCCCAGAAAATAACCAGGTCCCCGTTTTCCAAAGTGACTTCTGGGCTTTCGGTCATCTCAGGTTTCCAGGTGCCCAGCTCTTGGTTCAGAAGTGGTGGCTTTTTGTAATGAGCTTCTATTTTTATTCTTTTTCTTCTGCCCTGTTCATCTGCAAGGGGCTCAGTCCCTGGGGACACGCAGCTGCTCTGTGGGAGATGCTGCTTCCCCCGTTCCTGGCCCGGGGAAGCCTTGAGCCCCATGTCCCGTGTGCATGCCACAAAGTCTACAAGAAAGGAGGACAAAAGAAAAGGGCTTGTTTGTTTGAAATGTCGGTGTTGAAATTATAACAGAAAATTCCCTTTTTTCCCCCATGGAAATCCGCACATAAAGCCGTTTCCAGCCAGCTCCCTTCTTAAGCACTCACTATTGATTTGTGAAATCAAATCGGGCTCGGGCAACGCCATCATTATCTGCCACAAGCTGATGGAGGAAGTCGATGCCAACATTGATTTCCCATTGCACATGGCTTTCATGGAGTTCATGGCAGACTGCAAGTGGCGTGACACCGAGACAGTATCCACATGGTCAGTTATCACCCACTTTCATTAAAACCGTCCTTCTTTTCCCCAAACTGAGGTCTGCAGCGATGCTGCGCTGTGGGGACCTGCGTCCTCGGCAGACGGGCAGCTGCCTGCAGGCAGCGATGCTGCTGAGCGCCCGCCTCTCCGCACCAGCAGGCGTTCGTTGGGCATTTTATTTTTCGCATGTGTTCATCCTTCAGTATTACAGACGTGTATGTGCAGAGCAGTGCTGGCGTGCCGATGAGGATCATTATATGCTGGGGCTTTTTTTTCCTCATATATTTGAAAAAGCAACACAAAATTACTTATATAAACGGCAACATCTGTTACAGAAGCCTGGCCCAGGCAAATTACTGCTTTAGAAAGTCGGCACAGATACTCGTGTGATTCACTTTCATGCTTGCCAGAGTCACATCATACCCACAGCGCTTTATTCCAGCTACGATAGGTGTGTCTTTTTTCTTTTACACCCACATCAAATTCTTAAAATAAGAGCACTGTAAAAGGAAAAAATAACTTGAGTTTATTTTTCTCTGGAGTCCACGGGGCCCTGGAAGTTATTATTAGAGGTGAAGTCATCAGAGGAGGCTGTAAGCCTCGGGGAAGGGTGTGGGCGATGCTGCTCTTTTAGGAAGAGCAGTGGTGGTGGTGTCCAGGGGTAAGGGGACGTGGGCACCAGGGGGAAGGGTGGAGAAGTCCCTGTCTACCTCTTGCCCATGTCCATGGTTTTGGCCAGCCAGAGATGGGGTGTTTCAGCGCGCATCCCTCCTCCAGCACAGTGGCTCTGGGAGCAGGACGGGTCTGCCCCGAGCGCTGCTGAGCTCCACCATGTCTGCAGCACCATCCCTTTGCTGGCTTGCAGTGCCCAGACCACACCAACAGCTGGAGTGGAGCTATTCTTTTTTTTTATTTCACATAAAACTGAGTTGGATCCTTGTTACCGTGGAAACCAGCAGCCCTAATTATAAGGAGTTTGATTCACTGGATGTAAAAAGCTATAATTCTTCTTTTTCTCTTAAAAAAATAGAAATAAAAAAGACATATTATAAAATGATAACCCCATACCTGACGTAAGGTCAATCTTGAGTGTTTTCCATATGAATGGTGTCCCAGGAATATACAAAATACTAGTACTACTACATTTGTAATGTGAGCCAGGCTGGGATCGGCAATACCATCCTTTGCTGCCCATTACTTGTGCTGAACCATGGCTGCCTTCAGGCTGACACTGAAAACGAATCAAAGTCGTTGCATTCTGTATGATTTTCCCTTTTTTTTTTTTTTTTTTTTTTGCTGTTGCATCCACGTGCAGCCGAAGAGAGGAGATAAAGCCAGAGGGCAGAGGTGAAAATATCTCCTGCCGGGACGGATTGCAGCCAGGAAAAGAAAGAGCTCAGCACCTCTCGGTGCGGGAAGGACTGAAGTCTGTGCAGGGCCCATGAATAGCCCCATTGAGCAGCTGCTGGGGCTGTTGCATCACGTGCAGCACGAAGAGAGGAGATAAAGCCAGAGGGCAGAGGTGAAAATATCTCCTGCCGGGAACTCCGGATTGCAGCCAGGAAAAGAGCTCAGCACCTCTCGGTGCGGGAAGGACTGAAGTCTGTGCAGGGCCCATGAATAGCCCCATTGAGCAGCTGCTGGGCTGGAAGTTAAGCGGTGGCTTAAGCGTTTTGCCAGATCTGCTGGAATTTGCTCGTTTTGCAGACAGCGGTGAAGTAGCATTATGGTTTACATCAAAACAGGATGCGAGTCAATATGTAAATACTGTATAAAGAATGCTGTGTGTGTGCAAAGTGGCCTTTGCAAGTGGTCTCGGAGTTCATCCTCCCCATCGCTCTGTCCTTTGAGGGAAATCAGCTGAAAGCTGCAAAAATTGGGGAATGTTTTCTGTCTTGGCTTTCTGGCCTCTTTTTCTTTAAGCAGATGGCGAGGGGACCGTCCCGCGCAGGTCAGAACATCGGTTGTATTTGGGTCAGGAGGGTTACCGAGGGGGCAGAGATTTGCACATGGAATTGATTATTTTATTCCATTTTTAGAATGTGCTTACTGCGGTTTAAAACTCAAATTCGTCTTGTAACACAGATACTTAAATCCTGGCCTGGAACCGTAGCTAAGAGGAGAGCATTTAATACTTGCTAAATCCCTATTTCAAATAAACATGTGAGAGAGTGGCTTTCTGGTTTATTGGTGAAGAAACAAAGCTGGTATTTTAGAATATATCCAATTAAATTCTGCAGAGTGGGCTTTCACATGAGGATAAATACATTTAGGGCCGTGTCCCTCCAAGCATGAAAAGCAGGGACTGTTGAGGGGGTGTTTTGGTGTAACTTCATCCACGCTTGTGACAAGGGCTTTTTCCAGCCCTGGGTATGGTTGCTCATGGGTTGTGAGCTTGTCTTTCACCTGGGAATGGCTGGCATGTTCTTGTTGTATGGCTTCATGGAAGGAGCTGTGTTAGGTTTACGATTGGACTCGATGATCTCAAGGGTCTTTTCCAGCCTAAACGATTGTACGATTCTATGATTGCCACCTTTGGTTGGGTCAGTATCTGCATCATATGGGCGAGAAACCAAGCTGTGAAGGGTTGGAGGGCCACAGCAGCCCAGCCGCTTCGGCAGGGGAAGCCTGGGCTGCTCTGCGGTCTCTCTCCATGGACTGCACCTCGTGGAAGCAGAGGCATCCCTCCGGCTGGGTGGGACACACCGGTCCCTCATGAGGATGCTCCTCCGGCGGGGCGAGCAGCTCTGAACAACGCGGGCGGAGGGGCTGCTTTCGTGTGGAAATGCCTTTCTATCTGCGCCAGCCCAAGGGTGGCCAGTCTGATGTGTTATTGCACTTTTCTTTCGTGGGGATGATCAGCACCATCGGACACTCTTCTAAGGCCTGGGGGAATACTTTGGGAGCAGGGAGGCAAACGGCGTTCCCGTTTGCAGGAGCGGGATGAGCGCCTGCACCTCGCCTGCTTGCAAATGGGATGAAGGAGCTGGAGACCGCGGGGACGCTCGTTCTGCAAATGGTTTCCAGTTAATGGTGTCCTGATATCTGTGATTATGTGCCAAACCATGTGCTTAAAGTTGCGTACATGGATGGTTTATCAAAGGCAGCAGAGCCTATTCCTGTGCTTAATGTTAGGCGTGTGTTTAAGTATCTTGTTGAACTGTAGCAAAGCAGCCAACCCCAGCCAGGACTTCAACTGGGCTTTTTCTGGACTGAAAGAATTTTTCTGCCTTTTAAATGCCTCGGGATTTTTACAAGACATCCATCTCTGGTTTTAAAAACCCGTCACCATGGTATAGCATATCAATGTCTGACAGTTATGATCAGGTAAGAATTATGATGTCTTGAACAGAATTTATGAAAGCACAAATTACCTTTCGCCTATTGAAAATTAAAACAGTGCTAGTGATTTTGGACTAATACAAAGGAACCACAGTACTTTTTTCGTTTAGCAGTCACCATGTGACTGATATAATTTTTTAACATACACCCCCCCCCCCCCCCAATGTTTGGAATGTATAAATATATATTGGGCATTAAAAAAATTATAAAAACCATTAGGCAAGAATAGCACATTAAAATGTATTTTACATGTTTTTCTTAGGCTCAGTTAGCCATATGTTAAAATAAACTTCAGCAATGGCAACAATTCTTGTTTGAGATTATGTCTTAATAAAATAGTATGTGGGTGGTAAACACAAACAGATAGATTTCTGCACAGGAATTGGGATTCAGCTATTTTATATGATGTTTATCTAAACCATGCCTACTGATCAGCTTCCACCTGCATCCCCTGGGTTAGGATGTGGTCCCATTCCCACCGGAGCCAGCGGGACATCTCCGGTGGGGTCAGTGGACTGTGCCACTGCAAGGGTGCATGTCCGGGCCTGCCCGTGGGGTGGACGGACCATGGGGTGAGCCGGGCAGCCGGTGTACCAGGAGCATGGTGCAGGGCTGCTCCCCTGAGAGCCTCTGTAGAGCTCCTGCATCTTCTAAAATCCTTGGTAGATGTGGTACTGGGAGAGCAGGCAGGACCTGCAGGGCTCGGTGCATGAAACAAGCTGTCACAAGCAGCCGGGGCTGGATGCAGGCACTGGGAGCATCCGACCCTGTTCTCCAGTATGGCCCAGGGTTGGAATGGGGAGGATGCCAGGCAGGCTGGGTGGTTTAGGCTTTTTTCCACCTGCTGGCACGGCATCCAGAGCTTGTAGTGGTGGAGACAGCAAAGGAAAATGTTCCCATCCACACGCACACAGCCTTGTGGCATGGATGGTGGGGACCACAGGAGCTTCCCATGCCAGGACCTGGCAGTGGGTGGTGGAGGGATAATGACAGGACAAGAAAGACGAGGGCTAATTCACTTTGCACACACTCCCAACAAACCCCAAACCAGATCCAGTTCCTCCTCTGACCAGTCCGACGGCCCCAATGTGCTGTAATGCCTCTGGGCACGAGAGGGACTGGCTCAGCATTCCCCACCGTCCCTGCTCTGCAGCACGAGGACGTCTTGCCGATTGCCGGAGGAGCCTCGCTCAAGTAGAGACCATTGGGTTCGTCTCCTGCTTGCTTCAATTATACCGGCTGGGAATAGGTCCCGTGGTACTTGGCAAATTTGTTGCTTCTTGACACTGTTTCACCACTGCTCGTTCCTCATGGAGATCGTTCCTGTTACTGCAAACAGGTTTCCAAGCGCTGAGTGGCTCAGGGTCTTGACGTATATGGGAAGTCCATGCTTTTTAGCATGTTTGTGCAATATTTACCATTGTGTGCCTGTGTATGTATGTGCGTCCTTGCATGCCTAAGCACCCCGCAGCGTACCAAAGTTTTCTTGACACTGGTACATGGTGGGTTGAGAGCACGGGGAGTTAACCGGGGAGCCAGCAGCCTTAGGACTCTCTGGTATATGGACTGCGGTGTGCTTTTCTGCAGACTTTTTAGCATGTGGCAGTTGATAGTTTTCAGATGACACTTAATTTGCAGGGGCTGGGTGACGGTGGGGTGCTGGCGGGTCAGCCTGGTGCCCAGCATTGTGTGATCATGGCTTTACACACTGTTTATCTCTGGCTCTGTAAGTCTGAGCCACCCTCTGCTCATTTTAATATCCTCTTAATTTTCTATTGAAGACTTCACAGAGCTGTGGATGAAACTGTTGTTTCTGGATTTTTTTTTTTTTTTAGCAGGAGAAAATAATCGAGGTCAGCTGCACATTGGATTTTATTAAGGGTTTCTGGAAACCACATCAAATGGTAACATGACTGTGATGATGAATGCTGGGAAGTTCATCTCCCAACCTAATGCAGATGGTCCACTCCCTATTTACATTTTGAGGGCATCGTTTCATGTTGTATCACTCTGGTCACTTCTGCTAATGTGGTGAAGGCCAGGGCTGCACTTTCATGGTGTGCCCACACGTGGTTGTGTTGTTTTTAAATTGCCTTGTGTTGCTGCTGGCTTTTGTGTTGGTGAGTGGTGAAGAGAGGAGAACGTGCAGGGGATACCCCTTGGGTCTGGCGTTTCAGCCTTTCAACTTGTTCTACCCTTGAATAAACAGGGATTTGCATTTTGACAGTGCTTTTCCCCTAACTCGGGGATCTGCAGTAAATTGCATTTTCACCTGTAATATTCTGCTGCTTTCTCCCTGTCGTGATATTGGCTTGCCAATGTGACGCCCATCTACAAGAAGGGCCGGAAGGAGGATCCGGGGAACTACAGGCCTGTCAGCCTGACCTCGGTGCCGGGGAAGATTATGGAGCGGTTCATCTTGAGGGCGCTCACAAGGCATGAGCGGGACAACCAGGGGATCCGGCCTAGCCAGCACGGGTTCATGAGAGGCAGGTCCTGCTTGACCAACCTGATCTCCTATGACCAGGTGACCCGCCTAGTGGACGAGGGACAGGCTGTGGATGTGGTCTACCTGGACTTCAGCAAGGCCTTTGACACCATCTCCCACAGCATTCTCCT
>NW_008795909.1:5806613-5889627 GCF_000699145.1 Aptenodytes forsteri
GAGAGGAAATGGCCTCAAGTTGCGCCAGGGGAGGTTTAGATTGGACATGAGGAAAAATTTCTTTACTGAAAGAGTGGTTGAACATTGGAACAGGCTGCCCAGGGAAGTGGTTGAGTCACCACCCCTGGAAATATTTAAAAGACGTGTAGATGTGTAGATGAGGCGCTTAGGGACATGGTTTAGTGGACATGGTGGTGTTGGGTTGATGGTTGGACTCGATGATCTTAGAGGCCTTTTCCAACCTTAACGATTCTATGATATTGGTGTAGTGAGGTCAATGCAGCAGTCAATGAACAGCTAAGTCTGCATTAAAGACAGACAGTGAGCAATGTCCTGATGTCACTGTCACCTGTCTTAAGGGCCAGGAAGGGGACTGGCTCTACCTGCGGTCGGTTTGGGGTGTGTGCCCTCGCCTCCCATGGTGCCCTGGCCCCTCTGGCTCCCACCCCCCATCAGACCCATCCCCGTGCTATTTATCTTCACTGCTGATCATTTACTTAGCTTTGCATTTATTCAGGATTTAACTCCGGCAGCCTGTTTTAATTGGTGGGTCTGCAGCGTTGCTGTGCTAAACTCGAGACAGATGGTGCTTAAACAGGGACCACACACAGAGACCTGCAGCAATGGTGCTGGCCAGGCCGACCGAGCAGGGTCCTGCATGGGTATCGGCGGGTGGGAGCCGGCACCAAGTCCGGGATGCTTTGCCAAGCTGCCCGAAGCACGAGGTGGGGAGAGGCAAAGGGGCTGGATGCAAGGGGAAGCATTGCCCCTCCAGCTCGCCCACCTCTATTTTTCTCGTGGCACGGAGTTTTTCCTAGAAGAGCAGTGGAGAGTTTGCCAGGCCTGGCTTCATTGCCTCAATGGGGTGCCTGTCACCAAAACCGCCCTTTTTGCTGGAAGGAGGGGGTGGGAAGAGCCCCGCAGAGCAATGGCTGGAGCAGTCCCTTCCCCTTGCAGGCAGCACGGAGAGCAGGGACGGAGCCAGGCAAAGGCTTTCTAATGAGGCAATATAATGCCTCATTATTAAGCATTGTGACTGGACATAATTAGCTCAGCGCACCAGTTGCCATGGCGTCTGGCACACGGCATGAGCGCTGGGTTAGCTCTCTGCCCAAATGCTCAGCCAGTTTGTTTCATCGCTTGGAGCCAGGAGAAAGGAGGTGTCCCCAGTCCTGATCCCTAAAGAAAGAGCTTGTGGCTCCTTGGTGTGAGGAGGAGGAGAGCGCTGGGCGTTGAGGTGCATGAGGAGCCCGGGGAGGGGTCACAGGGGTGATTCTCCACCAGGAGACCCCGAACCTTGTGCTCTGCTGCAGCACCTGCCCCTGGACCCCCCCTGGGGGTCACACTTCAACCCAACCTACGTGGCTGTACCGGTGCTCAGATAATCATAGTATCAGCGTGTCTCCCTGCACGCGCTCTGCCAGCTCTTCCTGCGGGTGAGTCGTGGGTGAGGAGGGCGTAATCCTGGCTCCAGCGAGGTAAGGCTCCCCATGGTGCTCGCAGGACTCTTTTAGAAGATTCTGGTACAAGTGAAAGGGAGGAGCGCTCCTAACCATTTTTGCTTTTTTGGGTTATGCCTTGCAACCAATATGATAAACCTGTTCCCTCCTAAAGAGGATTATGAGGTCTTAAGGGTAGGGATATCACTCTGGGCACATGTTTGTACGGTGCCTGCTTCACAGCTGGGCTTTCTCCTAAGGTGTAGATGCCCCCCCTTCAGCCTCCAACTGTTGGAGATGTAGGGCAGAGCATCCTGAAGTGATGGTCTTGCAACCAAAAACACATCTTGGTGACCTCAGACTGTGAATGAGAGGCTGTGATTCACAGGAGCCCTCTGATGAGATTAGAGATTTGCCCACCCAGATTTCTTGAGACCTCTGAAAAACGAAGAAGCCACTGATGAACAGACCTGTCCTCTCTTGTCCGTTCCTGCAGGCGGGCAGTAAACATGGTGGTCAGTGTTTCTGTGAGCTGCCAGGAGAGCCAATAAAATGCGCTGACCGTGTGAAAGTGCAGGGTTTGTGCAAAGTCTTTCTTGTCTCCCACGTGGAAATTGGTTTGCAAGTAGAAACAAGGAACCTGGGAATGGTTCTGCAATTAGAAACTCATCTGTGTATGACTCCGGTGGGATAAAGAAGCTTCACACCTTACTTAGAGTAAATGGCAAGGTAACAAATGCTGGGATCCTGGCAGCTGGATTAAGGGTGATTATCATAGGATTTTAGGAGAATTAACATGGCAGTAAAATCAAAAAGAAACCCTGGGAAACAGTAAGAAGTGTGACAGGAGAAGACCCGTCCTGTCTATCTTCCTAACGGCTGTGCGCTAGCGAGTGCTTGGTCTGGTCTAGTCAAAGCAGCTTGGGAAGCGGGAGCGGGTCCAGGGCTGTGAACCTCTGATACACGGTTGTGATGGGAAAGGCAGAATGAGATGTCTCAGGGTGTAATTTGCCCAGTACGAAATAAAATGTGATCCCGGGTTGTTGGCTGTGCTGCAGCCAGGATGCTGTTACATGCATTTTTATGAGGCATTTTATCTAGAAGTGTTTTTTCTCTCGAGGACCCTTTAAGTTGATTTTCCACATCAACTTATTTTTATAATTGCATCATGTTTACTGATTCTGGCTCATGAACTTATAACATCTGAATGTTGTAACTGTGAGGCAGCCAGCCTTTCTGCGGAGACTGCATTGAATAAATACAGTACAGAGGAACAGATACACCTAATTAATTAGCTTGCAGTCAGCCTCAGTAAAAAAATGACTCACAGGGTGTTTATCCAGGGAGTTGCACCCTACTTTGGGCTCTGCCCAGGGGCAGGTAGAGGAGAGGTTACCTTATTTCCATCGGCTGCAAGTCAGCTTGCATGGAAGATGAAAAGCAAAGTGAAGCCGATGTTCAAAGCTCTGAAGTCTGAAATCTCTAAATAGGAAATAGAAATAAACAGGAAAAGCAAAAATAAAAAAGCTCTTTATTGAAATATTTAATAAACAGAAGTAGTAACACAGATGAATAGTGAAAAAGTTTGGAGTCATTAGTGAAGTAAACAGGGATTAGACAGGATTTGAAATAATTTTTCCTATGGAGGTTTTTTGTTGTTGTTGTTGTTTTGTTTTTTTGTACCAAACTTGTGTCAGTTGCCCAGTCAGTCATTCAGGGAATACCATTTTACTGGAAAATATTCTTTTTCATCACCTCAGCAGCTGATCTGTGGTACAAATCGGTTGCCATAATATTTTAGTTGTTATTTCACTCGACTCCTCTTGCAAGGCTCCATCTGACTCTGGGATAAAATGGTGACACAAAGCAAAAAAGCTGTCCCGACTTCGCCACAATCTGGCATTTCCACTCAGAAAAATGTGCCTTTTTAGAACCGGTTGGGACTTGCAGAAAAGGGCTTTGCATTTTTGGGTGGCTTGTGGTGCACGGCGAGCCTTGGCTGGCGCGGCAAGGTTCTTTGAGCTCCAGCAGCTCCCTGGTAGCAGGCTGGGGTTCCCTCTGATTTATACCCCATCAAACCTTCCCACATTTCTCAGATTTTCTGCCAAAATGTGGGTGCAAAGCTTCACAGGCCTCGGTTCAGGCATTGCACTTTGTGCCTGCCGTTAATAAATGGTATTTACATAAGTAAGAGGGTGGAATATTGCTTACAGCCCTTGTTTGGTGTAGAGTAGCTCTCCAGCGATAAACTGTTTATATCAAAGAGGAAAATAATGTTTAAATGAAACGGATAAGCAAATAGCTGGGTTTGGCAAACAGATGTGAGAAACAGAGTAGAAGTCAAATCCTGGAGTTGTAATAATAAGTAAAATAGTTTTCTGGCTGTTCAGTGTCGTGGTTCCCCTCTGCCTCTGGTCTGGCATCCAGGGACGGGAGGAGCGGGGACTCGGTGACCTGCCCCACGGGAACCCGAGGGGGCTTCTGGTGGGAATTTCAACCCATGGTGAACATTTCCTGCTCGCCCGTGATTTAAAGAAATTTTTCAATAGCTTTGGGAACAATATGTCAATGGCAACTAAACAAGTTTTTAATAATGTTTACAGAGGGGTGGAAAACAGCATTTTTCTCCCAAGATCAGTTCCTCCAACACACAAGTGCCAGTTTGTACTGGGATGCTTTGCTAATGTGATTTATTACCGGCCTTGTTATTATACGGCCTTTCTAAATGGTTTTTTATTAATTCCAAGCATTTGTTTGGTCCCTTTCAAATAGCAAAGGAAAGAGCCAAGTCTGACAGTTTGATAGTTTGACGTATTTGTTGAGATCTGTGTACACTGATTATCACCCCCTCCAGCTCCGCAGTGGGTTTGTTTACTCTGAATAGGGGTTTATGTACTGCATATGGAAGTACTATAAAAATTAAAACAACTTTACATTTGTTTTTCTTGCTGTCTGAGCTCCAGCCTCACAATCTGTCCTAGCCATCCCTAGCATCTCCCATTCTCCCTAGCTGGGAGAAGAATTTGGCGGGGCAAAAGCAAGGTGTGGCAGCTCTCATTTAAATTCTCCTCTTCTAAGGTAGAAAGCTCCGTTCTGTGTCGATAAAGCACCTTATGCTCAAAAAAGGAATCTAGGTACAAAAGAGGCACAAATTAAAGGGGAGCTGTGGTAGTCTCTTTGGAAAAATGTAAGCAATATGTATGTGTACTATAGATGTACTATATATATACACACACTATTCTTTTTATTCTATTTTATTTAAAAAGAGAGCTTTTCACAATCTCTGTTTACGAGTGGTGTGGTCCCATCTGGAAACCATTCCTTCAGCCGTGCGTCCTGCACAATAGATCACTATTTTGCTGTTTAATATGAGTCCAGTTCCCCCAGGCACTTGGATGTATTTCTTATCATCTGTATTGCTTTGTTAATACTGCACAAACTGACCCTGTAGCTGTGCAGCCGCTTTTGTGTGGTTGGTGTCATCTCTTGCAGCCAAACGAAAGCGCGTGCCAAGGAACTGAGGTCGCAAATCTGGGCATGCAACATGCTTATGGGGCCGTTAACCACCATCGGCTAATTAAAGTTGGACTCCCATTTTCTAACCCTCTGACCTGACAGATTGCTGGAGGTTTTTGTTTTGTTGGGTTTTTTTCTTTAAAAAAAAAATAAAAATAAGCCTCAGGTTGAGAAGTCTGCAGAAAAGCGTCCTTCTGTGATGGCTGAAGGTGGCTTTGCCAGCCTGCAGGGTTGCTGTGTGCCGTCCGTGTAGAAGATGTACTTTGGAGGCAGCTGGATGGGTTCCGAGCGCTTAATTTGAGGTGCTCATCTGGGCCCTTTTTTGGCATCCACGGCACTACGCTGATTTAAATGAACCCCAAACAGTTCTCCTTGAGGTGGGAATAACTTTTTTGCAGACATCATAAAAATGGGAACATTTTCCGCTGGAAGTGGATAGGAGAACATCAGAAGTTCTCAGTGTGGATGAATGTGTAAGGGAACCCCACTCCTGCTCCGAAAAGGGAAAGAAAAGAAAAGAAGCCCGTACGGAAAGCCATGTTGGAGCCGGGAGGCGGGCAATGGGGCGCGTGGGCTCGACCTCGCTGAAGCCCAGCAGTGTTTGTTACCTCAGTGAAGAAGCGTTTGAGCCTTTCTCTGTGTTTGTCTGGGAAGAGCGATGCGCACCCAAGGAACTGTAGAAACAACAAATAATAACAGCAGCACTAAATGGCTTGCTCTAACCAAAAGCAGACTGTTGTGGTTATATTTGAGCACTGTCATTACAAGAAACTCTGTAATGAGTATTTTTTTTCTTTTTTCATTTGCATCAAACAGATTCCCTGTATTAATATTAACAGCCTTCCGTGGAGCCCAAGGTATTTACAAATTCGATGGTGCTGCTTCAGTCTTCTGGGAAGATTTTCAGTTCTTATTTAAATCACCCAAGACAGTTATGCTAGGCAGATTGAAAGCATGAACTGCATGGAAAATAGCACGTATAAGCTTTGCTGTCAATGAGTGGTCTATAGCCCTGTCCCCTTGGAGACCCAGAGCATTGTGAGTGGTCTAGCCCTGTCCCCTTGGAGACCCAGAGCATTGATATATATATAAAAGTGTATATATATAAAATGTAATATATATAATATGTATTATGTATTATATTAAAAATATGTGTGTGTATGTATAAAAAATGTAATATATATAATATGTATATTGACTTATTGCATTGTGGTTGTGATGCCAAATGTCCAGAGCATCTGGGAAGGTAAAGATGAAGCATCCTTCTGCTAACAGCAGGTGAGGCTTTGTTTTCCTCATTGGCTGAAATACCTCTCGTAGGTAACTTTGGATTTTGGTAAGTGCTAATTGGGTTTATTCATAGAGTGGTACTCTTCTTAATTGAAAAGTAAATCACCAAAAGTACTATGGTTATTTTTTTTTTGGGGGGGTGGGGGGGAAGGGGGGAATGTATCTCAAAGACCTGTGCTGTCTGTCTAGCTCAGGAAAGGCAAATCTGCTCAGGATAAGCTGAAATGCTCTTTCAGCCCTGGTTTTAAGAAGCATTGGTGAAAACAGTCTGCTGCGGCTTTAGTTCAGATTGCAAACAAAAAGCATGTTTATGGTGGACGGAGTCTATCCCTAATTCCTTGGCATTGAAGCGTGGCTGTGGACTCGCAGGGGAGGCGTACGCCTGCCTTCTCACCTTGCAGTTACCGCAGCGCTGCCGGTCACACCTGCCACTGCTTCGTGACGATTTCACCTCCATCTCCAACAGCTACTTGAAAGCAAACTGTCTGCCAGCTTCAACCTCGCATCTCCCCAAGGTGTTAGAAGGGATCATGTCTGCTCGCGTCTCGGTTATACCAATGGATAATTGCACCTCACTGGTGCGTAACATGGATTTGAGAGCCCTTGCCCCGCGAAGGTGATGGATGAGGCTTTGACGTTAGGTCAATAAACCTTTAAACCCTAGCCAGGAACTCTGAAAAAAGCCTATAATTTCGGAGCACCGTAAGCATAGTCGTCGTGGCATGATGCGTTTCTGATAGAGGTGCAGTGAAGAAGCAGTGCTGTGAAGAGGGAGCCCTGTCTGGAGTAAATCACAGCGTCTGGACCTCTGGTGCCAAAGACTTGAAGAAGGCCTCCAGAAAGGATGGGCAATGGGTCTTTGCATGTGCTTGGGGACAGCCAGCCCTGCTGAGAGGCTGCCCAGAGGAACTGAGCTGAGGAGAAGGTAGTGCCCTGGAAGAATGCCTCCTTATTTCTCAGGACAGGTATAACATGGTGATCCAAGTCAACTTGCTGTGGGTTAAAGCATGGAAGGACCAGGATTATTTCCTTTGACAGAGAGCTTAGCATGCAGAGAGCATGCGGTGTCCTCCACTAAAGCACAACAATGAATGTTTAAGGGAATGTCACAAGTATTTTAATGACTTTTCCCAGGTGTGTTTGTCCGTTTCCTGCTTTTAGTTACATCTGATGGACCTGTAAAAGCAAGGAGACTCAATGAAACCATACACGAGCGGCACGGGGAAGAACAGAGCTGCTCTGAGGTTTCCAGAAACGAAATTGTGAAGCCAATTCATAATTCTTTCGTTCCAGTTAAAATTTTGCATCGCAGCCAATTGAGCACTGTGATTGCCCTGGGGAGAGAGCAGGGCCCCAGGTTGGGGTGTGATGAACAGGGGCTTGATTTATCCCTCGGGGGATGTTTCTCCAGCGAGCATCCCACACGGGAGCACCAGCGGGAGCAAGGCAGCCTGAGCTGCCATGGCCATCTTCATCCCTGTAACATTTTGGTGGTGCATAAAAGGGTTTTTTGGTTTGTTTTTTTTTCCTGTTTGTAATTCTCCAGCCCCCCTTAATTTAATGGGACTGTTTCCACTTGATCATTTCCCAGAAAAGAGTTGTTAAAGCAAAATCTCTCCTTGTTTCTGCAGTGCTGTGTGATCACTCCATCTGCTAGGTCATCCCTCATCAGCTGAGACGTTGGGTCAACACCCTGGACCAACGCATCTGTACAATTTAGCCCATGTTTAAACTGGAATTTAAAATTCTCCTTTACAGATTGAGAGATCTTATTTCATTAAGTGTTTAGTTTTCAAGGATTCAGAGAGCTTGCAAAGTTTTGGAAGACTCGAGCTTTGTGTCAGTTTTCATTCTCTTTTGGCATCCAGATGTTAATTGTGGATGAACCCAGCAGCGATGCTGACGAGCCCATTCCCACCCGTAAATGCATATGAAGAATAAACGAGTGTCTTGGCTGGAGCAAGCACACACTCATGCTCTGTTTATGTGAAACCACATACCTTTGAAATCGATGCGCAGATCCACATGTCACCATGATACGTTCTCCACGTATTTAGTATATGTGCTGCGGGAGCTGGAAATAATAGAATCAAAGTGTAATACAGAGCGCAGCCGTTGTTGAGCCAACTTCATTTATCATCATCATTGTCCTTATCATTTGTGATTTCGACTGCGGGCTGCTGTTGGGCCGATGATGGCTGTTTCATTGATGGTGCTGTTTGGGCATTTGGTTGCAGTGCAGCCATTTGGGTCAATAACACAAACTTTGAAGTTCCTTTTTTCAGAATACGGGTTTTCTGCTGTTCGTGTTTATGGCGTCTTGGAAGTAGAACGTACTTTTGCACATGATTTTTTACATTGTGGAGAAGTGGTCCAAGAGTATTTGGTATAACCAAGATGTTTTTTAATGGGAAATATCTCTGTAGATACAGACTCAAATTTTCATAATTGCATGCTCGGTAAATACCAATTGTGTGCTCATTTAAGCAGATGCTTCCCCACCCATTCCCTTCAGTTCATGTTTAATAGGATGATTTGTTTGGTCGTGAGGCTTGGAGGATTTCAATAAGCCCAATTTGCAATAAGAAATAAGGGAATTATAAATTTTGCAGAAGTTTGTGTGTGCTGTGTTTAAGGTACAGGAATTACTAACTGTTTTTTCAGACGTCAGCACAACGTGGGCTGTTACGCACCGGTGCATGACAATGTGATGCTGCAGTTGATTTCTTCTGCTGCCTCTTCCTGCATGCACAGCACAGACACAGCCAAGGTCCAAGATGCGCACGATTACCCACGCGGTCAATGCACCTACCCCTTGGGGCATGAGGCTGGACTAAGGGACCTTGCATGAGCCCTTCTTTTTTTGTGATTAGTTGGTTGAAATATTGACTTTATATCTTGTGCGCATGTAGTTTTGCAACAGGCTACTAGTTTTATACCATTCCCTGCTCTTGAAAAGAGATTTGCAAGGTGTTAACCATTCATCGGAGATTTACTATTGAATTCTGCGGTTGTTCAAAGTTCCCAGCAGCTGTTGGCTTCGAATCTTCCTGATACATATTGCAGAAATCACTCTCTTCTACAGTAATCATTATAGCAGGGAATAGCTTGGCCCCGGCTGCTTTCTAACACTATCCATTACTGCTTGGGTTTGTGCGTTGGTGCACGAGCGTTTCGGCCACCTGCTGATATCTTAAAGACTGTTTTGCATGCAGGTGACCGGAGTCCTTTAGAAATGCTTGTAGCGGTGCTATATTTATCATAAGAGATGAAAATTCAGTCTTTTTCTATACTGTCCTTACACGTCATAGCCTTCTGTTGGGTTTTTAAAAGCCAACTGTGCAATTCACAGTTGGGCTGTCGATGAAGATGCCCGGCACTTTCCTGCAGTGGCTGTAGAGATTTGCTTTGAGTGTCTCTCTGGACTTCACATGGTTTGATAAACATGCTTAGTCTATCATCCCTCCCTCTGTTTCCTGCAGTGATAATGGACTGTAGAAACCTTAATAAGCAAATTCAGGCCGATCCATCAAATAACCGAGTTGAAAGACATCGCATCTTTCTCTCACTCGGCAAACAGATGCGAGAGATTAGGGCTGCGAGTCGCAGACCTGTGTGAGTTTAATGGGGAGGTTCTCATCATTCCCAGGGCCTTTGCCTAGAGTTGTAAAATAAATTATCCTCAGTAATTTTAATATTTCATGAAATCTTGCAAAGTGATGGCATTCTGGGCAGATTAATACAAAAGCTATAAAATTCACATGTGCCATATGTTATATGAGCACCAAATGGGACGCCTGGGATTCTTAGCATCAATATCATTTTAATGTTGGCTTCAGCAGTGATTCATGACATACTTGTCCCTGATGAGAACCCTCGATAGTGCGAGTGGCGTTACCTCAATGTGCATTTGCTCTATGCAACTGGTTATCTGACTAGATTTATGAAAAACCACCATGCGTGGTGTTTGCTGGTTGTTTCAGGCTGTGTTAGGTCATGCATGCTGTGCCACCCCGGGCTGCAGGTGCGGCCAAGGGCCGCTGTCCCCTCCCTGGGGTACCTGCAGAACGGGGTCTGTGTCAGGCTCTCGTCTCGCCGCCGTGCGGTAAAGTCTCATTCTCTCTTGGTTAAATAGCTGGTCTCAATTACGCCAGGCTGGTGCTTTGGTGCAGACGTGAGCTCTTTGACAACGCTCGCTTCCGCACTAATGAGCTGTCTTGGGTTTCTGCATTAAATCCACCCACACTGTTTTCTCTTCGTGCTACTGGCCTCCCCAGGCTCCTCTCATTTAAGCAGCCCTGTTTAAAAGCAGCAGTGCAAATGTGAGCGTAATGATCCTCTCTCGGTCCTCCTGATTCAGGAGTTTATTTGGGAGGTGTTGTACCCAGACAGCACTATCAGGTGCTGTTTGTAAACTGACAATATTAAACACAACTATACTTTTGATATTCCTCCAGAATCTGTGAAAAAGTCTTTAGAAAGGGGTCTGCCAGCTGAGGGGGGGTTTTTTATTTATTTTTTTTTTTCCTTGAAAAACCTGCCAGCATCAAAACTGCGCTATGCCAGCATAATCGCAGGCACCGCTTGCTACCTGGCTCTCCATTTCGCCCTGCCTCTCCTCGGTGCATCTGTTCATTTATCTCAGACCCATCCATCACTTCTTAGGTCTCAGACTGTCTCACCCAGGCTAGTTTTTGGAAGGGGGATGCTGCGAGGAGCCACCCGGGCATTTCGGTGTGCCGGGCTACCCCACAGCGCCTGCGCCCCGCAGCAGCGGGTCCTGGGTCCCCATGCTGGCGCTGGCCCCGGTGAGGCGGCCAGGATAACTTGTTCCTGCAGCTGGCAGCAAAACGATGGCGCGGCTTGGTTTCGTTCGCTCAGTGGTGAGCAAAACCCATCCCCAGACGTGGATTTGGGAAGGCGGACGCCTTTCGTGCCAGCACAGGTTCAGGAGTTCGATCACTGTACAAGGCACTGCCAAGTGACAGGGATGTTTTGAATATAATTATCTTAATGCACTTTTAACCTGGAGGTTATTCTGCATCTTGCGGGATGGTTTTAAAAATCCCATCCCACAGGCTTTCCTGTGTGATGGGTTTTAGTACCATTAATGGGGAGCACAAAACTGTGTGTATTTTTCTTTCTGTGTTTCCTGATATTTAACCTAGCAATCTAACGTGCTTAAAATAGCCAATGTTTTTCCTAAGGCACAAATACAGTTTATTTGTTAAATATTCAGTTTTCAGTTTTTCAGGCTGCTGCTTTTTCTCCAAAAAAACAGGTCCCATGCTGCAAAAAAATGCAAATATAGTTATTACTTAGGAAAGAGAGGATTAGTTGGCAACTTACTTATGTTTTTGTGGGAATAAGCACACAGGGCACAAGTCTTTAGCCCAGTGGAAGTGCAGTTGCTGTTAGACAGTATTTTGTACCCTTTGCAGTCTGATTTCATAGCACTGTAGATGCCCAGGGAAGGTCTAAGCACAGCCCAAGCCCTGGCTGTTGTGTATATACAAAAAGAAATAAAACCCAGCAATCTGGACTGGCACTGTTAGCTTATGGCCCGTCTCTAGGATACCTCTTGAGAGAAGAGTCAAAGGTCCCTGAAAGCCGTCTAATCAAGGCAATCCAGGAGGAATTAAAAGCGTGCAGGTGTCCGTGCCGCAGAGTGGGTTGCGGGCATTAATGAGTAAAGCATTAAGAAGCAAACAGGAGAAAGGCACCGGCATTGGGGTTCAAAATAGAAAACATCTTAACTGCATGGATGAGAGCATCGCCTCCTGCTACCAAACGTGCCTGAAGCCCCGCGTGGCTGCTTGCTGCCTCCTGGCCGGAGGGAGAGAGGTGTGAGGCCAATGCTGGAAGGTATGTGAGCACCCTGCGGCACCTCGTTAGCTGTCAGTCGGTAACGAGCCTCGAATGGGGTCTTGCTCATCCCCTGAGCATCCTTGTCCCCTTGGCATCCTTTCTAGGCAGAGGCTGCCCTGGCAGTGGTCCCCTCCTCTTCAAGCCACCTTGGTCCCCTTCTTGGTCCAAGACGGGAAGGCAGGAGGCAAAGACAGGCAGGGCAAAGGCAGGGTTAGGCTTTGCGATGGTGCTGCCATGTCACTGGTGCTAGGCATCTCCCCCAGCCCCACGGTGCGCCCTGCTCTGGGCTGCACCGGCTCAGCAGGCAGCTCACTGCAGTGAATAAAGTCATCAGGAGGGCTGAGGCACGCTCACATTTTGCATTGGCTGCATGATAGTGGGGTATCACTTTAAATAGGTTTTCTTGATGTGATTTCCACTCTTCCCTATCCCCTCGGGATTTCGTCGCGTCTGAGGCAGGTGGAGCAGGTTTCCTAGGAGAGAGATGGCACAGCGCTGCACCCGCTCGCCCATCGCCGTCCCTGGTGGCATGTCACCAGCTGTCTCAGCTCCCCGGTGGGGCTGACTCACATGGCATCGCGACACCGGCGGCTCTGACATCCCGCCCTGGCGTTGTCAGCGCTGGAAACCTCATGAGCCTGCAAGAGTGGTGGTGGTGGGGAAGTTGCAGCTGTGAAAAGGGTATAGGGGTGTCGCTGTGCCAAACCCACCGAGGCTGAGCTGGGGTTCAGCCGGGACCCTGGTACAGATCCCAGCCATGGGATAAAGATGTATGGTGGGGGTGTTGGGAGGAAACTCTCCAGCAAGCGATGCGGTTGCAGGGAGGAGAGGAGGAGGAGAAGCCATCCGTGGGTCAGGCAGCCCTGGCTACCCCCCAGAGCTGTTGGCGTTTGCCATCCTTCCCCTGGTCCAGAGACACCAGTTTGGGTTTCCTGGTGGTATCGCTGAGACGGCCTGTTTCCACCTGGCAGGACACTCGGGGGTTAACTCTGAGCATCATTCCACTCTTTCAGCAGGAGGACAGCAAGCCCTAGCAGTGTTTTGTTTTTAATATCAGTTGGCCAGTAGAAGAAAAGTGATGTCAGAAAAACCATCTTTCAGTAACCATATGATTAATTCCTCCCTAAGGGGAAAAAAAAGGGTTGGGTATTTTTTCCCCTTTTTTTGCCATTACCTAAAGATGGTCTGACAGTAAAGAACCCGTGATTAATTGCACCAGAAGAAATATAATAGACACCTTTTCTTGGCATCATCTGTATTTTGTGTGATTTTGCTGTTATCTCGTTGGCTCAATACAGAAAAATTATCTCTGAGGCCGCTGTAAGGGATGTTAACTTCCTTTTCCTTATTACAGATTGATCTTTGATATCTGCTTTTCTCTGGGAGCTCTTTTATTCCCACAAGTGATACAAACCTCCTGCTGTTTTCCATATATTGCACTTAAGTAGTTCAATACCTTTTGGAGCCTGTATGGGAACGTTTAATAAAGACTCGATGATTGCCATATTTTAAAGGTTATATGATATGAGAAATTATATATTGTTTTAATAGCTGAATATGTCTATGCTGTTGATTTCAGATAAACCAATATTTTTCTAATAAGGCAGAGAAATGATACCTTTTTTTGTTGTTTATATCCTATAGAGCGTGAATATTTTCCATCTGTGGTTTCCAGTAAAATGGATTTTCAATCTCTTGGAAATTTCTGCCCAAGTCCCAGCAATATTTGCTTAAGAGTAATCAGAGTATTACCCAAATCTCTGTTCAAAGCAACAGTGACCTTACCAGTGGTAGGCAATAATTGGATTATTTTCAGAGATGTAGGAAGATTCACTGTAATAACAAAAGAAAAAATACCAAATGATAACACCACTTGTCTGCAGCACTGTAAGCCGCAGCACTTTCTGTAGGATAGTTTAATAGCTTAGCATATTATGAATACTGAGTAAGAAAGGCAGAGACGTGGGGAATAGACGCTGCCTTGCAGTTTAGGGTGATGCACGTGCTTATGTGGGGGGTTCTCTTATTGATTATTATTGTTAAAGTGCTTTTGTCAGGATGTGATGCTCTGTATGTATAAAACTTGCACCCAGGGCAGCCCCCACCTGCCTGCAAGGTGGGTGGCAGTGAGCGCTGGGCTCACCCTGATGGTGCAAGCAAACGTGCGGCCCAAAATGTCCTGGCTTGGTGGCGTTACTGAAGGATGTGGCTTTTGGCGTGGTGAGGCTGTGGCTGGGACACTTACGTGTCCTGGGTCCACCCATCCCCTCCGCTGCCCATGTCTTGGCTGTAGTTGGGTAATGCCGATTTCTCACCATGGGTTTCTCAGCTGCATGGGTGCAAGTCAGCTGGCAAAGCCTGCGGGCACGGGCTGCCCTGGAGGTACAGGAGCAGCATCCCTGTGCAGCACAGGGCACATGCTGGCAGGGTTTCTCCCAGAGAAGCTGAGCTGCTGCGAAGACAAATTGGAAACCATTTGGAAGAGCAAATCCATACCAGCACAGTGTCGGGCAAGCCTGATTGCCTCGCTCTCTGCTTTTAATTGTAATTAATTATATGGCTTGGCACAGCGGGGTGCCGAGCCTCTTGGCTGAAACTTGTGTAATTCACGTAAGTGTTTACACAAAAGCCAAGTAAATGTTAAGCTTCCTACAGATTTCAATATACATGAACCCTTGTTTGTGTTCAGTTTGGGAGACCGGCAGAAGCAAAGCAGGGCTTATGGCTCTGCGTCTGGGTGGGGGATGTGTGCGCATATGTGAAGTGCATGTGTTAAAAGATACAGAAAAAAATATAACCTTT
The DNA here is from genome assembly GCF_000699145.1 of Aptenodytes forsteri. Taxonomy (NCBI): domain Eukaryota; kingdom Metazoa; phylum Chordata; class Aves; order Sphenisciformes; family Spheniscidae; genus Aptenodytes; species Aptenodytes forsteri. The sequence continues at coordinate 5,821,529 of NW_008795909.1, forward strand.
AACTTTCCCTGGAGTGGGTTTTGCAGTGACCTGTCTGGCTCCTGTCCAAAAGAATTCTGTATAATTTTGGTTTATTAAGAGGTGCTCAAGGGCACGGGGGAGTTTTTGCCTCTTGACCACTAAAAAAGAGACTTGTGCTGTCAAGGCTACCGGTGTCCTTTGAAGTCCTCCCGTGTGCCCACATGATGCTTCTAATTACTGCAAATGAGCATTCTGCAGCACAGGCTGCTGTGTAATTCAAACCAACGCTGCTCACCAGATGGGATCCCTCCCAGGCTAGACCTTGGCAATGTCTGTCCCCACGAGGGTGACAGGGAGCACATCACACGAGCGGGATGAGATGTTGGTCCTGACCTCTGATGGCACCTGGTTGTGGAGCAGAGGTCTCTTAGTCTGGCTGTGCTCTGCCGTGTTGAGAGGTGACCCTTGGCTCTAACACAGGGTCTGGCCACGCAGAGCTCCAGGTCTCTTGGCTTCCCCTTGACCTGAGGGGAGCTGAAATTTGGGACCCTGCACATCAGCCAAGCCCTTGTTGTTGTCCTGATGGGGCCAGGTTTGCTATAAAACAACAAAACCAAACCAGGCTGTTAGAGGATTTGCATTAAGACGATTCCCTGGGCATGGTGCAGCCAGGAGACCTGTATACCTGGATGTATTTTATTTTTAGAAAGCACATTAAGGAGCATAACGACCTCATTACCATGCAATTGCAGCCCTGCCTGTTTAAAAGTATTTAATTGTTTTCATTCCCTGTGCGCAGCCTTTTAGTGGATAGGGTAAAAGCAGGAAAGGAAGGGAGTTGGTGCAACTGGAAACAATAAGGATGCTGAAGCAGAAAGCAAAGTGCTTGTCTTGAAGCATCCCTGTAAGATGCCCTCCCCAAAGCATCCCAGTACTCGAGGAACCTGCAGTGTTTTGGAGCCCTTTCCTCCAAAGAGGAGGAGTGGCTCTCCTCCCATTGCCTTCCAAGGAGCCACAATTTTTTCCTCTTTTAGGCCTTTCTCTTGAAAAAAAAAAAAAAAGTGTTTGAAAGGCAATCCAAGCTCCCACTTCATCAGATGGCACTAGAAGCTGGGGATCGAGGAGAGGTAAGAGATTTGCCCCAGCAGCCTCGCTGCTGAGCAGGCAGTGCCACGGCGGGGGGAACGCTGACCCTTCCCAGCCGCTCCCCGGGGGTTTCTCTCTTGCCTGCTTGCCTCAAGTATTTTTAGCCTCCTTACCACTCCTGTGCAAGGAAGAATGTATAAAAACAGGTAAAAGAGAGAGGAAAGGAGGGGGGAAAAAAAGGATTTATGTTTCTCTGGCAATGGTTTTCTAAGGAGCCCTGATTATTCAGCAGCAGTGGAAAAAACTGCAGAAGATGTAAATAATCTTGAGGATTATGCTAAAGCCAAGCTTCAGTCATTTTCCTGGAAAAAAATGCATGAGGCCTGTCCATTTAATAACGATCAACCAGAATTTCTCTAGGGCTTCTTATATTTTCATGAAAAGGATCAGTTGTCTTGAACAAAAATGGTAATTCTGGTATCTACAAATACCCTTTGGTTGGGGAGCATGTGGTTCAGGTTGGTGTACTTCTTTGATTGGGCTTTTTCTTCCCATTTTATTTTTATGATACTATAGTACATTCACATCCACAGTTACACACTAAAATTATCAAAAGTAAAGAGTTGGTTTATCATGAAATGGCAAACCACAGCTGTACTCTGTGGTATAGGCTGTATCAAGATAAAAACACTACATGATTTTTAGCTTTCCCTGTGTTTATGTTTGGTGCCAGAGGTACTTGAGCGATTTTGCAAAGTGTGTATACAGTGCAGTCAGGCTTTCAAAAAAAATCGCGGTATCTTTTGAAATCTATACAGGATCTTACTTGCCCTGCTGGGCTTAATTTTAGACTATTGAGTTTATCGTTCAAGGAGGAAAAAATGAGTTTGTTGTGTGCTGTATTTAATCAAGTGCAGAAAAAAACTATCACAGGCATCGTTCATCTTTGCAAGCCAATTTTTGTTTCCATTTTAGTTGTAGAAAAACCCTGCCCCGGTAAAATGGACTTGTTTATTGTGCAGATCTGATGGCACCAAGATTACGGCTGCTGGCAGGTATCGGCCGGTTTGTGGGAGCAGTCCCCATATGGATTTTTGTTTTATGGGGTTTCAGTGTTGAGAACTGTGTGTTTAATCGTTGTAGAAATGCCAGGAGCTGGGGATTTGGGGATGCTTGGAAATAAGGGAAAGTGCACAGTGTTCCCGTTGCAGCTTCCAAAATGCAAGATGTGCTGCAGAAGCCTGAGACCGCAGGGTTTCCAGCAAGTGGCAGGGTTTAGGGTGCTCGTACATCCTTAGACAGCTTTTATCCTTCCCAGCCATCCACCCTCCTGAGAAGCCCCATCCATGGTGGAGGTGAGAGGTGCTCATCCCTTTCGTGGTGTACCCGGGTGTGATTAAGCAGTTGCTGGTACCAGGCGTGGAGGAGGTCTGCGGTCCTTCTCCGGTCTGCTCCTGCTCCGTTCCTCAGGCTCTGGGTGTTTCTGTGGGGAACAATGCTCGAGGTGATGAGAGCGGAGTGAAGAAGGGAAATGTCCACCGTAACTCGTGGCAAGGGACCACTTGGTCCAGCGACGAGCATCTCTCCTCTGCACGGGGTGCAGCCAAGGTTACGCTTTCCAGTGGGCAAAGCTGCAGCTGAAGTTTCTGCTGTGGGGAAGCCTGTTGACTGCAACTACAGAGCATTTTAATATTTAATGAAGACTTGAAGAAATGTCATGATTCACCACTCTGGGCTTCGGTGGCACGTGGGTAGTTTAGAGCGTGCTTCAGCCACTGCAGCGGTCGCACGTGCAAAGCAGCCAGTGAGGTGCCTGGCTGGCAGTAGCCTGAGCAACAGGGATCCTCACTTGCATAAATTTTGGGCAAACAGGCATGAAAATCCAAGCCCCGAGCACAGTGTTAATAAAAATGCCTGGCTTTGTACCAGACAGCCCTTTGCGTGGTGGGGATGCGCTGATTTATTGGTGCGCAGGGCTCGTCGAGGTGGGACGGTGGGGCTCACCTTGCTCAGGAACAAATTCCAGAAATCGCCGCCCATAGACCTCTCTGGGGTTTCGTTTCCAGCAGCCCTTAATTCAAAAAACAGTTTCTGTCACTCTGGGTTCAGCCATAGGCAAAGAAATGGCTGAAGGCGAAATAAGTGATGTGTCCTAAGCTGCAGGAAGGGAGTGGTGGTATTTTTCATAATTTGTTGCATTAAAACTGTAATCTTCCAGTTCTGTTTCTGAGCATCCTGGCTGTCTCATATATCTGTGGGCTCCTACAGCAGTATATTCTTCTCCAGGTTCACACATGCCTGGGGTGACGGCTTGTGAGCTATTCTGGCAATACCAAAAAAAAAAAAAAAAAAGAAAAAAGAAAAGGCTTGGAAGGGGGCAGGGAGGGGATGTGATGCCAAGTGGAACAGCTCTGTCTTACCCGCCTCGAAGAGAAATCATCTGAATGCTGAAGGAGACAGGCTCCATTGCGCAGATTAATGTGCAGTGTTCGAAAGCAGCCAAGAACATTTTATACACACACACGGTGAGGCTGGAAGAAGCTGGGCGGTTCATCTCTGCAGAAGCCATTCCTTTCCCTAAGAGGGCATTTAAAAAAAAAAAAAAAAAAAAAAAGGAGAGTACAAAGGTCTCAGGGAACGCTCAGCTGCTCAGGCAGTTTAATTGGCTGAACATAGCGCTTTACAGTTGGGATTAATATGGACTCCTTGTCAGGAGTTTCAGGGTCAGGACTGCAAGACGGCACGGTGCTTGCAACTAAAGTTCTTGCCTTTCCTTCTGTTTTTTATTATTACAATAGCTCCTGTTAGTGCATATTGAAAGGAGGATGTTGTTAAGTTGGTTTCTTCTTTTCTTTCCATGGAACTAGTGAAGAAACTGGAAAGAGGAGAGGAAGGATGATCTGCAGAGCTTGGCAGTGATCGCTGCGGTGTGGGTCGGCTTGCGGGTCCACGCCAGCTTTGACCTACGCAGCGTATCAGCATAAACATGGTGAGCTCAAACCTAAGCAAATCCCACCAGAAAGCAAATAAAAGAAGTGATTTAGCAGTGCTCAAGATGGCTTAAAAGGACCTGAGACCATTAGCATTTTTACAAGTATTTTACAACTGGTCTTACTGCCTTTTATCTCTGTGGGTCTCCCCTGAGTGACCACCAGCACGGGGATGCCCGCGGGGAGGAGGCTGCTCCTCCGTGCCCTGCTCCCAGGCAGCTGGGGTGATGTCTGCTGCCGTTGTTGAGGGTTATTTTGCTTTCTCTCTGTTTTTCTCCTTTTTCCTCCTTTTTCTCACCTTCCCTCCCCATCCAGTAATTTCAGAGGGGACTCTGGGAAGCCCACACCTACTTGATCAGCACGCGTAATTGCCACCAGCACTAATGGGATGCACTCAGAAGAAGGTTTCTCTAATTTCCCCGTGCTCCCGCCTGCCCCTACCCCCCTCCAGGAGTGATTGCCTCCACGGCTTTATAATCAACATCTCGCCCACCGCAGAGGTTCGTCTGCCTGGAGACACCACAGCGCAGAGCGATGAGGCTGAAGCCTTCCCCGCTCTCTATAAAGTCATCAGCAGCACAAAAGTGAGCAGCAAGCGCACAGCTGATAAAAGTCTCAGCGAGGCATTTGCTCCTATAATGATCGTCTTTTATGCATAGATAATTTTGATAGAGTTGCACTTCTGAAGCCCACTGTCATCAGGGTGGCATGAGCTGACCTGTTAATCATAGGAGGAATTAATGGGAATTACAGCTGGCGGAGGCCCCCTCTCTGAAGAGCTGGTTCAGGGCATAGCACTGGAGGGGAATTTAAAAACGAAGCAGCGTGTGTTGTCCTTAGAGCTGCAGATAAAGTGGCAGCGAGCCGGTTCCCCGGGGAGAAGGAGGGTGTGGAGGAGATAAACTCCAGAAGTATAAACACCAGATTAACAGCCTAATTCTGAGGAGCGTAAGCACACGTGCATTTTCATTGCATCCACTTGGTAATTAACGGAGACTTTTAATTTAACCAGGGAGGGGGGAGCAGAGGGAGGCCAGAGCCACCAGGATTTGCAGCCTTTGTGGTGGCTGTACCCAAAGGAGACCCAGGTGAGATCGTCCTGCGTTACCTTTCTTGGTGGTGCTCCTGGAGTGTAAATTGGTTTAGCACCATTGACTTGAAGTGAACTGAAATCAAAGGATCCCTGCCGATGCTTTACACCACCTGAGGTCCTGGCTGTCTCCAGATATTACCAAACAGCTGCTAGATACTTCACAAAGCATTTCCTCCAAGTTTTCTTTTTAGGATAAGTTTCCTTTTAAAATGCCATATATCCATGTAGCCTGCAGACATTAAAAGAATAGCTTATCTCTTCCATACAGAAGACCCATAAAGCCCTTAAATGTGCTTTATATTGGTGCTTCTTAAAGGGAAGGGTTGATTGCCTGGTCTTAAATAGCCAAAATGTGGTCCCTGCATGCCTGAATATGCATACACAAGAGCTCTCTGAAGAGCAGTCAGAGAGGCTGCTCAAAGAGACTGTCCTTAGAATTTTATAAAGAGTAACACAGCAAGTTGCATTGAAATGCTGTTGTCATTTGTGCATTCAAAATGCACGTGCAGTCCCGAGGTTTGGAGGAAAGGACAGCAATTAGACAGTCCTGTTAATAAGGAGCATGTTGCTGGGAAGGCGAGAACGATGATAGAATGAGTCATTTCTTCTTTAACAATAAAAGGAAGATAAATGGCGTTTGGTCAGTTCCATGCGTGCACTTCAGGAGTTTTTAAAGTATTTTTACTAGTTTTGGGACTAATCCGATATGGAAGGGGCAGGTTTCCTGCAGAATTAGCAACTGGTTTGTACTTTGGGAAACGCGATGAAGTCGTCCTCTTCTAGGGCGGCTGGAGAGGAAAGCCCTGAGCGAAGGTGATGTCCTTCCCAGCGCAGGCACTGGTGGGACCATGGTCACCCTCATGCTGTGCCAGCCAAGGATGAGTTTTTCTGTCCACATCATCTCCCTCTGGCAGCGATGGGATTCCCCATTTCCCCGCTTCCAGCACAGGCACTGGTGGGACCATGGTCACCCTCGTGCTGTGCCAGCCAAGGATGATTTTTTCTGTCCACATCGTCTCCCTCCGGCAGCGATGGGATTCCCCATTTCCCCGCTGAGCGCAGGGGCAGCGATGGTCCCGCAAGCGCACGGGGAACAGCACAGCCGGAGGAGGGGGACCGGTCTGCAAAGAAAGGGCTGTTTTGCGAGACAGCCGAGCATGTACCTGGAGCGGGGCGTCCTGGCTGGCAGGACTTCCCTGAGGCTGCAATGATGCTGTGCGATGGTGCCTTTCCTTCAGCAGAGGAGGTCAGCAACGTGGGTCGGGACCCAAAATCTGTAGCCTGAGCACTTTGCAAAGGCTATTGCTAGGCAGACACAACCCTTACCTGCGGGTCTCCTACCTGATTGCAAACCAGAGGGAGAAAGCCCCAGTGCAGGATGCATGCCCAGGAAAGGGGGAATGCCTCTCGTAAATGGTGAACTTCTTGATGGGATCCTCAGGATGTCATTTAAGGATTTAAGACCAGGCAAGAAAGTACATCACACTGCTCTCTGCTGTTGCTATCTCTGGCTTGGCTGAGGCTCACGCCGGGTGGCATGTGGGTGGCTCTAACTCTGTGTTTGTTACGGGGAAGCTCAAAAGGTCTCCGTTTGCTGTCCGATGTCTAGTGGTGAGGTGCTACTGCTCACCTACCGAACAACCCAGGGAAAATAAAGCAGCAAGGAAAGCTCAGACTTGCAGGGGAGGGTGGGGAGAACGTATTTTGGGTAGTCTGTCAGTCAGCTTGACACTAATTGGTTGCAGTAAGTAATCATTCTCCATGTAAATTACACTCCAATTTCCTCTGTAGTCTGTCTGTTTGCTGTGTGGGTTTCGGTCTCTAATTAGGCTCTCACATGGTGAACCTGGTTTGTAAGCTGCTTTTGTTCCCCGAGAGCCAGGCTTAGCCCGCCCGGAGGCTGCCCGGGCTCTTCGAGCCCCGCTCCAGAGCAGGATGGTTCTTAGATCAACACTGCCGAGTTCAAAATAACTCCTTCTTTTAATGTATGTTTTGATTATTTCTATATGTAAAGCTTGCAACGGTGGGGGGGTTAAAATGCAAAGGGATTTATTAGACTTACAATGGGAATACCCCTCGGAAATGCTTCCTCTGCGTTCCTGGAAGCCCTGCTCGCTCCTCCATGAATAGACCTTATTGAATTGCTAGCCTCTGCGAAGGCTGGAGCAGCTTGCCTGCATCTGGATCCTGCCGCCTGTCCGCCGGGACACCTGGAGCGCATACTGTTTGCTCCAGCCCCCTCGCTCAGAGGTAGCTGTATATGTGCATTCAAAGCTTGCCCAAATGCTGGCCCGTGTTCTGGAGCTGCTCCAGCGTTGCACATCTGTAACCGACTGCAGAGATGTGCAGTTGCACGAGAGGCTTTTATCCCTGGCCATCCGTTGTTTGCAAATGAAGGCAGGGTTTCTAGGCAGTAGGAAGCTGCCCACGGTGTAGCTCTGTGGTTTCTGAGCTGCTGCCAGTAGCCCCCACTTTAGCCCGAGCGTCAGAAGCGAAGGCCGTGGTCAAGCATCTAGGTATCTGCGCAGCGGAGAAAGACGTGTCTCTACGGTTAACGTCTGTGCCAGGCTGCAAAAAAAGGAAAACCATATGTGTCGGCCGGCCAGGCTGTTTGTGAGCAGCGCTTTATGATTCAGTAGTTACCTTTGTGAAACTCGGTATAACTTCAGGAACCATGTGCTAACTGTTTCTATAAACCTCTTCCATATGTGATACAATCCTGACCCAGATGTGCCAGCGGTACGGTTGGGCATTCTGATAAATACTGGTTTAATTGGCATCCTGATATTTACCTTACTGACTTTCGATCCGGTGATACACGCTGGGAGTTGCTGGCTTTCTTCAATGCACTACGCAAGGCTGTGGTCCCCTCGAAGCAGGTAGAGAAAAAACTCTTTTGGGAGAAAGAGGTGAAGCAAATTGAGCGTGGGGTTTTTTTTATTGCTTCTCTTTACGTGACTTATATATTGGCAAGGTAACCTTGCTTTCATACCGCTAGTCAAAACTGGAAGGGATGTTGGCTCCGTGGAGAGCTAAATTTGGGTAAAGGGACAGGATTGGATTAGGGCTTTACGATTTTCACCAATAAGCTAAAACTGCGGTGGGCGTCACTCCGCCAGCTGGGGCAGCAGCCGGGGAGCCTTCCCTCCCCAGATGACCGCAGCCGCTCGCCGGCGCGCAGGCAGCGTCCTGGCCCGGGCACCGCCGCCGCCGGAGGATGCACCACGGTCCACAGCACCGAAGGTGCTCGCCTCGCCGCTGCCCGTCCTTCCCATCCTTCCCATCCTTCCCTCTGCCCTTACCCGTTACGTGGGGGTTTTCCAGCGTGTGAAGTGAATGCCTGTTTTAGCCTGGGTAAGTAATCGCGCCCGATTTATAGCCTGTGAAAGTATAAGCCGCTTTAACGCTGTACAAATGTTTGCATTGGGAAATGATTCTCTTTTTCAGCTCTGATTCCTGCCTGCCTTAGCAAGCGCCGGTTCTCGCTGCGGGCAGAGCCCAGGGGCAGGCAGGGGCTGCCGGGGGCCAGGCAGGGCCCCGCCGCCCCCCGGAGCAGGGATGTGCCGTATCCCCTTTTAATATCTGACCCAGAGGACACGGTAAAACTTTTCCTTGATGCAAATGTGACTTCTCTTACCGGCCCCTGAGCCGCTCCTGCTTTTTTACTCTGTTGAAAAACCCCTGAAGAGTAAAACCCTGTGGGAGGCTGGAGCTCATCTCCAGCTCCAGGTTCCCAAACGTGCTGTGTGTCTTCCCAGCTGTTGTAAGGATTTGTGTGGAATGACAAAATGAGAATTTTGAACCTTCGGCAGCTGTGTTTAATACAGGATAAAGGGTTATTTTTAACTTTTGGATGTTGGATTTTTTTTGTCTTTGTTCACATGAATTCAGGAGAAAATCTCCAATTCCTTTGAGGCAAAACAAAGGCTTCTGTGAAGTGAAACAAAGATTTCTAAGTACTTAATCAAACTTGCTGAATTCAATTGCTTTTGGATGCTTCAGGAATTAAGCAGATAGGAGGCTGTGTTAGTGACAAACAACATGTCTGGTTGGAAAAAGGGGTTCATTCCTGCCGGAGAAGGCAGAGGAGCACGCAGCCTGCCAGACGCCTGCTCTGGGCAGAGGTCCTGGGGGCTGTTCGCTGGGCGGGGGTGTTTAACAGCATCCTCTGTTTGCCTTTGTTTAGGCGGTGTAAATTATTTGTCTGCTTTAGGATTCCTTCTCTCTTCCAGCAGATGTTTTATCTGTGCAACTGGTGGAGTAATCAGGGAGAGAGATGTGGTGCTGGTGTGCAAACACCCCTTTGGGGGAGGGGGGTTAGAGAAATCACAGAGTCTGTCCTGGGAGCAGCTGGCTGCGGAGCAAAGTTAGCACAAGTTGCCAAAAGCAAAATGCATATGGCCCAATGTATTTGACTTTATTTCTGGGAAGGGGTTGTTCCCCTGCCCACCCCCCCGTTCCGAGAACGGGCAGGGGCTGCGTCCCAGGGCAGAATACTGTGCTGCTGCTTACGGCAAATTTCTCTCAAGGTGTGAATCATTCACTCTGGGATTTTTGCAGTGGCAGCTGGGGGATGATTAATGTTCTGTCTGCGGGAAATTACCAGGAGATTTGAGTGTTTTCCTCAGTGGCTTTGACACCGGCAATGGGGTGACATGGGAGCATCCCCACACGTAGATTGGGCCGCCCGGAGGTTTTGAAGGCTCCAGTTGCACGAGCATATTTTTGCTCTGCTACCATTTAAATAATGGCAGCAACATGCTGATTCCTCTAATGATCTTGATTAAGTTATTGGTTATTTCCTTAATTAGCTACTTGATCTACTTGCACCTTAAATGAGTCTGTCTGTTCACCCAGGGGAGGAGGGAAAAAAAAAAGCTCCTGTTTTTTCCCTTTTAAAAGGTTTTTTTTTTCCTCTCTGAAAGGCAGCTGTCAACTTAGGTCAATAAGGGAGCTTAGATGAGCTGGCTTCCCCAGTGCTGCTGCATCAGGGATCTGTGGGGCGGTGATGGTGTTAGCGTGGTGATGAGGGGACCACGCCAGCGGTGCTGGAGCATCCTGCCTGCCACCGCCGGGTCCTTCCCCAGCAGAGATGCCTCGGGGCGGGCTGGAAGCGACCTGCTTCCAGAGGCTGAGCAAAATGGTACCATTGCTTTATTCGTGGGGGTGGTGGCCTATAAATCTAACCAGCCATTTCAGGCTGGCCACGGAAATAGCGCCAGTGTTTGCGGATGTGACGCCGAGAGATGGGCATTGGTGCTTCCCGGGGGCCGGCTCTCCTGGCGGCAGCGAATTTTAAATGTGACAGTATAGATGTACATTTATTCCCGGCATCAGTGTTATGCAGACAAACAAAATACGTCAAAGTGGTCTTTTGAATGCTCTGTTTGTGTGTATTAATCGGGATGGGGATGGGGTGGCGTCTCAGGGCCAGTTCTGGAGGAGAAAATGCATCTTTTAATCTCCAGTGACCTTTATGTTTCCCATGCATTAATGCAAGCACGGCACTGCGTTGACCACCCAGTGTCTCTGCACAGCCCTACAAAAGCAGTCTCACCAGTTGGCACCAGTTCTTCACCAGTATTGCCCACACACCACCGTTTGTTGCCCTCTCTCCCATATCTCAGAGTAGAGAGACTCAAATTTTTCACTTTGGAGACTCCTTGTGATATATGCAGCAGCAGCCTGTGCTTCAGACAAGCCTATTTGTTCATGCTTTTGTACTGTTTATTACTCTTAATGATATTCCCCTCGTTAGCCTTAGCTTCACACCCTCCCTGATGCAGAACTCGCTGAAACACGTATTGCGTAATGAGCCTGCTTCCATATATAAACTGGAGAGACAGAAGTTGGGACTCTCCCAGCTAAAACAGAACTAAATGCTTGCCCTCCAGTTACATTTTAGCATCTGTGCCAAAAAATTATGTATTTGGGAGGAATTACCGAGAGTTCTGACATACACAAGCTTTATTCCTTTGAGTCTTTTATATTTTTAACAGTTTGGCGAGAATTTGGACTGTACGACTTTCCTCTCTCAGAAGAAACCTTTCCCGTGACCCATGTGAAAGCCAGAGCATCGCCCCGCGATGCAGAGCCCCGGGGAGTGGCACAAACGTGTCTCCAGCAGTGGCTCTCGCTCCAGCCGGGACGTGCTTGGATGGCAGCGCTCGAAAACCCATGTGCCACGTTTGGCAGCATGCACAAACCCCGTACCCGATGCTGTCAGCCCTGCTGCCTGCGTTGGCTGGCTTTGGGCACTCAGCGTTACTCTCGTGGTCTTGGGTGATCCCAGGAGAATTGCAGCTTTCAGTTCGGTTTGCAAAATAGCTTCTGAGCTGAAGGTTGGTGAGAAGGACTCGAATATATCAATTCTAATGGCCCAGAAAACAATATCCTAGCATTTTTATATCACGATTCCTAAATGGTTGTCATGACATTGCAAATGCAAGCGTGGTGGATCTTGTGGTCAGCTGTGCTTTGGACACCACAGATGAGTGTCACAGATACTGCAATGCCAGAGCAGCGATGGTGACTCCTCTGGGTGATCCATGTTCCCTTCCACGTCTGTCCTGGATTGCTTGTGTAACCTCGGACAAATCATGGGCATCCTCCAAGTTTCAGGTGGGGGGAGAGCAGCACAGCTCCTGTTGCAGCCGTTCAGGGTTTGGTGTCAGAGCAGAGCCAGCCCCGGGGTGGTATCCAGGGACGCCCGTATCTGGACGGTATGTGCGGTGGACCCCATTGTGGCTGGGACCTCCAAATACAATGGAAAAAGACAATAAAACCAGACAAATAACTGCACTCAGAAAGAAAGTATATTGCTGGCTTGTCCCCTCTGCTTTTCTTTCTCTGCAAATCCTGGGAGGAGGCAGCTGAGATGAAATATTTGCTCCAACAGGGTTAGATTTCTCTTTACATTTCTTGGAAGTTCGTGTTTGGATTTTGCCCTGTTGGTGTTGGTTTATGCAGTGATGTTTCCAGCAGCTCGATTGCATGGGTATAGTTCCAACTCTTGGTATTTTGTGCAAAGATAAAAATGAAAGAAAGATGGGCCTGGGTAATGAGGTGGCTATTTAATCACAGCAGGACTTGCAGGAAAATGTGCATTAAATATTTATGGGATGGTATTCATTAACATTTTCACTGTGTTGGCACCGGGCAGTGCAGGAAAGCTGTCGAGAGAATTGGAGTCTGTTACATAGCCATAGACCTGGAAAGAGCCACGGCGGAGGAGAGACATGAACACTTGCTTTGTTACCCCGATGTATTCCTCGCAGCTAGCATTGCATTTGGAGTTGCAGTAGGAAGCAGGATTTCAATCATTTCACTTACAGTTCTGAAAATGCTCACGGTAAATATTTTAGGTCTGATTTTTCTGACTGCCATGTCTTATGTGAATGCAAGCGCTGACACCGAACCCCTGATTCGCGGGCAGGCAATTAGAGAGATAAGCCTAAGTGACTTCGTGTGTCTCCTTCTTAGATTGCTCAAGTCTGAGTTGCTTTAAAGGGCTGGGATTAGCAGAGATTGAGTTCTCGGGGCGCTGGAAATTAGCTGCGGCTGGGGGCCTTGTCCAACGTGCGCTGTAGGTACCGAGTTATGGAGTGAGTTATCCGTGGGCGTGAAATGATGCCAGGAAGATTAGAACCGATGATAAAATGGTATTAATGCTTGCTTCGTTAACACTGTGGAAGGTATCAGATTACTCTGGTGCTATAAATCTAACGCGTTTCCTACGTCTGTTAAGTGAAGCTACTTAAATGGTTGAAATATGTTTATTTGCTGTCCGTTGCATCTTCAGATACAGGATCACAGCAAAGGATGTTAGACTTCCCATAACAGTAAGAGGGAGGTCTGAAGCATTAGCAGCCTGATGGATTAAATACTTCTTTGAGATGAGACAGGGTCTTGTGTCAGATTTTAGGATACCTTGTTCTAGATCAGTAGTGTGAGCCCAAGACTGGCCTCAGGCTCATGCTAAAGGCTGTACTGGTTGCACAGGTCTACCAGATTTGGGCTTTGGGGCCAAAGGTCCGTGATGCTGGCCCTGTCCCAGGCCATTAGCCACAGCAAGCAACGTGCCCAGCTCAGGCTGCGCCCGCGGGCACTTCCCTTGGGGGAGAGAAAGTTTGTCTTGGTATTACTGTCGCTGGGAGAGAGCTTTGTCCTACTTTTTAACAAGTGTAAAAGGGACATATACAGATAGAAGAGAACTACCTCCTTTACCTGAATGCCTGTTGGATAAAAGAAATGCTAATCTTGACTAATTAGCTAATAGACTCACTATGGATGTCTCTGCAATCCATTTATGTACTTGAAAGGCCCATTAATTTCCACTGGCACCTTACAGCAGAGCAGCAAGTGAAAGGCTCGACGGTACCCCTGCTCTTTGCTTTCTGATACCTTTTTCCCCCCTGTGCCTGAGAAAGGAGCCCTGCCGCTCAGTCACGAGAGTCGCGTGGCTCGTGCCAGGCATGCAGCACGGAGCGCTTCTCGCTGCACCTCAGCCTCTGGTGTGTCATGTTTTGTCACTTCGGATGAAGCGATGCCTTGTAGCACCCCATGAGACGGCTTTGATTATCTTGCCCTTACCTTTCGGCTTCGTAACTGGTCATTAAGGTGTGCTGACGGGGAAGGCACAGGATCTGCCGCGGCTGGTCCCCGTGATGGGCTGGGTCCTGGCTGGGGAGCTGGGGAGCATCAGAGTCAGAGCAAATGGCTCTTGCTCCTCTCATCGCTTTGATGTGCCGCTTGTCAGGGAAATACAGATGTGTTTCTTTGCACTGGGAAGTTAAAGAAACCTCTGTTCTGGCTTCACACGTCATGTTTTTTAAATCTTCGGTGCAGTGTTTGTTGAGATCCTGATTCCAGCAGATCACCGCCTGTTTGCAGTTACTCCTCAGCTCTCCTGCCCAGCCTGGCTGGGGCTTCTTTCATCGAGGGGTTAAATTTCCTCAGTGTAAACATTTCTGCTTTCTAAGCTTGTCCTTATTTGTTGTCTCCATGCTCTCATTTTCTTAAGCACTGTAGGAAATGGTGTCTTGCATGAAGAGCTTAGAGCTCACACCTCCAAACATCTTCACATTAGACACTTTCTCAGTGTCTAACACCCACTAAAAATCAGCTGAATCCTTAACTACTGCCAAAATATCCAGATATCCTGAGCATCTGACTGCTTCCCTTGACCAGCCCTGTTAGACCAAGGGGTAGCAGAAAGGAAGCAAGAAGAGCAATCCCTCCTGGAGCGTGAGCACCAGAAACGATGCAGAATTTGTCTGGGTCTAAGCCACAGCGTATTTTGCAGGTTAGGGCCCAGAGCCTGTGACATAAGTGACTTTGCAACCCCTGCACTGGCTGCAGATGATGATCCAACCCCTAAAACTGGTGGTTAGGGGTGAGGGTGGTGGAGCAACACGGGTAAAGTGGGTTGCTCTTTTCCCTTGCAGTGGGCTCCCCAAAATGAGAAAAGCAGCAGCAAGTGGTCATTTGAGGTACCAGAGGGTGTTTTGGAGACCTTAGTCCTCAGCTCCCCAAAATTTGGAGGAGGCTCACTTGAATTTCATTGCACATGGCACAAATCAGAAGCCGAGCAGCAAGCGCACCTGACATGGGCTATTCCGAGCTGTGGCCACAACCAGGAGCAGCGTGGGGCGGCACCGCAGCATGGTGGCATGCCTGGTGCCTGGATCCTGTGCAGGTGGCACGGGCCCCACTGCCGAGCCACTGGCAGGCGGCGTTTTCACCTAAATCCCCAACTGATTTCAAATAAGCATCTACCCCGTAACTTCTCCACCATTTTAAATATGTTTCCAAACCAATTAACTGTTGGTATAAAAAAATCACTGCACTCCAGTTACATCACTGTGTCTGCTTTCCAATTCTTTAAAATATTCTCCCATCAAGAAGTCCCCTCTTTTAAAGCAGGGCTGCTTTGGATTTTGGTGAGCTGTAGAGCAATTTTTCTGTGCTATATGCTCACTGCCAACTTTCTGCAACCCTGGCATGGATGGGGACAAATGTGTTTCAAAGGAATTTATCTTAGAGATGCTTCAGAGAAGGATGTTGGACACGTGCCCATCAGAGGAGGATGGCTACATGCCCACGGTAAATTATTTTTGTCGTGCTGCCATTTTCTGTAGAACAGTTCATTGCTGATGCTCCAGGGACTTCAGAAAGTTGAGTATGGCAGTTTTGCCTCAACTTAAAGGTGACGAGGTTTTGTTCTAAGCCACATGCGAAATCATAGTTGACATCAAAACTAAACCCAGTTTCATGACCCTTCTGTAAGCGCGGGGTGCTGCTTGCTCAGGTGAAGGTGGAGAGGCTGGGAAAGCAGGAAGGTGCTCTCCTCTGTGTCTTACATGGAATGAAAAGTTTACCAAAGTCAAAACTTTTCTCAAAGCAGAGCTGTTCAGAGTACAGCAGGCATCAAAATCCTTCTTGGCCATGGGTTTGTGCCGGTGTGTGTAGCAGGCACTCAGGGAGGGGAAGGCAGCTGTTGAGCTGTGATTGCTGCTTATTACACTAATTATAATAGTCTCGCCGGTATCATGAGCTTCCCTTCTCCTTCCCCTGTCTGTCTGTTTGGCCATCCATGGTTGCTCATCTTTTTGAGATACATGTTTGAAGGGCTTAGTACCACAGGGAGCCCGACTGTGCTCCCCCTCCGCTTCCCCACACTGATAGAAGGGAATGATCGTGGTTTGCACAGAGAAGGAATTTTTGGGATTGAGCTGTTTGCCCTGTAATAAGGCCATGGAAAGGTGAGATGTTGCCCTGGCTCTGCAACTCCACATTTCCAAGGATCTCAGCCACGTGAGCCACCCTGGTCTGGAGCATCCCAGCCTGTTTGGGATGGAGGGAAGAGGACGATGCCCAGCACTTACTTCATTGCCTTTTTGCTCCACATTCTGTTTTCTGCCCTGTACCAGTACAACCAGTCTCAATCCTGGTCAGAGCAATCCCTTCCAGTCCGGGCACACTGCAGGAAGGTTCCCAGCTCTAACCCAAAGAACATCCACTGTTTTCCAGAAATGTCCTCACCCCTCTGCTGCAGGAGCTTGGCTGACCCTGCCTTGGGTACACCCACTGGCAGCAGCTGAGCTGACCCCCAAACTGCTGTTCTTTTGTTGGAAGGAGACACTGTAAGTTAAATGCTCAGCAAAAAGAAAGCACTGCTCCTTTGGATGCCCACCTGGTTTTTATTTCACTGGGGAGGGGTTACTCATTGTCACAGGGCGCTCGCTTTGAAGGAACAGCCCACTCCAAAGCAGCCAGCAAAATGCTTTCTGAACCATGAAACAATGAGGCTCACTAAATCTCTAGCAGCAATTTTTGCTTCCAAAAGGCTGATGTATTTAGTCTGCTCATGTTTAGCAAACATGTTTGCTTCGCCCTTTGAAGATAATGCTGCATGCAGCACTGCGTGGTAGGGAAAAAAGAGGAAGAAATGTCCAGTGGTTTTCAGCATGTTTAATGAGCAACAACTGATGGGAGCAATAGCATTTGATAATGCCGGTGTCCTCCCGTGAATCACGAGTGATTGGGTTTCTCCACCCTTCCAGGTGCTCGAGCTGTGGGCAGGATGCCCTCGTGGGCTCATACAAGCTGGGAGCATCGCGCCTGAGGCTCAGGCTGATGGAGGGCAGCAGCAGCCCGGCACGGTGATGCTTGTGTCTCCACAGGCATGGGGCACCCCTGAAGTCCCCTGGCTGGGGACATCTGCAAGCCGTGCCTCGGTGTGGCTACGATGGCACCAACTAGCATCTCCTTGCAGGGTGGCTTTGAGCCTTCGCTAGAGACTGTTACTGGGTGTGCAGGGCTGGGGCTTGTGCAGCGAGGGGAGATGCTCCGGGGACACCGCCTGCACAGGACCCATCCAGGAAAGCAGGGACAGGCTGGGACCCTGCGTAGGAGGGAGCCAGCGCTGGAGTCAGGGGCCACGCTTCTGGCCGACCCTCTCCTGGTACGGTCTCAATGCCTCCCCACGGGTCCTGATCCCCCCTGTTCGTATGGCAGCCGGTTTAGTTGCATTTCCCTGTAGATCACGATAAGATAAAAGCATGGCCATGTTTTACAAGAAGAGAAGCGGGTTTAGAGGATGACAGGTTATACGAGGAAGGGATGCGGGTTTCCAGCTGCGCCCTCTCGCCACCGTGGCCGCCTTTGATGAGGGCTGTGATTGATGCTGCGTTTGGAGCAGGCAGAGCCGTCAGCCGGCGACGCACTGACCTTTCCCTGACGGGCTGAGCAGCTCTAATGATCTTGATGGGGCTGGCGATTTGTATATTGGGTTTGATGTACGAGGCTTGACATGACATGGAGAAATAGGACTGGGGTATGACTGACAGCCCTTTCCCATTAGGTGATGGTGAGGCACAGGCTGTTTTCCAGTGATTTCTTTCAGTGGCAATGTTTTGCCAAATTATATTGTAGCAGAGAATTTTTACTGTTAAATATCTTCCTTTGCATAGCTTCCAAGCAGTTAAAAAAAGATGAGAATGAAGTAACTTGCAGGCCAGAAGGCTTATCACTAAAAAGGCTGCTCAAATTATACACTTAATTAATATTTAGTGAATTATTTTTACCCTGACTGTAATGTTCAGGCTCCTTAGGCAGATAAAACAATGCAGTAGCTTGCGTCCGGGATTTATTTTTTTTGTAATTCAGCTGTATAAAATTTCAAACCCTTGACTTCTTGCAGGCAACATTAAAACCTTTTAATTTCCATGAGTCGAGCTGTGTATAAATCACACCCTGGTTGGCACATCTCATGGGTGCTTGTGGCAAGAGTAATGAATTTCATGGTTTGTTATGAGCTACTAAAACCAACACAAACACAGAAAGCCCATTGTAATCTCAGCATATCATTCGAGGAAGTAGTTTATTCCTAAGTATGAACAAATGTCAAGCCACGATAACAAATTGTTATTACTAATTAAAACAAAGGGAAGAATAGCAAACATCTCTTGTCATTTGTGTACAGTGCCAGGCTGTCTCGGGGACACTGGAGCTCCATCCAGCTTCAGCCAGTGGGACAGCCAGGCTGCAAACCTTGCCGTAGCCTAAGACACGTTGACCCGCTCTGTGCACTCCAGGCAGGGCATGGGGCCGTGATCCTAAGAGGGCTGGGGCAGGGGAAGCACCCACGCTTACATCGAGATGCCACTTTTCATAATTTTATTGGGGTTTTTTATTTAAAATCAAGGTTAGCTGGATTGTAGAAGTCTTGTAATGGGGTGGGGTTTGGGGTAGACCGAAACCGCACGCCAGTCCATCTGCTCGCACTGGCTGGTTTTATATCATCCAGGTCTACTTCATGCTCTCAGATACGAAATAAAAACCTAGTTTGGCACCTTTCTTCCCACTGAGCAGTTAGGAGGCTGTGGGTAGCCCAGCGTGAGGACCCAGGTGCATTCCTGACCGCAGCCGATCTCCCTGCATTTGCAAACACACTGGGAAATTTAAAAGCCTCGAAGGCATCATGAAAGCCCATTTCTATTCACAACCAACATGCATGATTTCCTCCCAGACGAGTGCAGCACGTCACAGGAGCATTGGGTGGATCCAAAAATGTTCTGGAGTTACCAGCCTGCATTTAACACAGTTTGGGAACATGGGGCAAATAGGTCTTTTCTCTTAGTTGGGGAAGAGCGAGCAGGACATGTCTCTCCTGGGTGGGAGCAGAAACACAGCTGTTTAAACCATTGGTGGTTTCTGAGGAGCTTGGACGGAGGTTTGTGCAGTCCCGGGACCTGCCGGCAGCTCCTGGCTTGGAGCAGGGGCTTGCACGGTGCCTGGCTGGGGTGAGGGGCATGCCAAAATCCCACCGGCAGCCAGAGAAGACGTGCACAGTCTGGTTTAGGGAGGTAAAAGCCAGACTTATGTCTCTTGGCCAGGAATCTGGGCTGGTCCAAGACTCGCCTCTGAGCACGGAGGCAGTTGAGCACCGTGCCCCACTCCTGGGGGATGCACAGCTTTTGGGGAGCAGAGGGGACTGGGTGGTGCGTGGCTGGTGCAGAGGGCCCGCTCGGTGAGCAAAGGCAAGAAATCCTCAGGGCATAATTACTGACCTGAAACACCCTATTAGACAGGTTTGAAGCCAAAAAATAAAATAAAAATCATCTAACGTGACAGCGACCCTGACAGCATCAGGCAGCAAGAAGGGCGGCAGCGAGGGAGTCCTGAGCTGCTGCCAAGGCACATGTTAATGCAGACTTGCAGGGTTCGTTGGTTATCCTGGAAATACATCTTCTATTTTGTGTAAATGGAAAATTAATTTGTTGCTGATCAAAGGTTTAGATCTTTGGAAAACATACCACCAGATAAGCTGAAGATTTATGCATTTCCTTCATAACATATTTTCAGTGAATGCTTTATTGTTTGTGGAAAGGCCCCAAGAAAAATACGTCATTAAAAAAATAACTGCGTTGAGTTTGTTTAGTTTAAATTATGATACAGTGCGTTAATGAGGCTTTTGTAGACATCATTAAAGGACACTATTAAAAAGTCTTCAGATGAGAATACTATCAGGCTAGCAAAAGGGAGAAAACCACGTGAGCCTCCAGATTTTTGTTCACATTCCGTTACAAATTTCATTTCAACATACAAAAGTAAAAAACATAGTAGTGCCGAGTTAAAGCCGGAGGCTATGAAAAGCCGTATTGTTGTTAAGCTCTCCAAAGCTTCTTGCATTAAGGTGATTAAAAAAAAAAAAAAGAGAAAGAGATACAGTGATTGATTGATTGAAACACCGTCTGCGGTGTGCTCTGCATGTCACACCAGAGCATGCGGTGCTAGTCTGCGAGCTGGGGGTGCGTGGGGGGTGGGTGGGGACAGTCGGTGGGTGAGGGTCCTTTTGGGGTGCCTTGGGGGGGGGGGGGGGGGGAGGGACTTGGTGTGGTTTGGTGCTGCCAGAGGACATGGACGGCACAGGGTGTGCTCGCAGACGCTGCCTTGCCGCCCGGCTCTGCCTGTGCACCGAAGGATGCCGGCAAGGGTCAGGCCTTTCTCGCTGGGTGAATTGGTAGGAAATACAGAAAATTGTCTCTCAAATCAGCCGCAGTGCGTATGGGCTGTACCTCCCCTTCTGTGTCAGCTGCTGCTGGGCTCGATGGTGTTTTAAAAACTAAATTCCTCCTTGCAGACCGACAGCACGGATCCTCACCCATGGCTCTGCTGAAAAGGAGTCGAACGCAGCAGTGGTGACAGCAGGAGGACAGTGTCTGTCTTGTGCGGTCTCGGGCAGCAGCCGCATGAAGGTACAAATGGCAGCCCTGAGGAAAAGCAGAGGAGGCCAAGTTTTCGGGATTAATGATCTGCATCTGATGTTGGTCTCTCTGTCCCTCCCTCCATCCCATTTTTCTTTGAGATAAGGCATCCCTGCTTCTGGCATTGAGAGGTATGGGGAGGGTCTGCTGCCTTGCTTAAAAAGAATAAAGAAAAAAGAAAAAAAGAAGAAATAAGAGAGCTCAACCTCATTTAAAGTCCTGACCTGTATTTCGTGACTCAAGTTCTCCAAGGAGCTTTCGCCATATCTTGGGCTCATCCCTATGTGTCTCCTGAAGAGCTAGGCATTTGGCCAGGAGGAGGGGGGCCGGACCGTGCCACATAGGGTCTTCTCCCTTCCCTGCTCACTGCTAACAGCTTTTTGCGATCCTTTGCCTTTCCCCTCCAGTGTTTGCAAAGCCGTGCCCTCTCCAGCCTCTCGGTCTGCAGCTTATTGCTGCCCCGTGGCCACGGGAGCGCAGCTCTGGCTGTCCCCCAGCCTGGGGACCGCGCTGCGCACGGTCCATCCCAGCATCGGGGCGGGAGCGCTGGCTCGGCGAGCGGACATTTCTCTGCAAATTACGGGGGCGAGCGTGGGAACGGAGGGGAAAAAAAAAACCACTGTGAGTATCCAATTCTGCATTTCTGTGGGTAGAAGGAGTGATGGGAAAGTAATCTGTTATTGTGCTGGTCGCTGTGAGCCAGGGCGGGCTCGGTGACTGGGGGTACCTGCCATCCCACCGATCCCGGACAGGCCAGTGGTGTGCACGATGCAGGGGACAGCCTTTGTCCCCGTGGGCAGCATTTCGGGGCAGAGGAGGCTGGAGCCTCTGTGACATCCCAAGGCAGCAGTGCTGTATACTGCCCTGGCAAGCTGCAGCAGAGGATGCTCGCTAAATTATTCAGAAAGGCAACTTGATCTGACATTCATCAGGTTAGTAGCCCGGTGACCCTGAGGACACCAGTCTGCTGTCACTGAGCGTGGCCATGCTGTATAGCTCGTTGTCATCGGGAGAGTCAACAGTGTCACGTGGACCCCTATTGATTGACAGCTGATCAATACACCAAGGTGATAAAATACAGCATTTATGAAACGTGGGCTCTTACAGTGTTTTGTTAAATTAGCCATAGGGATGAGTTTGTGCAAATGGCAGAAAGTTTAAAGTTGTCTGGGTTTGGATCTTTGTCTTTAGCAGTAAAGGGCAGAAAGATGTGGCTACATTTATGAGCAGAGTTGTCCATCTCACACCTCTGCACCTAAGCGGGGGCTTCCTGCTCTTGATCTTTCTTTATTTTAGTAGCTACTGAAATACTTCTGGTCGTTTGCTTCATTGCTGGCAGTTCTGAGCATCCATCCTCGTAATGGTGCAAGTCCTTCACGTGACCGTTGATAATGTGCTCCACCGGCTCAGTATTCTCCTTGCTGCTTAATGAAACACCCATTTCACCTGCGTAATGTGCAGAATCCGTCAAGAAATCTTGTGTGCCTTCTGGAGTTATTCCAACACATGACCTTTTCACAAGCCTTGCAGTAGGTAACAGTAATATGGAGCAATTGCCAATGAACCGGCAGCTTTCAAAGCAGGAAGGCTCATTTCCACTTTCCTAAGACAGTTGTGTGTCCAAACGTGGCAGCTTCTAATCTGATTTCTTGTCTCAGAAGAGCCTGTTCATTGGATTTTGTGGATATTTAGGTTTGCAAGTATTGGAACAAGAAGTCTGTCAGGAGCGATGACGATTATACATGCTGTTTGGAGATACAAAGCTCTTCTGCTCATAGCTAGCCATGCAGCTGAGATGTTATAAGCGTTGATCTTACTGATCTTTCACATCAGCTCATGATTCTATGAAATGATTCTATGAAAATTCTTTGATTCTCACCCATTTTATCTTTGTGGATCAACTTATACTTAAAAGTTTGCAATTTCTGGTGTGATCCTTTTCTTGGGGATGATCCACTTGGCCAAGACAGGCAGAACTCACCTTTGCTGTAGGGTGCTTGGTTGCGTGGGGATGACACCGCCGTCCACCCTGTGGTGGGATCATGTCAGGCTGGTGCTGGGTGATCGAAGCTGCTGTAGATGGAGCTACACAGAGCACGTTGTGCAAGAAGTGGGGTTGGACACTCGGGCTCGTGCCCTGCCCAACCTTTCCCCCGAGCGCGGGGCCGGCTGGTGGTCCTGCTCAAGAGGCACTTGGAGCACTAATAGACACTTTGCTCCCAAGTGTTTATAGCTAAAGGGCCTTTGCCCCTTGAAAGTTAATGCAGATAAAGTTGGGCATTTTACTCGTGTTCAGGGAAAATTAGCGCCTACAGGACCTGCCGTATGGAGCGGTACGTATTCTTTGTGCTGGTTGTAGCTCCTAGTCACTGCTGTGTGCTTTTAACAATACATTTCCGGGGAAGATTGTTACAGTAAACACAGGTAATTTCTGCTCTACAGCATTTCTGCTCAACATTGTCATTTTATAAGCAGGCTTCTTTATTTGCTTTTGCCCAATTCAGTTTTGTCTCAGTTCCTTTGTATTGTAATTAACATGCTGAATTTAAGAGGAAAAATACATCATCGTGGGGCCGTGGCATGTTAACCATAGACAGGCGAGCTGACAGCCTGCCTGCAACGCCGATGCAAGCTGGAAGAGGCAAAATGTGCCGGTTTAGGAAGCTGAAGGGTCAGGGGAGTTTTTTCCTACAAGTTCTGTTGCTCTGTGGAGTTGGAGGAGTTGGAGGGGACCCTCCTCGGCGCTGCGGCCATCCCCAGCAGAAGTGGAGGTGATGCTGCTCCTTCTTCCACAAAAGGAAGGTCCGACCCGGCTGGACGCGGTAACAGGGTCAGTGCTCAACTCTTGGACTTGCAGCTGCAGTTTTAATTAACAAAAAAAGAGGGGAAAAAAATAATTAAAAAAAAAAAAAGGAACTGTAAATGCTCAAATATTTCATCAGCAGCCCTGAGTATTTTCTTTTGTCTGAAGTTGCCTGAGCCAGATGAGGTCTCTGCATGTTCTCAGTCCATCCCACTTGACCGGGGTAAGTCAGGGCTTCCCCGAGGGGAAACTGAGCTGGTTTGTCCCAGCTGAAGATCTCGCCCTGGTGGTTTTGAGTGTAATTCCATATAATGAAATCTACTTTATAAGCCTTAATAATAATAATTTAAGGCATTTGAGACTGCAGAAAGACTTGCAGCTGTAGTTTCTGCATCCTTCTGTGTTCTGTAAACATAGCTAATTTTGCCAAAATCAAGGGCTCTGAAATCCAGAGCCAGGCCCCAAAAGTCAGGAGCATGCTACAAAAGCACTACATGTTGGGCAAGTTTTATTTGCTTTCTGTATTTTTCTGAGCCCACAGAAACTAGGTTTTTGAATTTCACTCACTTTTTGCAAATGCAAAAGCTAAGAAGTATGCTCACCTCCAGCTGACTTGAAGCAGAGATTCATTTGTGACCACCTAATTCCCAAGCAACGGGCTTTAAGAGCAGCAGAAGAGGTTTGGCAGCATAGCTCCTTCTCTGCATTTTCTTTTCTTTTCTGAGGGGAGGGAAACACGGGGAAAGGAGGCTTCGGCATCCCTGTTGGGGTGGCGTGTTCCTGGGGCTCGCAGTACTCACCTGACATACACATAAAAGGTGCGAATCGTGCATCTCTCGGGGCCGTATGAAAGAAAATGTATTAAAATGTGCGGTAACCAAAATGCCACACTGATAACTTGTATTTCCTAGAATGTTTAGCCCCGCTGGTGCACAAACATGCTGCGTCTAAAAACCAGTGGGGAATCATAGCAAATGACTGCAGAAAATAATTAAGAGGGCATTGAAAGCCAGGAGAAAAATGATACGTTGCTCAGAGCCGGCAGATCATTGCTTTAATAGCCCGCGTACCTAAGAAGCGGTGCCTTAAGTTTGACAGCAGGTTGAGATTCGGTCAGCATCAAATAAGATGATAGTCGGGGAAGGATAATTAGTGTCTTCACACCATTCAATTTGGGCTGCTGGTGCGGAGCCAACTCTTTGAAACGCGCACATGCGAGCCAGCGAGAAGGATTTTTTTCCTCTCCCTTTCCCTAAGCAGCCTACAGGATTTATTGATTTCCAAGAGCGGGCTGATTTCCATGTAAATCAATGGGAGGGTGGCCGGGCCGCGGCGCGCGGTCCGGATGCGGTGACTTTGGCTTGCTGACATCATTGCTCATTAGCATGCAGGAGAGGAGAGCAATGCAACAGCAGAGCCCCGCGCCGCTCCCGCGCCAGCAATTATTCTCCACGGGCTGCATCTCTCCTCGTTAATGCCTTGCGCTCGGAGAGCAAATTGGACATCCTCTTGCCACCTCGAAGGGTCATTTAGTGAAAGGCAGGTTGAGGGGGGAGCTGCTGGATTCATTTGGACTGGGAGCGGAGAGGGGGGCACCCTCCGGAGCTGGATTTCAGACCGAGGCAATTTAGGTGAAAGCTTAAGACGGGGGGCAGGAATGGCACGTTTTTCCACAGCAGGTTTCTTTCGGAGACGCGCCGCGGTCAGTGCGTGCCTCCTCTGAAAGGCTCCGACAAAAGCCCGTCTGGCGGCAGCCCCTGGCTGCGTGTGTCGGGGCGGTGGGCTGCGCCGGGAGAGCACGGGATGCTTTATGGCACTGCGGTGCTTGGGCTGGTCCTGGGAGCAGCCCACCAGCCGAAAGGCAACTGGCACAACTAGGACAGCTGAGCAACCCGCTGGATTTTTTCCTCCTGCGCTGTCGCTGCCGTCAGTGGTGGGAACAGGTAAGAAACTGCCTTTTGCCAGCAACTTCAAAGTTGTTGTGGATTTTTAGGAGGGATAGAAAGTAGCGAGGAGGAGGAGGAAGAATAAGCAGCATTCTGTGGATGCACGTCGCTGCGTGCTAACTTTGCTCAATGTGCTGTTGGTGGTGATCTATGAGGGGGCTGCGCTTTTTTCCCAGCCTTTGCTGTTCTCGTTGTTTATGGATGTAAAATGTTAATTGTTAAATTGCATTTCTGCAGCTGCAGGAAGTCGGGGAGAAATGCTGATGCCACCGTGATGGATTTTTCATTTTAAAAATAATCAGGAAGGCTCAGCTGGCTCTAAATAGGAATAAGTATTAAAAAATCCTCATGCCTCAGTGTTAATTTTATTGCTCTGGTAAATGCAGCTTCTGGAAGCCTGGGTTCTCTGGGCATTTTCTGAGCAGACTGCGTGCAGGCTGGTGTTGTGGATGAGGACGTTACTGTTCAGATGTTTATTGTGGTGGTTTTGCCTTCCTGAGGATAGAGAGTTTTAAAGTAATAATCTTTCTATGTCCTTCTTTTTCATGCCAGAATGCCTAACTATAAACCATCCTAGAACTGCAACCTGGGGGTTATGTTTTTCAGTGCAATCTTTTCAAGTCAAATTTCCTTTTTTTTCTTGTTCCTTGAAGGAACATTTTAAGCAGATGAGACACAGACGTGACCTGTGACCATAGAAAGATTTTAATCCAGTTACTCTTTGTTTTGTAGTCATGATTCCTTGGCGGTGCTAAACACTGATTGAATCTTTTTGAGCCGTTGAGGATTAGCGCTGGACAGAATAATGCCAAAATAATTATTTGCACCAGATGCAGTGTCATCCTTTCAGTTTTAGCTCTCTTATCTTGTAACTTATCTGACTTATTTTTATTCAGCGATTATTTCACCTACTGTGGGAGCACTTACATGTCTCACATCACTGCGTTGTATTTATAAGGGTGCCGGCTTGAGCCTGCGATAAAGATTTGTAAAGTAAAACTATCTGTAGCTAACAAGATTATATTTTGCTTCGTATTTTAATCTTCTCCCGTTGCATGTTTTCTACCAGCCAGATTCAGCTTAACAAAATGACCCAGCTTTGCGCTATTGCTGTTGGCAGACTTGCTCGGGCTTAGCCAGCACATACACCGATCAGGCTGGCAGTGATTGCTTTCACAAACGGGTCGGTATTGCCTGTCTCACCCAGGGGACGCCGTCTAAGCCTTAACTTTTGGCGGGTCGGTATTGCCTGTCTCAGGGGACGCCGTCTAAGCCTTAACTTTTGAAATAATTACAATTTTCAGCCTAGCTCATCCTGCTTCTGAGCATTTTGCCTTATCAGCCAAGTTTTTTCCTTTAGGACATACGGCCTGGGAGGTGCTTGCATTGCAGCGTGTTTACTGCTTCCCGTGGTTTCTGCTTGTCATGCTGCAAATGCAAACTGGTGAAGTCCCTTAAAATAGCACTTAGAGCCCCGGGGCAGATCGCCGGAACCCACTTAGCTTAGTCCGTCTGCCTGAGACTGGTGCTGGAGAGATGGGCTGCAAGCCTGGAACAGGGTGGGGGAAAGAGAGGGGCAGGAAGATAAATACTGTCTGTGAAGAGACCAGGGTTATGTGAACTGGAGAAGACAGTGAGGACCCACATGCTGAACAGAGACAGGCTTTTTCGTGGAGAGCTGGTTTTGGATCCAGAGGGAGAGCCTAAATCTTGCTAGAACCCCAGGCTTGGAGGCACTTTTCTTCCTTCAGTTAAGCAGCAGAAAGAACCCCCCTGTGATACAGCTCTGCATCTTGTTAGGCTGAAAAGCCACTGAATGGTATAATTAAAATCTGACAAGATAACCCATGGGGTAGGACATGGGCTTTGCAGCACAGGCACACGTTGGCTCTTGGGTGGGGAGCGCTGCTGACCTCAAGTCCAGAGGGAGACTTTGGTGAGGGTCCTGCTGCTGCCTGCTCCCTCCGCTGCCTCCCCTGCTCCATCCCTGCCGGCCAGGGGCCCCACTGGGTTCTCGGGGCCTTGGGGTTGTCCTGCCATGGGGGACACTAAACCCCTCTCGGGTGTCCACAGCTCCTGGGTCTGCCCATCCTGTGTCTCCCCCTGCCTTCCAAAATCATGAGACTGGCTTCCACGTTGTTTGCCCACCAGCTTCTGGGTTGTTATCACTGTTACTGAGCCTGTTCTTCTCTTCAACTTGGAAACTGGTGGTTTGCATTTCTTCTCCATGACTGGGGAAAAATATGTGGTTGTTACTGTTTCTGTGTGCTAAGAGCTGGACCTTTAAGGGGGGGGGGGAAAAACCCCTAACATAAATACGTTGAGATGAGTGGTAAGCCTGTGAGCTGGCAGGCTGCCTCCATCGTCTTGGATGTGACAGAGCAGCCTGTTGGACACCTTTTCTCCTGGTAGGAAGGCTGAGCAACAGGCTGGGGCTCACCACACCTTATTTTTCCTCCTCTCTCTCCCCCTTGCTTGATCTGCAGCTCACATGGGTATAGCACTTTGCCCACCTCTGTCTAACCTCTATTACCAAAAAAAAAAATATTGTCTTTTGCAAAATATCTTGAGACCTCCAAATAGAGAGTTCTTCTGAGATATGCTGAGTTACTAATATCCCTTAATTTAACCATCTCCTCTTTATGCATCAGAATTTTCATGGTTCGTGTCAGGGGTTGCAGCTCACAGGAGCACCCTGGCAGAGTGGTTCAGGTCAGGAGGGTGTTTAAACACCCTGGGGCTCTCACCCAGCTCACGAGGAGAAACTGGAGCCTGAACGGGGACCTGTGTTCACTGCAGTGCGCTGGGGTGCACCTCGGCTCCCCAAAATGACCTGTGATGCATCCCAGCTCCCCCAGTGTGATTTAGCCACAGGTTGGAAAGGTTGACCGCCTTTGAAACATCCTGAGGTATTGCTGAGAGGTCTGGCCACGGTTCTGGGCTGTGGTCCTGGTTCCTTGTTTGCCTAAGAGGGCACCAAGACAGCCCAGATGAGGGATTTAGGTTTTTGTACATTGTGTCATGTTTTGTCCTAATTTCTGGGTCTCATCTGGGAGGAGCACAGTCTTGTGCGCTGGTGGTTGTCTGCCACGTGGTGCCTAAGACCACAGACAGCAAAATTGGAAGCAGCCTGGAGGCTGCCCTGGGCCGTGCCGCAGGGAAGCAGTGGTTTGGGAACAGGGCGGTGGGGATCCACAGGCAGATGTTCCACCCGCTTCTTGAATTGATGGTCCTGATTCACCGTGGAGGCAGACCAACTGGAAAATCCTCAGAGTCTGCTTTTGCTCATACTTGGCTGCAGCTGGCAATATTGAGGATAGTTCTTTTTTTTTCTTCTTTTTCTTAATTAAGCAAGAATAACTCTTGCAATGGTAAAGGATTTTTACAGAGTCTTAAAAATGAAATTAGTCTCCAGCCTGAGACCAAGCATGGACAACTTCAGCCAGAGAGGAGAATTTTTCCAGGAGTGGAAATGGGGTTTGTAATAAAAGCTTCAACACCACCCTGGATACCTTTGCAATTGCTGCTGTTGGCACTGCGGAGGTCAGAGGGGATTAAAAATAAAGCAAATCTGAAAATCTGACTTGCTTCAAGCAAATCAAGTGGTTAGAGAAGAGAAGATGGATGGGGAAGATGGAGAAGAGTCTGACTTACAACTCTTCCATCCTCTCAGTGTTTCCCCACCTACTGCAGACCTTTCCGGAGATGGGCAGCTACACGTGCTCCCCAGGCCACTGAGACTGGGGGCAGTTGCATCTGTAGGAGTAGTTTGGTTGCTGGATTATTTCTCTCTTCTTTAGCTTCTTGGCATTACTGTGCTACCTGCTCTGTTGCAACCACCTGATGTTGATCTTTTAAGCCAACTGTTCCTACAGCATCTGGGGTCAAGTGAGCATTGTCCTCCCTTGGCTGTCCTTGCAGGCCACCAAGGGCATCTTGTCCTCAGACTTTGAATTGCTGCTATTGTAAATGTCCATGTCTAATTCACCTCCTTTAGCCTCCTGCACCCCAGTTTGGCAGATAAAAGCTTTCCCTAAGCTTCCTTTCCAACCCAGGTAGCACAAGGTCTTTGCAATTCATTCCCGCTGATAGGTTTTTTTTCTGGCTGAAGTGACTCTGGAAGAGCTGTGAAGTCGCAGAAATGTTTTGTCCAGAGAGGTGCTGCTTTGTCGCTGAGGTCCATGGCACCCAGGGCCATGGGTGGCAGCCAGCTGGGCTACTGGGAGTGATTGGTTGAAAATACGTTGTTAGAGAAGTTGGAGATGGAGGCAGAGCTTCAGCTCCAACTGTTTTGAGCACAAAAGCTTGGGGCTCCTCTGATGAAGGTGATGTTCAGGGAGTCGATGGGGAAGCCATGGCTGGGTGCTGCCTGTGGGTACTCCTGCGCCTCAGCTTCCCCTTTTGTGAACTGGGAGAGTGGTGCCCATACTGGAGAAGAGCCACCAGGCTCTCCTGATGGCATTGAAGGACTATGTTAATTTTTCAGTTTAGATAAATGTTTGTCTGCCTGTGGGGTCTGGAGAAATGGGTCTGTGTAGCTGGAGCTCACTCAGGGTGGGAAGATGCCTCATTAGCTCTCAAATGGGAGGAGGAGGTAACAGGCAGGGATATTAAGACACCCTTGTCAAGAGGCTCAGGGGTCACATGAGCTGCCCCAAATCCTCAGCCTCTCCGAGAAGTTTCCGAGAAGTCTTGTGATTTACTGACTGACAACTGACCCAAAAGCCTCATTGCAATCAGAATGATGGCATGATGCTGAAAAAAAATCAGGCTGCTGTGTATGTCTTAAGCTAGCGGGAAGGGAATTGCCCCTTTGCTTTTGCACATCCCATCCGAGCTGAGCAGACAATTGCTTTTTGAGGGATTCCCAATCTTGTATGTTAATGTGTGCACAAATGCATGCAAATCCTTTATTATGGGGTGCAGCAGAGGCATTGCGTGGCCCGGCGTGGGCCATGGCATTCATGCTCCTTGCATTGTCTGGAGACGCTGCTCCCTGATACAGCCCGTTTATTTCCTTCCCAGAAGAAACAAGTGAGAAGCAGAGATAAGCAGCGCCAGGGGATGATAAGGGCTGTTTGCTGAGTTCCTTCTTTGTCCGAGAGGAATTTTAACATTTCTGCCACGATTTCAAACTCTTCTTTCGTTCTTGGTGCTGCCAGGAGGGGTTGGGATCTTGCGCTGCTCTTTCTTAAAATAGCCGCGTTGCCCAGCCCAGGCAGGCTTTGCTTTGGTGGTGTTTGCTGCCTTAGGTTCTGTGTGCCCACCCAGCTGAGCCAGCAGCCGCGGCTAGAAGAGAAGATCCCTGTGGCCAGGAGCTTTTCCTGCAGGCAGGGGTCTGCTGCCCTCACAGCCCCAGGGGAGTCCGGTCCTGCCTGCACTGCCCCAGACCCCAACACACTCAGGCTGTTTGCTGGGAGAGGCCAGCCTGGCTGGCTCCTTTGCGGGAGCTACAGACCATTTGCAAGGACCCACTTTGCCTTGGCTTCAGGCTGCCCCCGGTCCCTCTTCCCTGGCTTTTTAGATCTGCTTGTGCTTTCCTGGTTTGGAGTCATTGCTGGTTTTTCACAGCAGGGAGACCTTGGCTCTCTTCAGAAAGCTGGGGGCATGCTCGCGGCTCTCTCCAGAGCCTCTTGCACAGCACTAGTGTTTTCAGTGTGGTTTAACTTATTGTTGATGCCATTGCTATGATGAAAGGGCTGCGGGAGGCTCCAGCGATGGCAGAGGCTGTGCTTTGCTAACCGTGGCGTACAACAAGAGACTGCCTTGTCCCAGAGACCTCACAGGTCAATTGGGCTCATGTCGAGCTGTACATAGGTGGACCTGGTCTGGAAGCATGCTTCTGCATCCCAAGTGAGAGGGATTCAGAAGTCAGGTTCTCCGCTTAGTGTGTTGGGCCCTGTTTGCTTCAGATTCCCCTTGTGTGCCTGTTTTCATCCGTAGAGAGAAGAGGGCTGGTGTGGGGTGGTGGATCCAGTTTGCACCGTCCCCCTGCACCAGCAGATGGGTGGGGATGTAGCCGGGGATGGGGGTTACAGCCTCCTCTGAGGAGAGGACCGGCCGCCGTGCCAAGAGAGCACCATGTAAAAGCAGCCGTTGCAAAATAAAATACATCCATCTTGTAACTTCATTACATGAAGCGCTGGCCTTAAGTAGAACAAATTTTTCAATCTGTTTTCGAGTCATTGCTGCTTTGTTCCATGTGAAGTCAATTCAAGGTAGGCTCCTTTCCAGCTAAATCTGACACCAGGAAATGTTCTTTTTCTCCCCATTTGCTTCCCGCCGTCCTGGCCCTGCTGCAGGGCAGTTCCGTGCACAGCTCTGTGCCGAGCAGCCCTGCTGGGTGCTCCCCAGCCCGTGCCTCCCGCAGCAGCATGGCTGTTGGCCGGCTCCCTCTCTTCTTTCCTCCCTGTCCACAAACTACAGCTGCTTAATAGCTCCTTTATTTACCCTCCGTGCCTGAAGCTGGCCGTGCTGTCAGCTCTCCTTGCTTTGCTGGGAAACACAACATCACTGGGTCTCTCTTTGCCAGCCCTCAGCTCCTGGAGTCAAGTGATGCTCCAGGATGTCCCCAGCTTTTAGCAACAGCACCGAAATATCTCCAACCCTGTGTCTTCCCCAATGCTGGAGACCTCTCTTAATCACCAGGGCAGGTACTTCCCTGAGACGAGCTTGCAGACCCTTTTCTGGGATGAGAGCAAGGCGGAAGGGTTCAGGAATGAAGATGGGATTTCCAAAGAGAGATTAGCGTTAGTTTCTTCTTCCTTAAAAAAACCCCCATGCCTGCGCTCTTCTCAAGTTGTGTGGGGCTCCTTGGCTGCACAGGCGGCAGAAGTTGTTGTTGATGAAGCTTTGGTGGTGGTTAGGTAAGGCTTGTGTCTGGCCAGAGCCAAGCTAGTGGGTTTTCCTTTGCAGGATGTGCCGCTCCGCCTGGGCTGCGGCACCCTTTATATGGTTAGGTAGGCGGCACGCCGACGCGCTGAGCATCTCCAGGCTCCACCACTCTTCCCGCATTAATGACTAATGAGCCGCTGCTGGCGGGAGCAGCCGGGCGGGCTGCCGGCCGTGGCCCCGCTCCTGTCCAACACCCACCAGCTCTCCACTGTAGCATTGGCACCCACGGCACATTGTCGCTCCGGTCATTGTGCGTGCGGTCGAGCGCTGGCACGTGCATCGTCTCACTTCATGCTGCTCTGCTTTGAGCGCGGTGGGGGGATACTGCTTTTTCAATTTCATCTCACATTTGAAATGTACATTTTTATATTAAATTTTTACTATGGGGAATTATTTTTAATTATAGCGAGCTGGAAGACGATAAAATAAAGTTGAGTAAGTGAGACCTATGCGAAGAAGTCATGGAAACCATATCATAGGAGTGGAAAGACACTCCTAGGACACTGAGTATTGTTCCCATGAAACAACATATCCTAATGTAAAGAAAATAATTGTAATTAAAGCTGTTAATCTTCTGCTTTTAATGAGGGGAAAGGAAGAGAACTGAATATCTCAGGGGCAAGATCTTGCAGTTTGTACAGTTTGTCCAGGGAGGTGGCAGAAACCCCATGCCTGGAGACGCTCAGTTTTTAATGGTGCAAAGTTTTTACAGAGCCCGTTGTCCTGGCCTGGGGATGGCACTGATGAGTAGACAGGCTACCTGTGTCCTTCTCATCCTTTGCTTTTCTGACCAGGAGAAGCCACCCACTGGCGGTACCCGCCTGCCTGGGATGGGGCAGGAGTGAGGGTGCGGATAAATCAGCTTCCCGACCCGGCCATCGCACTCCTGGCTGTACGTGGTGTGAGCTGCAGGATAGCAGTCGCGTGGAGTGACCTGTGGGTCTAATTGATCATACATCTCACTTATTAACTCTTCGACACTGTTATTTAAAGTCCTCATGATGGCTTGATTTATCTCATTTATTAAAAGCCGAGACCTCTGATGCTCTCCTGCCATCCTCCATCTCCTAGAGGGGGGGTGTGTAGAGTGGGGAGGAGGACAGAAACGTGCGGGCTGGCTTTTTCCCCATCGCAGCCGAGACCTCGATGCTCTCCTGCAACCCGCCAACGCCTAGAGGGGGGGGTGTGTAGAGTGGGGAGGAGGACAGAAACGTGCGGCTTTTTCCCCATCGCAGCGCAGCACTCGTGCTCCCGACATTGCTGCTGTCCGAGCGTGGACTGTTGGGTTTGTCTCTGTAGAAACGTGCGGGCTGGCTTTTTCCCCATCGCAGCACTCGTGCTCCCGACATTGCTGCTATCCGAGCGTGGACTGTTGGGTTTGTCTCTGTCTGAAGCTTGTGATTGATATCCTGAAAATTAAAATTTGGCTAAGAAGTCCTAAACTCCGTTAGAATATCTATGTCCAATGCCGAATCTGGGGCTCTGGAGCTATTAGTTATTCTTAGCACCTTGTTGCGTATTGAGCTGCTTCTAATCATATCGCGAAATGAGATGGAAACGGCAAAGAAACCAGCGGCTTTGCTGAGGCAGAGCGCCCTTCCACGGTAGCTGATTAATTAAAGTATTCACATAAAATGGTGCCTTGATTATTTTTTAAGGTAACAGCCGGAGGCGATGCCGAGACTCTCTGACTGGACACAAACCAGATGCCGGGGGGTGCATGGGGGTCGCTGTGTGGTTTAGATCTGATGAAAGGCAGGAAATGGGAAAATCTGGCAAATCTCCCTGGCTTGACTTAACGGAGCCTCTTGACTTTTGCTAGTGTGCATTTTTTGTGCTGTAATGGCCAAGTGGAAATTTAGACTCGAATCTGGATCTGAGCACTGGTATGCTTAGCTGGCTTGTATGCAATGGTGAAAAAGAAGGAAAGGTGTTTGAAAATTACAGCCCCCAGTGTTTAACTGTTGCTGCCCTCTGAATTTCTTTGCTTTACCTTATAGCAGAGAAACCTGAAATGGCAACGGTAACTTTTCCCTTGCCTTTTGTGTGGTACCTTATTATTTCTGAGGTGTCTCCCTTCTGCTACCCAAGTGAAACCATATCTCATTCCTCAGAAGTCAGTGGTGTTTCATTAGCACAAATTAATTCAGAATCCTGCGTAGTTACTTTAAAATAGATACCATTGACCCATATTGTGGAAGAGCATTGCATTTTCAGAAATAGAAACCAATTCATCAACATTCCCTTTAACGTCTTTTTATGGAGCTGGGGGATGTTTTCAGCCAGGTTCGTCCTTCGCTCTTACCCCTGGCGAAGGGGTGTGATGTCCTAGCAGCCCTGCAGATAAATGCTCAGGTTCAAGCCCATGAAGAAAATCTCCCACGGACCACCAGCTGCAGGAACAGCCCCTTGAAAGAAATGCTAAGAAGTGGTATTTGCAGTGAATCAAGCTAACGGCTGTTAAATTGCAACCGGTGGGCTGTTCTTCCAGTTCTTGTGCTTTTCCCCTCCCGTCCAGCTCTTGGGCAGCGTGTGAGCTGGTGTGCCGCTGAGCCAGGCAGTTAAGATGCTGTTGTAGTGTGACTGTGGTTTTTGTAGCTTCCCTTAATTTAATTTAGCTTTTTATGTTCAGACTATAATCAATTTTTATGCTACTTTAATAAGCAAATTTATGCTATCAGCATGCTAAAGGGACTTGTCATTCACAGCTTCCCAGTCAATCCACCATTTTCTGTGTTAGCCAAGTGCTCAGCTGCCTTAAATTCGGTAACTGCTCTGCGATTACCGGCTGACGTGCCGATCTGCACCAGGTGGGTGCGTGGCCCTTGCCTGTGCTGGCCTCTGGAAATACTCCTCGCGGTGCAGTAAAGGGACAAGCAATTACATATCCCCAAACATTGGGCAGTCTGTCTCAGCTTGATTGCCAAGTGTTGTTACAGCAAATACAGATTTTTATTTCCTCCTTGTAAGAGAGATGAATCCTGTGTTAGAAAATGCCTGAGCATAAAAAAGGGTTGAGTTTAGTATCTGTAGGCCGGTGACTGGCAGGAATCGCTTTGTCTTCTTATTTAAAGTGGAACTCACTAGGGCATCTCCTCTTTTTCCTCTCTCCTCACCTTGCAGGAAGATTTGCCTTCACTGTAAGTGCTCCCAGGAAGAGCACATCGTAACAGTTATGCCTCTGGAGATGGAGAAGACCGTCACGAAGCTCATGTTTGACTTCCAGAGGAATTCAACTTCTGATGACGACTCGGGCTGTGCCTTGGAAGAGTACGCGTGGGTCCCCCCCGGCCTGAAGCCCGAGCAGGTAACGATGACACCACCCAGTTACCAGAAATAAATTGTTTTAATATGCTCTTTGGAAATAGTTGCCCTGATTTTTCTTCTAGGGGTGCAAGCACTTGTTGCATGTGGCTGTTTCTGGGTGCACTATAGAGACTTGCAGAGACAGGTCTGGTCTGAATGCACAAATGAAACAAAATAGAGCTGTGATCTTGCAGGATTTGTGGTTTTCTGTGTCTGTAGATGTAATTGGTAATTGAGGGGGGGGAACAAAATACTTCCAGGATGAGGTTTGTTGTGGTTGTGCAAGGGAACAGATACAGACGTACCTACTACTGTTTCATGGGAGAAAAAAGTGGTGGGATTCCAGTGTTCCCTGGGGACTCGGTGCTCGTGTTCTGCCCTCCTGGACCCCTCTGCTCTGCAGTAAGTCCAGGGCAGGCAGTCGAAGCTGGTAGATGCCTCCAAAAAACAGGCCAAAGTCTTTGGGGTTGGGTTTTTCAAGCATGATGTTTGTGCCTTACTGGAAGGAATTGCTCAAATGAAGTTCAAGTCTCTCGGTACAGGAACTGAGCGGGATGGATTAGACCTCAGCATGCTGTCTGTGCAGAGCGCGCATTGATTTCTGCTCCTTGCAGTTTACGTGATTCGTTTGGTTTTTATGCTGATCTTTTACGTGTTCAACTCAGAACTTAATTTGCAGAGGAGATTGCAAAATGAGCTTAGCCTTGATAATTGCTATGGCAATCATTTTAAACTGTGTAAGGAGTCCGGGAGAGGGTGGAAAGCTTTCATTCTTACTGTTGTAGTTGCTGTCCTTAAATACTGTGTTTTCCTGAGCTTTTATTCAGAAGGGCTTAGGCATTTCCTGAAATATTTTGGCACCACCCGTAGGCTGTAAATATTATCTGTCTGATTAGAGAAAATCCAGTTGTTTGGTGGTTTTTTTTTCTTCTTCATGTCTTTACAAGCCTTGCTCAGTGCTTGCTTGAAACTCTGCAGCACTGTGTGTTTCATTTGGTGCCATCCAACCATGCAAATCAGGCAGCAGCCTTGTTTTCTGTCACCTTCCTTATGTCAGAGGCTCCCTTTGTGCCTCCCAGGAGGTACAAGACACGGTGTATGGAGAGATGCAGATGGTCCTGAAGTAGCTCTGCTGGTCCTTCATGCTGCGGGGACATGAACCAGTTGGGTTTTGGGAGTCCTGTTGGAGGATCGTACCCAAGCTGGTGCCACCTGCTTTCAGCACCGCTTTCTGTCCAGGCGTGTCGGTGGCTTCTGGAGCCCAAGCTGGCCCATGTCCCTGTAGCTTTGGGTAGAAATACAGATATTTAGTGACAGGTGGCACCTGACCAGATAGACATGGTCTCTGATGTCTGGTCTCTGTCCAGCATGGCATGGACAGCAATTGAAACCCACTTCCAGCATGGTGGTGACATAGTCCAGAAGACCTGGACGCTTCCTTGATCCCTCAGGTGCTTTTTAAGAGATAGCGTGCCATGAGGGAGTTTGGGATGCTCAGGAGAAAATAAAAGTCCATTAGCTCTAGCAGTAGGTACTGACGTCTCATGCATTACCCAGGTTAATGTATTTTTAGGTTCTTCCAGCATCTGTTTCTTGCAGAGGTCATGGTGCTCCTCAATATGAACACCCACTTCCTAATTACGCTCCTCTGTCTGCATTGCTGGGCCTTTTAGCAGATTTGCCGCTTCAGACCCGTCTCTAATCACCATGGAGATGAAGAGCGGCCCTAAGCAGAGCCTAAGACAGGCACTGAAATCCTTCCAGCATAGCTCATCCGCCGGCCCTTTCGGGACCTTTCACGCATCAGATGAGCCACTATGGAGACAAAAGCAAGGTGTGACTTCTCTGGGCTGTGAAGGAGCCACCATGCAGGGCTGGGGGTTGCCCCTGGGTGAAGAGCAGCACCCTGAATTTTGCCGGGAGTTACCACGTGCCTGGGGTGTCGCAGGGCTGGGAGGTGCCCCAGGGTGCTGGAGGGTGCCGTTTGCCTCCCACGGGGGTAGGAGGTACCGCTGCAGCAACTTGCTGGAGCCGTGCAAGGCTGCAGACAGACATGTGGCTTTCTGGTCGATGAGTCAGGTGTGCGTACGTGATGTGGAGCCTCTGGAAGGCTGATGTCTGCTGTGGAGCAGCTGGTGGGCTCCGCTCCACCTGAGGACACTGCCATCAGGCTGGGCTGAAAATACAGGTTTGCAGGCAGTGAATTTTTCTTTGCCTTCCGCTGTTTCACTGTCGTATTTCTTTGACATGAAACAGATGAAATGAAACAACTTTTTCTGCAATATTCTGCTTTATTAAAATCTCTACGCAGCATATGAGCTGGGGAGGTAAGTGCTCCCCTGAAAGACTAATGCAGTTTTCTTATTATACTTGGACGACAGCCTTCCTACCTCGCTATTCTTGGGAGACAGCGTTCACGTCTCACTCAACGCAGCAATTTACAGGATTTCGGGGGGAGAAGTTGGCCAACAAACATGACATTGGTTTTTGGCAGTTACCGTAGGTCATTTCAGAATTTGGAGAGTCCCTTCAATCCATAGCTTAAAATAGTAAGTATAATCTAAAGGGGAGTTGACCCAAACCTACAACGTCTCACTGGATTCCTGGACACTAATTCTGGCATCAGCTGCTCTGTGGTACATGTCAACTATGTGAAAACCATGTTGGTTACTTAATGCCTGCTACGTGAAGGAAAAAAAGCATTGGTCCAGTGTTTACAGATAATGATCCAGACATTGCATTGAGGAGCGGAGCTGAATTCCTTATATTATGGCTCATCAGTGTGCAGGACTACAAAGTGGTCTGCTACTATGCAACAGCCATAAATACTACATATTTCTGAATAGGTTTATAACACAGAGATTAAGATGGTAATACAAAAAAATGTTATAATACCACTGCATAAAGTATAGTAAAAATTAATCTGGAAAACTGGCTAAAATTTATGACATCTCTGCTCAAGAAAGAGGAGTATAAACTGGAAGGAGACTGGAAATGTTATTTCATTGAGGAGCCTAGAAGAACTTGGTTTGTTCAGCCTAGCAAATCGAAGGGTTATGATCACTCCCTATGCATTAGAGGAGGAAGAGCAGTTATTCAAGCTCCAACTTTGGCACAAGAACATAGATATAAACTGGCTCCGAATGCATTCAGACAGGAAATTGGAAGAGGTTTCAAACCATCAGAGGTGTAAGGCTCAGCGGCAACCTGCCAACAGGGAGAGCGGCGGGAAAAAAACCAAGACTGAGCTCCATAAATTACAACGTGATTAGAAAATGCGGTTTCTTGTAATAGCAGTCGGCTACACAGGATGGCCAAGAGGCTCCTGTGGGCTCTAATCCTGCTTGGACTGGACCTCGATGAGAAGTTGTCTCATGGCAGAAGAGGGACTTGTCTTCTGGAAGATACGGATGCAGATGGGAATGGGAGAGGTGGCTGTATGGGAGGCAAGGCAGAAGCTCGGGACGTGGGCTTTGAGAAATACTCTTTTTTCCTGCCTGCCGTTCAATGGTCGGATAAAGAAATAAGTGTGAAAGCCTTGAAATGGGCAGACACCAACAGAAATGTGTCCTCAGCGAAGCGAAATCCCAGACTGGGCCTGGCTGCGAAGACGGGGGAAGGCAATTTTGGGAGCCAGTTTGTCTGCTGGGGCTGGCAGTCCAACAGCTGATCCTCCTTGCACTGACATAAGTTTGAGGGCAGATGCTTAAAAATAAGTATTTTTATGATGTGTTTTTCACATTTTTAGGCAAGGCATGTGTAAATACATGTGAGTGCGCAGCCTTGAATTCCTTGGGCCTGTGGTTTGGAGAAATCCAAAGGAGTTATAACATGCCAGCTTGAATTTCTGAATACAAGGGATTTTTGAGGATTTCTGTCTTTATTGTGTCTCAATAATAGGAGCAGCTGGTTACGGGCACAGATTTCTAATTAAACAAAAGATGAGGCTCTACTTCAGCTGTGGTGCGGCTTTCTGCATGGTTCCGGCATGCCAACATTCAAGATCCCTGTATATGCCGTAAGAACTTAATTCCCTCTTGCTGTCAGCACAGTTGCTCTGATCCGAGTCCCTTAAAAAGTTATGAAAATCTCATCTGAGCTAAACTTAGTAGCATGAAGGTTCAGGGGACCATTTTCCTCTAAGGTGGCCGTTAGAGCTTGGACCTCGAGAGCTTCGCAGCGTGGTGTGAAACTCGTAGCTGTCATGGGGAATTTATTCAGGGGCTAATGTAGGTGTTGATTCCTGTTCTGGGTCTTTTGCAAGACCTATAGCAAGGGCTTGAGTTACAAAACCTCCAAGCTTCACCAGTTGCTGTTCAGGTCACAAAGTGAGGAAAGGAGAGCGGAGATGAACCTCCACTGAACACGCATTTACACCTTACCTAAAGATACCCACTTTCACCACCTCGGTGTGGTAGAAAGTACATTATCTGGGCCAGTCATCTCTGGGGGACGTGTGCCTCACTTCTGCCTATGTGTCACGATCGAGTGCATTTTCCCTTCTCATCCTTCCTTGAGCCCTATAAGTTCAGCGAACTGTTTCACTCCTCAGGAGACAAGTCTTGCATGTGGCAAGGAAGGAACAAGACAGAACAAAGCAACCCTGTGCCCCAAGCCTGCATAGTAGATAAGCTAATTTTTGGCCAGGTAGAGGGAGGGCAAAAGCCCCAGGAAGAGCTCTGCTTTCCTTGGTAGATCCTGATCCTGAGAGCAAAGCATGCTGGATGGGGAAGCGAGGGAGGTGAAGAGGAGCTGTAACTCACGTACGCCGGTGCCAGAAGCTGCAGCCACCCCTAGCTCTACCCCCTTGCACACGTGCGTGCTGTTGTATTTTATCCAAAAGCTGCATTTCAGCACATTTTTAAAAGCTCTCCAGTTTCACTTCGAGGGAGCGGTTAAGTCCATCACCTCCCCAGTGAACTCTTTCAGTATCTAAATAGCCTGGCAGTTAGCGGTTCTTACTTCAAGGCTGGAGCTGTCTAAATCCAGCCTCCAGGCATCGGACCGTGCGGAGTGCTTGCCAGCCGGATGGAGCAGCAATCCCGCACACGAAATGCTTTTTCCATATGTGATGCCTGTGCTGCGTGACTTGGGGGCAGCTGGGGTGGGTTAGGAGGTCCTGGAGCTATTCCTTCTGCCCTCGAGTGGAGCGGATGGAGGAGGTGTGAGTGAATCCCGTGCTGCAAAAAAAACACACGTGGCAAAACCATGTGTCTGGGCTTTTGTTCCATTTCTGTGTCCTGGCGTGTTTGCCTGATCGTTGTGAGCCGATGGAAGCTGTTAAAATTACTTAATCTTTGAACAATGTTGTTATCAGGGAGGGAGTAAGCTGCTTTTGGTGGGCCACAGAAACAAAACCACTCGCCTGATGGGGTTTGCTTGGTTTTTAAATTTGAAGTATCCATGTGGTGGGCAGCAGAGGTAAGAGGCAGGGGAAGAGCAGGGAGTGGAAAAGAAAACAGAGAAATCCCAGACTACACAATATAAACTTGTCCCGGAGCTTTATTCCAGCATACAATTACAGCTTTTCCTTGTTGCAGCATTATTCTAGTATGCTACCCTGTGCCTTATAAATACAAGAGCATTTTAAGTGGCAGACCCAGGGGAATTATCGGCTATGATCAGTGCAGCAGATGATCATTTTAATTGCTGGTGCTCCAGGGGACTCTGAGCGGTGCGAGAGTGGCTCTGCCGGTCAGTACCTCGCAGCACAAAGACCACTCTCAGATGCTTTTGAAAGCACTGTTTCTGGCTCCTTTTAATCCAAATTCAATTTCTGCTTAAGAAAGAAAAAATCATGGCATGCGCTTTCACAAGTTTAAAACTTGTAGATGTACGGCCTTCATTCAAATGTTCTTCTTTGATGCCAGCAGGAAGCAATGTTTCCGCGGGATCTCTTACAGACCAAGAACGGCTCCAAAGGCTTGGCAGGAATGGACGTCGTTCTCAACTGGTGAGCAGCAATGCTCAAATGACTCGGCTGCCGTTAGCCGTGGGAGAGAAGCGCGACGAGAGCCACAGAGCATGCCAGAACAAATAGCACTTAGGAAAATGATTTTTCCTTTGTACCCTGCCTTTGTCCCTGTGATTCGGGAGCGGGTTTCCGAGAGCAAACCCAGCCTTGCAGGGTGCCGGGCCGCCCGGCGCTGGGGATTGCATCTGCCTCCCACCTCCGCGTGCCAGCACACAGGCACGTTCACGGATCTGGGGGTGATAACGGTCTTCTCCCAGCTGGGGCTGCGGGGTCTCGGGGGGGGACGCCGGCTCCCTCCCAGGGTGCGTGCCTGGCTGCATCCCCGCGCTCGGCAGAGCCGGCCAGCAGTTCCCACTCTCCTTGCCGTTTCGAAGCATCTGGCCTTGCTGCAAGGATTGTTTTGCTTCAAGAAATAAGTAAGTGCTTTGTATCCTAACAGCCACAGAAAAGGAGGACGTGCCAGACTCGGGCCAAAGCACGCTGAACCCGCTTTCCAGTTTCACACGTGCTATCATCTGCGGAGCTCATGTGTGAGCCTACGTGTACAAGAACTTGCAACGTTTTGCAGACACGTTGAGAGGGTTATTTGCGTGTGGCTTGTTTGGGGTTTTTTCCTCTTTACTTTTCCAAGGGTGGCCAGCAGGAATGAGAGAAATACTGAAGACACCAGATTCATTTCTCTGTCAATTTTAAGGGCTCGGTGTAAAAGATTATTTAATGTCTGACATGCGGTTAAAAGCCAGTGCTGAGGAGGAGCAGGCGAGCCACAGGAGGAGCCCCACTCGCCTGGGCCAGCACAGGCTTGTCGGAGCTGCTGGCCGCCTTCCTCCTGCTGCAGCCAAAGCTCGTGGGAGCTCGCACACAGCGAGCCAGGGGACAGGGCCATGAGCGAGTGTCCACACACACATGCACCGGCAGCCACTGCTCCACACATCATCGCACAGGCAGCTCCCCGCACCGGCATGGTACATCCCCGGGTGGCACGGGGTGGACTGCTGGGGCTGTGGGACCCCTGGCATGGTCCCAGGGGAAACTGTGCTCTCCTGGGCATGGGGGGATGTCAGAGAATGTCGGCGTGCCTGGATTTCGAACAGACTCCACTGTGTGTGATGATTTACTGTGCTGTGCCTGAGCGGTGGCTGACCCACCAAGGTCCCCTTTTTGGGGACATCCGTGTTCAGGCACTACTGCATACAGGCCAGCACATACTGCCCTCGCAAGGCCCTTTGCAAAAGCCTTGCAGCTGGTTTTGCAGCTTGTTTGGTTTTGTGAAAGCCAGGCAGCATTGCCCAGCTGGATGTGCTGGAGCTGTTATGGCTGAGCAAGTCAGCACCCATCAGCTGAGCCACACCAGGACACTGCATGCTCCTTTGTAGTCCATCCCAGCGGTACAGTCATCCCAAACAGCCCTGTTTGGTGGGTGCTTTCAGTAGGGGTGTTGTACTTGGGCAAGTACAACCGAATGCTGCTTCCCAAGAGCAATTCTTGGCATAAGAAACATGATATTTCCTCTCCGCCTCCTTTAATTCATTGATCAAAGAGATCCTTCATCAATGGCTTAAATTCACAGGTTGTTTGCAACCTTCTAGGAGAAGGTGTAAGACTTTACCCACAAAGGTGCTGGCGTGGGTTTTGTCTTTGGTCACCCCTGGGACCTCCAGGAGAAGCTGCAGTCCTGCCTTTATTTAGCGGGACGGGGAGGTTTATAAACTGTCAAAGTTAAACTGGGAACAAACCCCAAACCTAGGAAGACTGCAGAACACAAAGGCATTTGTAAACTAATGTAATTACTTTCCTCAGTGCCTTTGAATAAAGCTGGCTCCACTTTAAAGGCTTTTTCCTACCCTTGTTTTACATTACGTTCTTTCCTTTCTCCTGGTTTCTTTCTTTTTTAATTTCGATCTTCTCCCCCGTGCCCTCCCCTTTTAGCTCCAAGCAGCTGTTAATTTCCAAAATGTGTATCAGTTTTCGTTAGCAAAACTTGGCATTTGGACATTTTCCTTTTGAAGGTGAGAATAACACCCTGGGAAGATGGATATCTGCTGTGCCGGGTTCTCGCAGCCTGTCCGAGCGCCTGGCAGACCTCCACGGGGCAGGATGGGGCTTGCCCGGCCGGCCGGCCAGCGTGCCACAGCACCCAGCACTGCAGCTGGCCTGGCTTCCAGCGCATTGGCCAGCCCATCCCCGTGGCATCGGAGCCCCTGACGTTGTCTGAAGCCTTATTTTAACTCAGCCTGATGTTTTCCACATTCCTCTGGGGTTTCTCCCATCCAGATGCGAGCAGAGGTCAGAGTGAAGAGGGGAAAGTGGGGAAACTGAGGACGAAACCTAGCCCGGCCCCACATGTGGATCGTGTGTGTTAATGATGCTTGTTAGGATAATCACGGGCAGAGCAGGTCTGTTGCAAGGGGAAATAGCAGGATGTGGAGCTGCTGTGTTGTACAGCAGAAGTATTTAATAATAACACAGTTAAAGATAGCACATGATTTAAAAGGGATATGTTATCCGTCCTGGGTCGTTGCCCTGCGCTGTTTTCCTTATCTGCATGCAGCTCATGTTGCAGAGCCTGTAAGGTCAGCGAGGAGCCGTCCGCCAGTGCTTGGGGGGTCTGGATCAGGCCCTTTGGCCACAGTGGCCCTCCAAGGCTCACTAGCTACAAAGGCTTGTGCGTGCTCCGAACCGGAGCTGGACGGAGGAGAAGTTATTTTCACAGAAAACAGTGACCTTTTGTACAAAAGCAAAATGCAGACTGAGCAGTTTTAGTTTTCTGGTGAGTTAACATTTTCTGCA
Organism: Aptenodytes forsteri; assembly: GCF_000699145.1. Lineage (NCBI taxonomy): Eukaryota > Metazoa > Chordata > Aves > Sphenisciformes > Spheniscidae > Aptenodytes > Aptenodytes forsteri. The sequence continues at coordinate 5,865,641 of NW_008795909.1, forward strand.
GGCCTTTTCCCTGAAAAGCCAAATTTATCTGAAAATCCCCCTTTCCTTCTTTATTTTTCCTTATTGAGCATCCTGACTGGGCTATGCCAGCCCAACACTCACTCGCGAGGTGGGAAATGCTGTTGGCAGCCGGCTGAGCACAGAGGCAGCAGATGCTGACAGCCTGTGACCCCGTCCCTTCTGGGCTCGGCTCTGCCGTCTGGGAAGCTGGGTGCATCCCACGGGGAATCAGTGATGGATGAGACAGTGTATTTGCACAAGCCTGGATTAACGTGAGCCCGGGCAAGGGGCGTCCTTCTGCTCTTCACCTGCACTCTGGCTGGACCTCTCGGGATAGGACTGATGCCCCAGGTGAAAGGATCTTTGCATACCCCTGGTTCAGGTTTGTCCCCAGGAAGGATGGTGGGTGTAAAGGCAACAGTGGAGGAAGCCGTCGACAGCTGTAAGGAAAGGGTTTTCTCCCCACTAGATGTCCCATGGGTGCTGGGCAAGGACTGGCAGCTGTCCCTGCTCCATCCCCTCCATGAGCACCCCTGCAGAAGATCCCCTTGGCTGATGCGGATCCAAAGCAAACCCTTTTGGGTTATTTCAGGCAACAGAACACAGGTTGGAGCCTGTTACATTTGTTTTGTTTTGCTTTTCAAACCAAATTGCCCATCCCAGCTGAGCTATGTTGCTGGTGTGATGGGAGTCAGTTCCCGCGGACCTGCTGAGACTAAATGGAAAACTTCCCAGTGGAAGCAGGAGCAGAGCTGGGCATGTATGTCCCGCCGCGTCGGGCTCTGGGAAGGCAGTGCCCGGGCTGCCAAAGAAAAAACTCGCATCCTTGCTTTTTGCCCAGGGTGAGCGTCTTACAGCTCATTGCTTTAGAGACTGGGGCAGCCTGATGGAATTCGGCAGCTCTTCAAAAAAAAAAAAAAGAGTCATTTCTAGTCTCCACCAACTTCAAGAAATCAGTGGGCAAAAAAACTTCGTTGCAAGAAAAAAAACCCAAACCAACCAGCCTGAGCACAGGGGAAAGCGAGCGGTCCGTCCGCACGTGGGGAATTTGGCTGAGAGAAGTCAGCAGGCATCTGTACTGGCCAGGAAGGTGCAGCATGGCAGCGCGGTAGCCTGGCAGCCCGGTAAAAGGTATGGCAGCCGGGGCATTGCCGGGAGATTTTCAGCTGCAAGCTCTGCTACAGACTAGCTGCATGAACTCAGGGAGCTCGTTTAACGTCGTTATGCTGCAGATAGTCCTTTCCAGTGCGTGTATTTGCTGCCTCGTATAGCATGTCATAAGAATTTAAGTGGTTTTAATGTGCTTTGATGTCCCTGGATGAAGGATGCTCTATAAATGCAAAGTAAGTATTCTAATGTACGTAGTTTGTTTTCTTTTTAACATAACAAAATCCTTAGCAGCCTTTCTTTCTTTGACAGTTTCCATAGCTGGTGGGTCTGTTTCTGCTGTGACTTAGCAAAACAAATTTAGGGTTTCGCAGTGGCATATGCTCAGCATGTTCCTCAGCTTTGTGACCCGAGCAGTTCCCTTGTCATCAGCACTGCAGAGTTACGGGTGGAAATCTGCTAAAAATCTCCCTTTCCACAAAACCTGATGACGGGAAAGGTGGATGTTGGGGTTGGTTTGGGGAGGAACCATAAATTGAGAAAAGCAATTGCAAGCACTGGAGCAGCTCTGCTCACAGGTAGCTCTGAATGAGACCAGGGAGCGAGCTGAATGCAGAGTAATTCTTCCTGAATAATGCCGATTTTGGATATTTATTCTGGAATAAAAAGCGATTTCCTCCTGTTAAAGGCAACTCCTTGTATGAAGCACCCGCAGCAGTCTGCAAGCCCGTGGGCGAGCTCTCCTGCCAGCCGGCCCCATTACCTGCCACTGAGTCCCCATCCCTCCCGGTGGCCCGTGGTAGCTTGTCATCCTGCAGATGCTGTGGGGTTGTGCAGGCAGAGAGGGCTTCTCTGGGGAAAGCCAGCCCAGGTGGTGCTTTCTAGGCCAAAGCCCAAAACGTACAGCGAGGGAAAAAGCTGATCAGAAGCCACTGCAAAGCAGGTGTTGTTTGGGAAAAGCCCTGTGAAAGCTGCAGGCAGTGCAGCCGCTCTGAAACGAATTGCTGCAGTGTCTGAGAGCCGAGGGAGCATCTCAGGGGGTTAATCCCAACACGGCAAAGGCAGAAAGCTGTATGCACCGGGAAAATGGTTTGCATCTCTCTAGATGAGCGCAGATTTAAGGAAGCCATACAGCCCCCTGCTCCTGCCCAAGCATCCAGAGGCGTCCGAGGTGGCAGAGACTCCCAATCCCAGCTGAGCAGCGAGAGCTTTCCCTTACCTTTACCTTCTCCTGCTCCTCCCCAAGCCATTCAACATCACTGTGGCCATTTCGGAGCTGATCCTCAGCCAGTGAGTCCCATCCTGGTGCCCGGCCCTTGAGTACACGTCCCAGGTGTGGCAGTCGGAGGAGAAACGCTGGGGCTCGGGGTGTGCTTCCTCTCCGGGCTGCCACCGGGCTCCTCCAGAGCCGGGGCACGCCGTGCCCCACTGCGCTGCCTTTTTAATAGCTGATTTTAATTATACGCTCTGAGACGAAAGAGAAAAACTAAGCCTTCCAACAGATTTTATCTGCTGTTTATTTCCACAAATTGCTGCAGAAAAAAGCCCAGAGGGTTTTGATGGAGGTGGAGGCTGAGATAGCCAGCAACACGGAGGCTGCCGGGGCACAGCCTTTTTAACCTCCCCTGCTGAGGCAGGTGCCGACACATCCCCGCAGCCGGCGAAGCATGCTAACACTATGGAGGCTGACCGAGCAAACGGTAACGAGCTCCGCCGCCTCGCCGGGGCTGCCACCCCTCTTTCTCGGTGGAGAAAAGGCAGTAAAACCGAAGCAGCGCCTGGCTGTATTTCCCCGCTCAAAATCATTGGGAAGACCCAGTGCCTGCTGGCTCGGGGGGTGGCTGCTGGCCAGGCACGGGGGCACGGGCTCGGCCAGGGAGCCCCACTGCAGTCCCCTCTCTTGCTCCGTAGGTGCACCAGTACTACAGCTGCCTGCCCGAGGACAAGGTCCCCTACGTCAACAGCCCAGGAGAAAAATCTCGCATAAAGCAGCTTTTGCACCAGCTGCCGCCGCACGACAATGAGGTTAGTATCCGAAAAGTGTCCTCGGACATCCGTCAGGGCTGCGGGTGGGGAGGGGATGCACCTCCTGGGGTTGTTCATGGGAAGCGTGGCTGGTCCTTTCTCAGCCCTTTCTGCTTTTCGGGGGGATTTACTTGAAGTTTGGTCATGTTGCTGTTTAAGTGCCATATTTGCTCCCTGCTTGGATTGTGTTGGAGGTGGGGGGAGAGTTGTTTGTTTCTAAAGTTAAAATTTTTAAAATCATCCTTCTTCAGTTCTCTGAAATAAGAGCACTTTCTCAGGCCTCGGAGGCCAAAGCCGCATTAAAAGTGGCTTGAAATGCTGTTGCCATGAGCTAGAGCCAGATCCGAAGTTGCAAAAGCCTTTTCCCAAATGCTGCTTCCGACTCACCTTGGGAGTGGGGGTGCGTGTGCCAAGGAGGGGTTTCACTCGGGCTGAGCCTCGCGAGCTGGGAGAGCCTGGAAAGCCAGAGGTTGAGTCAAGACCAGTCAGAGCAAATAAACCTGCTTACATCTTGCAAGAAAGATGTGAAGCAGCAAAAAGGGTCTGGTCTTTGACGTCCTGTTCTCACCAGTGAGAACATTGGCTTCTGGTAGCCCGCAAAATTTCCCTATGTAAACAAAAAAATTATTTTCATGCTGCTTTCTGAAGAAGCCGCTCTGGAAAATACATGCAGGTAACTTGTTTGATCTAGGTCAGATTTTAACAAGTTTGCCTGTGCGTGGCTGGGTGCCATGGGCACAGCATGGTGCTGCCAGTGCCGGGGGAGCTCCAGGCACCGGGCAGGGGCTTCTTCCCGTGCACCCTCGGGCCCCAACCTGCCCGCCTGTCTTCCCTGGCAGCTGCTGAAAACCCACAGCCTCCAACAGCCGAAGAACATGGGCATAAATGCACATGAATGCTGCTGCTGCAGCCTGTGGAGGCTGGAGGCACGAGCCCGCATGTATTTTCTGCAAACTGGCAGATTTTGCATCCAGTTTTCCCTCATGCTCAGTTTTGCTCCTTTAAAAATTCAAGGTGTGTTGGTTGCTCATGTGAATAATCCTGCTTGGCTCCATGAGCCTGCTCTCCAAAGTAACGGAGGCTGGATTGGGTACTGGTGCTACATGTGGCCACCTTGGCTCTTCAGTCATATTCTCCGTTGAGATGCAACCAGCCAAGAGCTAAGCCTGCAGGATGAAAATAGCCAGGAAAACCTCAGAGTTTCATAAGCTTCGGGGAAATTGCATCATTCATTGTTTATATCCTTTTATTTTACTTATTTCCTTATTACCTTCCAACGCAGAGGTTTTGCATATGTGCACACTTGACCCTACGCTGGAAGAATAGTTGGAGTTCCCAAATAACTGGAACTCTCTCATTTACACAGGGAAAACTGGCTGCACTCTAGAAATGCCAATAAAACATTTTGAAGCTGCTGTAAGACCTCTGGCATAAGGAGAAAGCAGGAAAACCATCAATCTGATTGCTGGTCTGGGTGAGACTCCGAAGACCCAACTTTTAAGACTTTCCTAGAAACGTAGCGCTTGGAGAGCAACCTTCCTCCTGCCCTTTCTTCTCATCTCTACCTCTTGAAATTTTGGCTGAACCCTGGGCTGACTGAAGCCCAGACAGCGGTGTTTCTCCAGCCTCCCCTAAGCCATGGACGGAGTCTGTTTGTGTAACCCCCTTGCAGAGGTTTGCAGAGCCCATGGGACTGCGGCTCGCTGGCCGGGGAGCCAGGGGCACCCGTAACACCGAGCATCACTTGTGTTTTTTAGGTCCGCTATTGCAATTCGTTGGATGAGGAGGAGAAGAGGGAGCTCAAACTCTTCAGCAATCAAAGGAAGAGGGAAAATTTAGGGAGAGGCAATGTCCGGCCGTTCCCCGTAACCATGACGGGAGCCATCTGCGAGCAGGTGGGTAGCGGCTGACAAACTGGGGCAAGTGAGGCGGCTTTTTAATCACCAAAGTGAAGCGAAGCTCACAGGAGCAGCACCCACCCCATGCCCTCTACCAGCTATGAGCACTGGGGTCTGTTGGGGCACATGCCAAGAGCACCCCGCAATATTTGATGTCGAGTAGTCACATCAGCTCCTGGCCTTGTGCAGGGGGGTAGTTATTGATATCCTGGCCATAAAATGGGGATGAAAAGAGATTAAGGGACACCAGAAAAGGAGCTGTGAATTAGCACCTTCTTCTGCTGCAGTTGCAAAAGCAGCTGGGTGGCGATGGGCGGCAGCGGGCTCACCCGCGCCGTGTTAAACACCGGCTTTTCTGACAGTGCGGCGGCCAGATCAACGGAGGGGACATGGCCGTCTTCGCCTCGCGAGCGGGGCATGGCGTTTGCTGGCACCCTCCCTGCTTCATCTGCAGTGTCTGCAACGAGCTGCTGGTCGACCTGATCTACTTCTACCAAGATGGGAAGATCTACTGCGGCAGGCACCACGCTGAGTGCCTCAAGCCCCGCTGCGCAGCGTGCGATGAGGTAAGAGCCAGCTCGCCCCGGCTTCTGCCACAGATGCTGCCCGCTGGGATGGCACGAGAGGGTTCCCCCTGCCTACTGGAGGGTATTTCCCCTCCATCCACCCTGAAGGTGGTGGGTGCGTTAGCATAGGGAGGAGCATCTGCACGGAGGCATGCACACGAAATACGACGGTTTGGCTTTGCAAAGGGTTCATGCAAGCTTTTCCTGGGGCTTCAGGTGAGCACCTCAGGGATTTTTAGCTGCAGTCTTCCTAGGGCTGTTCTGAGAGGGATCCTCATCTACACGCAGGGAAGGCTTTCCATGAGCATTTCCAGTAACAGCACACCCCCTGTGCTGTGTGATTTTAGCCCGGCTGTGTGTGGTGGTCTTCCCTTCTCCTCTGGTCCCACAGAAGAAGCCTCTGGTAGGATGAGTGCTGTGTTTCCTACAAGACAATAGTGTTTGAGCTGAAATAGGCTTTAAGAGAGGAGATTAACGGGCTATAGGAAGCTGAACAAATGGAATACAAAACGAATATAGAAAACCGTACAGAGTCGCATCTGAGCGTTTCTCAAGTGTCAATCTCTGTTTAAAAGGCTGGTGAAGGAAATTGTTCTGGCTTTTAAAGTTATGAAAACCATAGTGTGGAAAACCATATGTACTATAAAATAGCATGTCCCATCTATGCAAGCGTGTAATGGTAAGTATCCAAGGCTATATGCACTTCAAATATAAAGAACATTGACGTATGTATCCAATTAAATTTGTAACCTTACCAGTAAAAAAACAACTCCTAACCATTTGACTGGCCCTATTTCCTTGTGGCTTAGGCTGGGTAATTTTTTTCGGTGTACTTTTTATCCTTGCAAATTCTTGTACAAGTCTTTCATTCAGCTCCTTCTTTAACACGCACTTCTTCCCCTGAAACATCCAGCACTAATTGCGAGAAAGGGGAACTCACGGGTAAGAGGAACTAAAGGGGAAAAGCTTTCGGTGTGACCTGTGCCAGGGCAGGGAGCCAGGGAGCAGAACTGGGCCGCCACTTGCTCCCCTGGCTTGGCTTTGGGAGCAGAGGTGGTGTGGGGATGGGAAGCAGAGACAGCAAGAAAGCATCTGCTGAAAACATTTTACATGGCTGCTTCACCAGCCCACCCTTAACAGCCCTCCATGCCTCAGTTTCCCCACTGGTATAATTACTGCGATCGTCTTTATAAGCACACAGGTCAGGGTAGAGACAATGGTGAGGAGCCAGAGCAGCTCCAGAGAGCTGCCACTTCTTGTGTTTTTGCTCATCCTTTGTACTTGGGTCCCTGTTTCAGAGATGGGTAAATGTGTTTTAGTAAGTGACTGCTCTGTTCTTCAAAAGTCCACCAGATCGATAGGTTGTATATAAGCGTGTTTATTACCCTGATCAACCCCTCCTGCTGATGGATGTGCTTATGAGCACGTTACTGCAAGCTCTGCCTTAACGCTTTGTAGTCCGTGCACTAATGCAGTCCTGAGGTATTTGCATTTTAATGGATTTCCTTAAGAAGTGATGGGTGCCCCTGCTGCAAGCCAAACCGCGGGAGTTTCCTGTGCAGGACGGGAGGGTTAGCTGTAAAATTTGGAGGTTGTATGAGCAAAGGGGCACAGCTGCTGTGCACGGGCAGGAGACACAAAGGTTGGTGCCCATGTCCCAGGTCTCCTCTCTGACCGACTCTGCTCCACGTTTGTGTTTCCCCCCACCAGATCATTTTTGCTGACGAATGCACCGAGGCCGAAGGGCGGCACTGGCACATGAAGCACTTCTGCTGCTTTGAATGCGAGACGGTGCTGGGGGGGCAGAGGTACATCATGAAGGACGGCAGGCCCTACTGCTGCAGCTGCTTCGAGTCCCTCTACGCCGAGTACTGCGACACCTGCGCCCAGCACATCGGTATGTGCCACCGTCCCTCAGCCCTGGGGCGAGCACGGTGCGGGAGGGGAGCGGAGCAAACCTCTGCTTGGAAGGTTGTTTCTGGCAACGAGAGCTGTTGCACTGAGTCTTTGACAACAACTTGGGGCCGCAGGCAGGACTGCCTGCGGCTGGGGTCTGCACCAGCCCTGCAGCATCCAAAGAGGCTCGTGCCCCTCTCGCATCTCGCCAAGGAGCTAGCACCGTAATTTGTTTGGTTAAACCACTGCTTATCCCTTTTTGTGGTCAGAGAGGGGAGGACTATCAGAGAGCAACCTCAGGAGCTGTTGCAACTAGTGAAAGCTTTCTCTGACCTAATATAATGCACGCTTTTTTTCCTTTAAATCTCATTTTCCTGTAAACAGCCTGGCTCTTCAACTCTCAGATTTTTCCCAGCCAAGCTTGCCAAAAGATTGCATGAGTTAATGAGCTACTGACAGGAAAGATGCTTGTTCATTAGGTATCATTATTGTTTCTGTTTGCCTTTTTTAACCAACCTGCAGATAGATGTTCTCAGAAAGAAATAACACATCAAAGTCAATCTGTGTTTCTAGAACAGTGATTGAAAATGTACTTTATTCTGGGGGTTAGCTGTCCCCCCAGCACTCGGGGGGTGGTAAGCTGGGCAGACTGGGAAGCCACCTCGCTGTTCTCCCCGATCCTGTTTGTCACTTGGCTGAGCATTTGCTCGCGGGTGGGCGGGCAGCCCTTTCTTTGTCCGTGGAGGTGAGCTCACATGTTCAAATAATTCATAGGCTGCAGGGAAAGAAAAAAAACCAACCGTTTTGCTCTTGTGCAGCGGCCAGATGGCACGGGGAGGAAGACTCAGGGCTTCAGTGAAGCACTTGGAGGATGTGTTTGCTGTGACCTGCAGCACATCCTTCCCGAAAGCTCAGCTGTGGAGCGGTGAAGCAGCTGTTAACGCTTCTCTCATGCTCCCTTCTCTCGTGCTTCCCCCATCTGCTGTCCTCCCCTCCGTCCGGCCGGCTGGAGCCTACTGACTGTCAGGTTTTCGGGGCAAAATACCTGTTTTGGTGCATATCTGCATGTTTCTAGCAAAGGAGGGACTGCAGCCATTTTGCTGCAAGTTGCTCACAGTAGTCACTGAGCGTTGTACTTAAGAGCCACATGAATTAGATATAAGCGCCTGCTTAAGACTTGTAAGGCTTGGGTTGAGTAGCTGAGGGTCGGAGTAAGGAGGCTGTGCTGCTTCCTCTGCGAGATGGCTTTGGGGCATTGGAAAAGGAGCTGATAAAATCCCACCCACAGTCTTGTCTCTCTTGTCCACAAGCGTAGCACTCCAATCTATATATAAAAACATTTCACTCATTATAAGGGAAGAAAAAAAAAAAACAACAATTACACCAAAGCAAATTTAGCTTGGAATAAAATGCACCATTAACGCAGTGTTCATTTATAAATTATCCGGTGGCATTCGGCCCTCCCAGCGGCGGGGCCACGGCAGGTGTGCAAGCACGTGCTGTGCACACGTGCAGCATAGCACCCCACTGTGCCGGCCAGCCCACGCCATGCGCAGCAGTTTCTCAGGTAACGGGGGCTTTTGCCATGAATGGCAGCTTGAACAGGCAAATAAATGTTATAATTGAAACCCTGGGAGCTTTGCTCACGGCTCTGACCGAGACCGATGTGCATGCAGCAGTCATGTGCTCCCGCGGCTCTGGCCAGTGCCTGCGAGCAGCCCCGGGGTTTCACTGGCGGGGGACAGGCTCTCTGCATCAATTCCTTTACTTAACCCGAGGGGCAACACAGGGAATGTGGCTGGGTGCAAGGCAAGGGGGTGCACTCAGATCCCTGGGGCCGGCTCTTTCTGCTCCCTTTTTGAGAAGGGGCCTCAGTAGCCAAAATAAAGTTAGGATGGGGCCGCAGTAGCAGTAAGGGACAGGGATGCGATCTGCTGTTACATACTTAACCAAGGCAGCACAAATTCCTCATTATGGTTCGGTTGGAGACTTTTTGGTTTTTTCAAATAGGCAGCGTATTACTGCTTTGACTTCAAGGACTTTATGGAGAACTTCTTGCATTCCTTTGCTTTATGATCGGAAATATCCCTATTTAATACGAAATAGCTTGAGGCTTGGTTCTGCTGCCTTTCCCAACATTGAGCAACTCCCGAGCAAAGGCCTGCAGCCTGCAAGGAATTAGAAATGGGCTTAACTTCATGCGCCGGAGAAACCTTGCTGAAGGGCTTTCAAGAGTGAGCCCGGGTGTGTGTCGCTCGTAGGGGATGCGCTTGTTAAGTGCAGTGCGAAGTGATGTACGTGGGCTAACTCTGATGCTGTGCATCTTCCCTCTCAAGGTATCGACCAGGGCCAGATGACGTACGATGGCCAGCACTGGCATGCCACCGAGACCTGCTTCTGCTGCGCGCAGTGCAAGAAGTCCCTGCTGGGACGGCCCTTCCTGCCCAAGCAGGGGCAGATCTTCTGCTCCAGGGCCTGCAGTGTTGGCGACGACCCTAACGGCTCCGACTCCTCCGATTCGGCTTTCCAGAGCGCGCGAGCCAAGGAGTCCCGCCGCAGTGCCAAGATCGGCAAGAACAAGGGGAAAGGCGAGGAGGGGGCGCGCAGTCCATGCAACCAGCTGCAGGTCACCTCCAACCGCCTCTCCACCGACGTGGACCCGCTGTCCCTGCAGATGGATTTGCTGAGCCTGGCCAGCCAGACGCCAAGCCTCAACAGGGAGCACTTGTGGAGGAGCCGGGACGAGCTCTATCACTATGGGAGCAAAATGGAGCAAAGTCAGTCCCAAAGCCCTTTGCAGCTTCTCAGCCAGTGCAACATAAGGACCTCCTATAACACCGGCCAGGTCCCGGGCTCACAGCCGGATTTATGGGGGAAACATTTCAGCAACCCAAAGAGGAGCTCCTCGCTGGCGATGAAGAGCCATGGCGGCAGCTTCATCCAGGACTGCAGAGAGGACTACTACTCGGGGAGGCTTCGCTCGCAGGAGAGCTACAGCGACATGTCCAACCAGAGCTTCCCCGAGACCAGAGGAAGTCTCAAAGTCCCCAAGTACGAAGAGGAAGAGGAAGGCGGGATGCCGACGCCGCAGTGCCGCACCCGGCACCCCATCAACGCCCTCAAGTTCACAGAGGACCTGACGCCCACCGAGCAGACTCCCCGCGGCTCCATGGAGTCCCTCGCGCTCTCCAACGCAACAGGTATGTCACCCCCGCTCCTGTCACCCTGCAGCCACCCTGGGACCTCCTGCGTGCGATGGGCTCCCTTGTGCCTCCGGGTCAGTGCCACAGCAGGTGTCTTCCTATTATGGGGTGACCGGCAGCTTGGGAACCGCCGCTCGGTGCCACAGGCTTGCCTGCCCAGCCCCTGTGTGCCTGGCAGCCCCCTCTCGCTTTGCTTGCTTCTTTACCAGATGCAGGGCTTTGTAGATGGCTGGCCTTTCTGTGTAGCTCAAAACAAATGTTTTCGAGCTCTTTAATCCTCCCTTTTGTGAAGAGGGGGGAAAAATCAAGGCCAGCTGCTAACGCAGAGGCAGATTGCAGCCTTCAGCACTTGAAGGACTGCTGTCAGCTGCCCTTGGGGCTAAAAATATTTTTAAATGCTTTGAAATAGGCCCAGTTAACCCCTTTTGCGTGTTACACAGTCCTCAAGCATGTGACTAGTTAAAAGAAATTCCTTCCCCTCTATGCACAGCTCTTTTTCTCCTCTTCCCCAGTGCCCTGGTAGAAACTACAGGGAAAAGCCAGGCGAGATACTTGTCCCGTCAGGCTGAGCCCATTTCTCATGAGTGCACCCCAGGGTAATATTTCTCAGCCCTCTCACCCCAAACGTGTTTGGGTTTCATTTTGCGACTGCGGGGATGGGTGTGCGTGCACGAACGTGTCTGCGGCAGGGCTCTGGTCCGCAGCCTGGCGCTGGGGAGGCTCAGACCCCTGCGCACACCATCCCTCTGCAGCCTGCTGTAGTTTGCATTATCGGACGGCTGCACTCGTCTGGCACAACTATCGCTTGCTTCCGAGTCCCTCAGCAGAAAACTTCTCGGAAAAGAAAATACTGAGCTTGATTTGCTCGCCAGAGATACTGCCTCGCTTTTTCTTCACCACTCCCCGGCTTTTTTCCATTCCAGTCAAGCATTGCTTGGATTTGGGCACGTCCTGCACCTGCCCCCTGCAAAATGGAGTCCGTCTGTCTTGCTGTCACTGGCAGCAAGCAGCCTGCGGGGTGTTTGGTACCCGGTCCCGAGGGCCTCCCACGGGATGCTGGCACTGGGTGTTGGGGATGCGCCGACGAGCATCGCCAGGCCCCTGGAGAGCTGGGCGCTGCTGAAGTCGAGCTCTGTGCCTCTGCCCCGCCTGGACGGACAGGTTTGCTCTGCTACACCCGTGCCTCCTCACCCTGCTCCTGGGTTTCAGCGTGTTTGTTTGTTTAGGGAAGTTGCCAGCCCCATGACAAGATGTGAAATGATCTCTGTGTTCAGCCAGGATCTCCCTAACCGGCAAGTGGTAAAGCAGGGAGGGAGAGGAGAAGCTAATAAGCTGGAGAGGGTTTTGCTCAAACAACCTCAGATATACACAGAGGAAAAATAGATGTGAAATGGTGAGGGAGATGGGAATTGCCCTTCGAAACAAGGTTCTGTGAAGCAAAGCCCCATGTTTCCAAAGCCGCTCGTATTCCTGAAAACTTCTATTGTGTAAAACCCTGTCAGTACCAAGAGTCTTGAGCAACATCAAGTTCAGATGAGCAATCCCTGAATACTGAAGCGGTTGTTGCATGCTTTGGAGCTGAACTGTAACAAGTTATCGGGGATACAGGTCAAGAGACTAGAAATGTGGCAAGGCCTTCATATTAGAGTGAAAATCACTCTGTCTTTCATTTTAGAAAAATTTTTAAAATTCTGGGAGGGAGATCTTCCAAAGGCATCCGTCCTCCATGCGTAGCCAAAGTATCAATTTCTTTACAGGCAGCGCCTGCCTTAACGACTCGTTTCTTTCCTGCTTTCTGGAGCAGATGCTCAGCATGATGGGGCTTGCAACGAATTTAAGCTGTTGCTCTGCAGGGTGAGGTGATAACATTTTTATTAATGTGTAAGATTCTAATAGTTTTTCTTGCTCTGGGACCTGGCTCGGCTCGAGCTGGGGGGCACTGTGGCAGTAACAGGCAGCTCCCCCAGGGCCGTGTGTGCAATTATGGAGGACACATTTATCATCCCGTTTAATTGGCAGCGTTTTGAGGACAGGGAGATTCGGTGACCTGGCTGAGGGCTGCAGGAGAGCAGGTTGCCCAGCAAACACCCCCATGAAGATCCCCCCAACACAGCCCAGGGGTCCAGCTCACCCCGTGCCCTCCGCCCGGCACACCCCAGCTCTCCTTTGGAAGAAACTCCCAGGCATCCAGATACGAGGTCCCTTTGAGCTACTGATGCTGCACAGTTGCTCCACCTTATAAAGTGAAATAATTCACGCCGCATCCATCTAACATTTTACGGCATCGCTGAAAACGTTATTTTTTTATAGGAAGCTGAAGGGCAAACAGTCCCTGACCTGCAGAGCACACGTTAAAAGCTGGTCCCTCCCTGGCAGCAGATTTTGCTGTGATGTTTCTATTATGACTTAAGTACTAATTAGCCGGAGATGTCAATGAAAGCAGATAATACATAGGGTGTGCAGCGGTAGTCCCTGTCTTCGGGCCAGAAGGCTGCCTCCTGTGAACAGATGCTGTCCCCATAATATTTGTAATGCATTCAGTGCCAGAGGGGGGGTCACCCATTGGGTGGGTCAAGATCTGTGTGACCCTAAGTCTCCTGCAAGACCCCAGGTTTTCACCTTACCAACCAGGCTCTACTTAATCACTTCAAAGCCAGTTCCTCATGGGTTGGTTAAGAGGTGTGACACTGTGTTAATCTTGGACACTCACCCTTAAAGTGCTCAGGTGTGCTCCATCGTCGCACCATGGGCAGTAGTGCACCAGCAGACACCGGAGTGTCAGAGGTAGCCGTGACCCTCTTTGTGCTTTGTTTCAGGGTTTCAATTAGATGGGAGCGTCTCTGTCATCCTCTGGTTTGTGCTTGTGTAATTGCCGCAAATGCTGATGTGATTTAACCACTTCCACTGGCAAAGGGCAGAGTTTCTGGCTGGTGGAGGGCAACTCTCCTTTCCTCCCGTGTTTCTGTTTGAAGTCCCTTCTCTGCCATCAGCCAAAGGCTATGACAGACTCTGATCCGCTACGTCTTCTTGAAGGCTGGGTCCTCCTCCTCCACCAACATGGCCAAAGAGAGGCAAAGAGCAAAAAATATTTCCCAGCACATTTTCCAAGAGAGAGCTCATTTTTGCTGGATTTTATGTTATCTTTTATATTTGATTTGCTTTGGCTGCTTTTGCTTTCTTTTTGTTTTTAATGGCATTAGCAACAATACAAAACAGTGGATGCTGTAGCAATGTTTACCCTGTAACTCCCTTCATTAAGCAATCAGGACAATGCTAAGATGGAGTTTGTCCAGGAAGCTTTTCTCAGGAGGAGGAGTCTGATCCTACCAGAAGTTAATCACTTCCCAGAAGATACTCGGTCCATCCCAGCCCTGCTCCCAGTGCTTGTGCTCTGCCTTGCTCTGCTTGTGCTTGTGTTGCCCTCTAAAAAGGTTTTGCAGGCGCTGTATGTGCCTAGCAGCTGAATTAGAAATCAAGAGCTGATCTCTGCTGATTCCAAGCAGTCATTTCCACAAAATGCCAGCTGGTCAAATAGCCCACTTAAGAAAGTACCTGCAGGCTAAATGTTACTCTCTGGGAACGGTCTCTTTGTGTGCAGCTTGCAGAGAGCAGGAGTGCTTTGGAGATAGAAGTCGCGTTGAACGGTGGCACTGTCGTATGCAAAAGGAGAAATAGATTTTAAGTATTCCTTGAGAAAATTAGTTTGGGTGAGGGTAACAGCCTCATCTGTCACAGGCATAAATCCAGGAAAAAAAAGATATTAAACTGGTGCCGTTACAGGGTGGAATGTGATTTCACATGTATGGTGCACGTTCTGCTGTCATCTGTGTTACGAGATGCCCGAAGGCCCTACATAGCTTGTTTTTCCAGGACTGAACAACTGTGATATACCCAGAAAGCGAAGAGGGAAAGTGTATGAATATGCACGTGGGTCAGCGCTGATCCCTGCACGTCTGAGTTGCAGAGTGACCTGACGGCATCATCTGTCTCCAGTCCCCTCTTCTTCCTCTGACTGAGGAGGGGCTGAAAGCTGGGGTGGGGGAAGAAAAAACCCTGTTTCTCAGGGCTGGGGTATATTTTCCAAGAAGCGTTCAATGGCCCAGCCTCTCCTGCACCAAGGGCTTGGGAGCAGCTCCTGAAGACCCTCAGAGATGGTAGTGAGGGGCTCGGGGTGAGCGGGGGCTGGGGGCTGGTCCCCATCCCTGTGTCCTCAGTGGCACTGCGTCCCACGGGTGCTCCTCTCCCCCCTGGGCTGGAGAGGGCAGCTGCCCCACACGCTTCAGCCGAGTTACGCAAGCCAGAAAATGACACATTGGCTGTTCTTGAGTTTTTCTAAGAAAAAGGAGGCTCCCAGCTCTCCAGCATGCTCCTACCATCCTCTTTCCCCCAGACACGGGCAACGTAAAAACTGCTTCCGAGTCAGAAGATAGGATCCCTGAGGGGATTTCTTGCAATTTTGAGACCCAGGTATAACATTCCCCAATCCAAGCCAGGTCATTTCAAAACCCAAGATGTGAAGATAGAGGTTTTCCTTCCCAAAGGGCCAATGCCGAAATGTTATAAAATTGCCAGGAATGTTTCTTCTCCCCCTCGCCCGCCTTTTGCTGCTCAGCAGTGGGAGGTTTGGCATGCTGGGGCTGGCCACGTGCACGCCTTCACCCCTTTGGTGTCACACATGGATGTGCCAAAACACGGGGGGTATCGACCAAACCAGAGGGAGAACCAAAACGGACTTCTAGAAGGAGATGTCGGGGGAAGCAATAGCACATCATCCCCGACCCGGTACGTTGGCCATCCTGCCTTGTCTGGGGAGGGCATAGGAGCTGGTGGTGCCCAAGAGGGGGGTTACGGGAACATTTCTAGATTAAAATCCAGCTCCTTTCCCAGGCAGCACCCATGTAGGGACTTTTTTCAGCGAGCCAGACGGAGGGACTGATCAGGTAGAAAATACTCCCTGACACCCTTGGGATGGCACGCAGGGGCACACCGTGGGAGGCTGTCGGCACTGCGACCTGCTTGGCGAGCGCTCTGCTTTCCCCCAAATTGTTTACTTTCCATGATTTCCAGTTACATAAGGGTTCTGCTTTATTTCTGCACACCCCGAGGTTGCTCAGAAGTGAGACGAGGTTGAGCTATAAACAAAGCCCTGGGCAGGCTGTTTCTCATTAAGTTCCTTTTTAGTTAATAAACCCTGTGGTAAGGATGTGCCTGCCTGGTACTGTGAGAGAGAGAAGGCTCTGACACAGGGGGCTGGACACGAGAGATGCCGCACCATCCTCTCCCGTGCCTCTATAGCTGCACTTAAACACTGGCCGTCTGAGCTGGGCGCAGGGTTTTGTTGCAGGCAGGTACCTATATGGGTATCAGGTGGTGAGGACTGCGATGCACAGGTATATGAGTACACTATGATAAATGTAAAAGCAAGAAGCGAACATCAGCATGGCCCTGTTTGTGTGCAATGTCCTAAGTCAGGGCGTTTTGCATTCCCCCACTGGGGTGAAGCAGACGATGCTATCTCTGCAGTGGGATGCTGGCTGCGGTGGGGCCTCGCCCCGTGTTAGCCAAGCTTCGCGGGGAGTTTAATTTAATGGGGGCTGGGAGCTGCTTCCCCTCACAGGGTGCTTCATTCCCAGCCTCACACCCAGCGTACGTGCTCTCTGCAGCCCCTCTGCTGTCATTTGCCGAGTGGTTTAATAATTCATAATCAATGCAACTTGCAGCCCTGGTTTAGCAAAGCACACAGTGAGATTTAAGCGCCTCCGAGTGCTTTGTTGTGGCAAGGTTGTAGAGGTGATGCTCACGAGGAGTATCTTTCTGCCGTCGCTTTGCTTATTCAGTTGTTATTTCCCTTGGCAACGTTTTATGGGATAAACATGGTTCTTAATAAGGGTGGGGAAGGACTTCAGAGGGGCTCGTACAGCATGTTCTTAGCAAACCTTAATGTTAACCAGAAACCTGCTTTGTGTTCCCGGCGCTGTAGCCAGCTTGAGTTTTATATCAAACGCCCGCAGACGAGCTACAGCTTTCACTTGTGTTCATCCGAAAGTCATGCATTTCCATGGCTCCAGGATGAAATATTGAGCCTGGCAGCCCCACACAGCGGAGAACGGCAGCAAAATAACCTGCTGTGTCCACCTGCACCATGGTGCTGGCTCCAATCTGGTCGCAGGACGGCTGATGCACCGTGCTGGCGGCAGCAGGTGCCATCTCTCCTCTTCCAGTGCAAGAGCCTCTGGGGCAGCTGCCGACAGATGCGCTCGGTGTCTCTTGGAGCATCATTTTGTAGAAGGAAAGTTTCATGGGGCCAGCACGTCACCCCTGGGTTTGCACCCTTGGAAAGGGCTCGATGATGTGGTAACAACCATCTTGCGCCGTGGTCCAGAGCAGGGCTGCCGCTCCCCTGGATGGCCTCGGGAAACAGATTCTCAGGTTTCCTTGTTAGAAAAAAATCACCGCTGCGTGGTGGGGTCTCCCCTCATGCGCTCTTTCTTCCAGGTTAGGGCTCACTCGGGTTACTAGCTGTGTTCCCAGATGAAACACTTCATTAAGAGGGAGCTGCAGCAGCTGTAAATAAATACTGGTAATTCAAGAAGATTGGGTCTCAATGCACGGGCGTAGCTCTGAAATGGCAAATGACCGCAGGAGAGGAGGGTCAGTGCCACCTTCGCCCCATCCAGGGCAGTGCGGGACCAGAGACCCAGAGCCGCCCTGCCTGTGCCCAGGCACCCGCTGCTTTCCAGTGCCCAGGAAACCCGCCGGTGCTGGAGCCTCCCCCGGCCATCTTCTGCTGTGATTGCACAGGAAGAGTTTTCTTCTTCTCCACGCCGAAATTTTTCTTGCAGGAGTCCAGCAGACCTGGAGAATAATGTATTTCCTTCCTCTTCTCAAGCATTTTTTTCCATGTTTGGAGGCTGTTATTATAGCCCCTTCAGCCTTCTCTTCTCTAGACCAAACAACCTCTGCTCTTTCAAACCTCATTCCTAGGTCATGTTTTCTGGATGAAATTTTTTAGACAAATGGTTATTACTGTGGTCAGGCTGGAGTGCTTCTGGATTGCTCCCGCTATGCCTTGCTGAGGCTTTGCAGCTCCGCGGAGAGGGGCAGGATCATTTTGCGAGCTTTGAAAGACTAATCTGGGCCAAACCCCCGCTCATAATACTTTACACCTTGCATTGGTGTAAATGTAAAGTTAAGCCTGGAGGCATCTTTGTGTTTCGCATAGGTTAGAAGTTACATCCTTGACCTGGTACCTGCTCTGGGCACCGTAAGAGCCGTGCAGAGGTCTCGGTATCTGCAGGGATGCTGTAAAAGCATAACTTCGCTCCTGAATGAGCAGAAGAAATCCTTCACTGCCACCACGAGCAGATAAAACAAAGTTTCCCCGGCCACGCTGCTTCCTGGGTCACTTGCTAGTGTGGCTCCCAAAAAAAGGCTTGTACACATGCAGCCTACCAAATCTGCTTGGGAAGATGCATTTGGCCCTCAGGAAGGAGCATTTCCCACTCTGTCGTACAGAGAAATGAAGCCATTGGGTCTCGGGCTGGCTTTGCTGCAGTCTCCCAAGCACAGGCTCCATCGCACCCTGAGCTCCGAGTGCTGGCGATGGTGGCGTATGTGCTCCGTGCTGGATTCCTCTTACAATTGATGTTTTCCCAGTGATTCAAGATCTTAAAATGTGTGTGCTTAATTATAATCAGGCCGGCTGAACGAACAGCCAGAAACATCCCCTGGACCTAATAATCACTGATTAAACCTTGCTCTCCAAGCATGAGCCGTACGTGTATCGCAGGCTTCTCGTCTGAAATTGCTTCCTCCTGTGCTGACCAGTGCTTTGAAGAGGAAAAGAAAAAGCACTCGCAGTGTCTGCTGGAGGTGTGTGCAGGGGGCTAGAGATCCCCATCCTGCATAAGCTAAACCTGTGAAGCACTGGCTCTGCCTTTCCAGGAGCCGGAGCCCCCCGCGCATTGTGGCTTGCTTTACTCCCAGCAAAAAGAAAAGCAGGTTTCACCGCAGGTCATCCTGCTCGGCCACTGCGGCTGTGTGCAACGCTCCTGCCAGTGATGTGGAGGATGCAGATATGTCTCGCTTAATTTGAAAATATTGTTCCGCTCTTTCTGTGTCTCAGGAGCCTCTCCCCAGATGCTTGTTTTTATTCTCGCTGGATGCAGGACTGGAGGAGAGAGACGGCCGCGGCAGGGGAGCCGAGACCCACGGGTGCTCTCCGCTGCAGCTGGCTGTGCACTGGGGAACAAAGCAGCGGCTCGCCCCATGCCCCCACGAGGCAGGACGAGGTTGGCCCCTTTCAAACAATGCTGCCAAAATCAATCTGCTGACACCACAGAAGCATCCCACAGCGTTTGGAGCTGTATTCCTGCACAGCGCTACCATTGCTCGCTCTTATTGCAGAGCTGCGCCAATTCTCTGAACAAACGGTTGCATAAATGTCACCGAGGGCTCATTTTCTTTGGTGTCAGCTATTGTCTGACAGATCTGATTAAGGCCACATTCAGCTGTCAGTGGCCGTGATTTACATTCGGATCAGCTTTGCCAGCAATTCCACTGTTATTCTGGCCTTTTGGGAGGTCTTTGTGCATGTTACCGAGTTGCTTTTCCCTCCTGGGGGGCTGCTGGGCTCCTCCGTGGTGGCACAGGAGGGACACGGGGAGCAGTGCCTGATGTGACAAACGGCATCACTGGGATCGAAGGCAGAAGATCACGGCTCCAGCAGGGAGGTGGTGTGTGCCAGGAATCGCTCGCTCCCGTAATGGGAGCGGGGAGCCCGGGCGGGCAGGTCCTCGGAGGGGATGGGGAGCCCATGTGGGACTGTTTCCAAAGGGTGGTCGGCAGGGTTGGGTTAGCTCGCTCGAGGTCAGTGTGGCTTAGGAAAAAAAGGCATGAAGCTGGCTTGACAAGTGTGTCCTTTTCGAAACAAAACATGGCTCTAACTTTTTTTTTAACCCAGCCTCTCCCTTTTCCTGCAGCGTTCAGGGATCACCTTCGCTTTACCTTCCTCTGTAATCATAAACTCCAGAAACATCCCCATTAACAGCAGAAAAGCAAACGAGCAGAGAGAAATGGCTGCGGCAGCTGGGACTCGGGGAGCAAAGCCAAATCATGCGAGACTCAGTGGCAGCTTGTGCTCAAGTGCTAAAGCTCTCCCTGGTGCCACCGAGGGGAGGATTTGGAAAACCTTGCCCATCTTTGCAGGATTTGTTGATCTTTTTAAGGCTGAGTCCAAAGAAACCCTGAAGCAGCTCGTGAGCAGGGTTAGTGACAGCAGCCCTTGTTCTTGTTCAGGTTTGGCAGGCAGCGGCTGATGCCAAAGGAGCTGAGCTCTCGATGAAATGTAAGCAGCTTTTGTTAAGGGGAAAAGAAGTTTATTCTTGAATTGTGGGCTGGGTTGTTGTTTTTTTAAATTAATGTACAAAGTCATAAATTCTCGGTGATTGCATAAGGGCTGTGCGTCATGTTGAAAATCCTGCTGATGGTGCATAGCTCTCTGCGTTTGGTCTGCACGGGGAGGTTGTCAGAGAGGGGCGGGGAGAAAAGTGCCAAAGCAAACACTCTGCATTTGATTTGGGATGAAATGGATTTCCTTTGAAATAGCTTGCGAAAATTGTTGTCCTGAGCTTGCAATGCTGACGGCTGCCAGTTGTCAAGCCAACATGGAGATAGTCTGAAAATAGTCAGAAAACACCCAGAAAACAGGCCAAGGACTAGGGCAATGTGGGGTGTGTTGAGTTTCTCGTTGATGGGCAGGTGCTGAGCAGACATCCCACTTCTCTGCTGCTGGGCTAAAGCTTTCTGGGCTGGAGGAAAGCACCTTGCAGGAGCTCTGGGCTGGAGGAGAGCACCTTGCAGGAGCTCAGGGCTGGCCGGCACATGAGAGAGACCCGGTGGGCCACCTTCTGAAGCAGAGCAGCCCATCAAGCTGGAGCTGATGTTCCTGGCTCCTGCCCACATGCAGCTCCCTGGATATCTGCAGGGATAGAGGAGAGCACTTGCAGGAGCTCAGGGCTGGCCGGCACATGAGAGAGACCCGGTGGGCCACCTTCTGAAGCAGAGCAGCCCATCAAGCTGGAGCTGATGTTCCTGGCTCCTGCCCACATGCAGCTCCCTGGATATCTGCAGGGATAGCCTGATCCTCCTGCCATCCCGCTGCTTACAGGGAGCTCCGGCAGACCCTCTGGGGCTCGGGTGTTTCCTCGCCTCCTGGGAAACCCAACTGCATGCACATGGCCAAGGCTGCACCTTCGGTCCCCCCACAGGTGTCATTCAGGGGACCCGTGCAGTGCAGCATGGTGACAAGCCTGAATTAGTCAGTGGCCCCGTTTTCAGCTGCCCCTGACGTTGTTCAGTCCTTCAAAACATGTCGTCGTTGCACAAGGTGTGGGTGCCGGATCATGGCACCCTAGTTCCCTCAGGTGCAGGAGGCCTCAGGTTACCTCTGACGCATGATTTCTCACTGGCATCACTAGTTATTCCTATCAAGTCGCAGACAGCGTAGACATATGGGGAGGGAAGTCGTGAAAAGCAACTTGGAGTCCAACTCAAAACACCTTAAATTGGTGTGATTTCCCCAAAGGAGGAACTGCCTGCTCTTTAAAAAAAAAAAAGTCATCCTCTTGAAGGGCTCTTCAGGACAGCATCTAAACCACCGAGTTATTTTTTAAAGCAAAAGTCTTGGGCCAAACCCAGCCTTCTCCCTGCACCTCCGCTGATAGCAAATTCTCCTTCTTAACTCTCTTTTTTTCCTTCCTTTGCCCTTTCCCTGCAAAGGCCTCTCTGCAGATGGTGGAGCCAAGCGCCAGGAGCATCTCTCCAGGTTCTCGATGCCTGACCTGAGCAAAGACTCGGGCATGAACATCTCGGAGAAGATGAGCAACATGGGGACCCTGAACTCCTCCATGCAATTTCGAAGCGCCGAGTCTGTCCGCAGCCTGCTGTCGGTGCAGCAGTACCAGGACATGGAGCCGAACCTGCACAACCTCGCCAGCCCCCTCAGGTACCGAGAGCGGCCGTCGCATGGGCAGATGCACCAGAGCTTTGACTACGGTAGCGGGGTGCCCGGGGGCAAGCTGGGGGCGCAGGAGGGCTCGAGGCATGCCCCCATGAGCGAGCGCACACGCCGGCGAACTAACCTCCGGGATGATGACCGGCATTACCGCCCGCACCGACCCCGACGGTCTCGACGTTCCCGGTCGGATAACGCCCTGCACCTGGCCAGCGAGCAGTGCTGCCGGCTGAAGGAGAGACCCTCGCTGAGAGCCAGGGAAGACTACGACCAGTTCATGCACCAGAGGAGCTGCAGAGAGACAGTGGAGCAGGGTCCCCGCAGGGACGTCTATGGCCACTGTCCCCGGACGGTGTCGGATCTCGCCTTGCAGAACCACTTGGGCGAGAGATGGGGGCCCTACTTCGCCGAATACGACTGGTGCTCGACCTGCTCCTCCTCTTCGGAGTCCGACAACGAGGGCTATTTCCTCGGGGAGCCGATTCCCCAACCTGCCCGCCTGCGGTACGTGACCAGTGAGGAGCTCCTGCACAAGTACGGCTCGTACAGCATGCCCAAGTCTTCCACGCTGGGTGGCAGGGGACAGTTGCACAGCCGGAAAAGACAGAAGAGCAAAAACTGTATCATATCCTAATGGCATCCTTGCCAGGCACCTTGGGAGAATGTAAATTAACTCACAATCTTGCACTGTTCTAGATCATGTAAGCGCTTTTATTGTAACAGAAAAGACCCGAAGAGTAGGGATTTGTAAGAAGGTTGTAGACTGGCTTCTATAAATAGTCATAATCCTGGGCACAGTGAATATATTTTGCACATCTTACTTTGGAGAAAAAAACAAAAAAGTTCACTTTAGCCTGTAATATTTACCGAGTAGTTTTTCCTCTTTCTCCCAAATACTGCCAACCTTTTGAGTTCTGTTTGTCCGTACGTTTTGGTTACCACTGTAGACCTGCAGCATCAGTTTGCCAGTAGCTTTTGCTTTCCACCACGTTTTTGTTTTCCATTAGCCATGTTGGTAAGTGATTTGTCTCTCTCGGACAGTGTGGGAGCCTAAGTTATTTCCGTGATTGTTGTAAATGCAATGTAAATGAGAGTTTGGAGAAAATATTTTTGTATTTTGTAATATCAGAGGAATTTCTATATCTTAGGAGTCACTGGGAAAATGCATGCACATTCGAAACTGTTTTCAGCCAGAGCTAACCAAACAGTACTTTGGACGCCCCTTTCCATTTCATCATCAAATTTCTTAAGTATATCAGTGACAGTTTGAGTTGTCATTTGTTTTGAGGTTGGTTTTTTTTTTAACCCTTTTTTCTGTTTGTTTGTTTCATTCCTGGTAAATAAAGAGAACATTTTCTGACTCATTAAATCTTGAAGAGGCCTCGGTGGCATTTTGAAGTCTGCTCACACCTGTGATTTTCAGGTACGCTCCATCAGTCAGATACAGGAATCCTGACAGCTGCAAAAGGGACTTTTTTTTTTTGTTATTAAATAGGAAAGAACAGAACTACCAAATGTCTGCAACGTTGTAAATGACCAAAGCCGGAGAAGGAATTTTACACCTCTGTAGAGAACGCTGAAGTTACTAAACGTTGAACTATTATTTGGAGTAAATAAAAGTGTAAATGGTGCAATTGTGTGATGTCAGCATGACATTGTTTTGAATATAGACTTGTCTTATGGTGCTCTAGTCTCCTGGGTTATGTTAACTGCTGTTCATTACCAAGTGGAAGTCTCAATATTGCCTACTGCCTAACACATAAGAGAACGACTGCGAACTGCTCCCCGCGGGCCTGATCCTGCCCTGGCGAGACGCCTTCGCCCCTCCGAGGCCGCTTGTGGCCAGGGGGGCTCGTCCCCTGGGTGGGCTCAGCCCCTGCCTGCGGAGCTAGGACAGCCCCACAGCAGCCTCGCCGTGGCAGTGTTCTATAAATAGGGCTCAGCTGTATTGTATTATGGTGGATGTGAGTTTGTTCTCTGTATGCTTTAAACCATTGGGGTACTGCCATCGCGGCGCGTCCCGGCGGGTGCGCCGGAGGATTGCAAGCCAATGCTGGTTGTCCTGGTGCTTTCCGGGAAGGAGCAGGTTTACAAAAGGGGCTCTTGGCACCCAAAGATGCAGGTCAGCGCCTGAGGGTGTTAAGATAAAGCCGGGCTTTGAGCCGCAGGAGGGCTGAGAGGCTTAACCGGCTGCATCGCCCTCGCCCCACGCGCTGCCGGCATCTCGGGGTGCCCCTGCACCTCCCCCAAGCCGGCCCCTGCCCTGCCCCCCCGCGCG
>NW_008795909.1:5889696-5891323 GCF_000699145.1 Aptenodytes forsteri
GTGCCGCCATCTCGGGGTGCCCCTGCACCTCCGCCAAGCCGGCCCCTGCCCTGCACCCCGGGGAGGAGGGTCCCACTGCAGGGCCGGCGCCGGCACCCCTGGGCGCGCATGGGGACGCCCCGTTGCCTACTCAAAGCAGAAGATGCAGAAAAATCTTGAAGATGGATGTCTCCATACCACAGACTATTGCTAGGAATTTTTTTGCTGTTTGTAAAGGACAATGTGATAATTATTATTCCTTTAAAAAGAAAAACAAACAAAAAAAAAGAAATGACACTTAAGTATATTTAAAAAAAAATGTTTTTTCCAGTTGGAATAAATGGAAGTATTCATCCAAAGGGCAGAGTCTCGTGTGTATGTTTTTGCTCTTAAGGAGTGTCAGTTAATTGTGAGTAGAAAACTGGATTTTCATTTAGCTGGTCTTGCAATGAAAGCACAAGAACCAGCTCAGCCCCATCCCTGCCGTGGTTTCGGTGGGCAGGGAAAGCCGACGGAGGAGCATCTCCTGCACACCATGCGCCTTCCCCGGGGTTGGTGACCCAGAGCCATTTTTTGCTGTTAAAAAAGTCAAGTCTTCACCTGGTGTAAGTCAGCGCAGCTCAGCCGAAATCCCTCACGGGCCTCCGGCTTACACTGGGGGAGACTTCAACCTGTAATTTATAAATAATAGCCTTTTTCTTAGAAAGATCACAGATCTTTCCATGTTTTCCAAAACAGACCTAGTAAGTCGGGTAGGGGTATTGCTTTCAGCGAGAAGTATGACACTAACTACAGGTTATTATATAATTGGCGTTTAATACGTACAATTTAATTCATTGTCAGTGATTAAAAGCACAATGAATGTTGTCTGTCAGCCCCGGTACAGCTGAGCTGCATTTTGTACAGCAAGAGCCTGAATTGCTCAGCAAAGAATTTCCCCCTTTAACAGCTTGCTGCCTCTCCCCAGGGGTAATGTAACAAGCTTTAAAGACTCCCTGCAGCAGAATTGCTGCACCTTTCCCGTGCAATTTTGTACCAAAATCCAGGGCCCGGTGCCCCTGTGCATGGGATGGTTTTGCGGCTGGAAGCGACTCTTCAAAACCCGGTTCTCACCAGAGAGCATCCCTGCAGATCGCTGATGTGCAACCCAGCTTTAATGCAATGCTGGAATTGGAACAGACGGGCAACAAATTGGGGAGATGAGAAGAGTATCTCAGGCGATGCTCCACTCCGCCAGGCCCTTCACCAGCACTACAGAAAGGTCTCAGATCACATTTTGTAAGAAAGACG
This sequence comes from Aptenodytes forsteri, assembly GCF_000699145.1. NCBI lineage: Eukaryota > Metazoa > Chordata > Aves > Sphenisciformes > Spheniscidae > Aptenodytes > Aptenodytes forsteri. The sequence continues at coordinate 5,890,966 of NW_008795909.1, forward strand.
GTGCTGGCAAAATAACTAGTCAATATGAATTTCAGCAATAAAAGTGCAAACGCAGCTTCCAAACCCTTTTTATTTTTCATATGGGCTCCAGAAGTCCCATAAGCCCCAATGCTTAAAAATAATAATTTAAAAAAAAAAAAAAAAAAATGCTTCCCCCCCCCCCTTAGCCAATTATGATTAACCATTTCTGACAAACCCACTGAGCTTGAGGGAGAGGGATATAAACGGGGTATGATTAACCATTTCTGACAAACCCACTGAGCTTGAGGGACGGAACTATAAACCTGTAAAATTTTGCTCCATCGCCATCTGGCCCCGCTGGTTTACCTCTCTGCACACGCTGCGTGCGGGTGCCAGC
>NW_008795909.1:5891393-5896935 GCF_000699145.1 Aptenodytes forsteri
GGGAGGGGGGGTGGACCGGGCCCGGTGCTGGATTTGCTGTTTGGCCAAGGGAGTGGGAAGCTTTTCGCCGGCGCCCCGGACAGCTGTGTTGCCAGAGTCAGCCTGGCACACTGTCAATGTTGCTTAAAAAAAAAATAAAATCTGAGCAGGTCTATTGCTGCCACAATTTTCTGCCACAAAAGATTCTTTTTTTTTTTCTTTTTTTTCCCCAAAAAGTCCTTGGGAAGGCCCACCCAGCGTCACCCCAGGGGATGGGCTGGCTTCAGCAGTACCCTGGCCATCCCAGCGTAGCCATGCGATGCTGACCATGGCTTTGCAAGGCACAGGAGATTAGTCTGCCTTTTGCAATCGGGCTCGGAGCGCACATCGCCTCCCCGCGAGCTGGTCCTGAGCACACAGACACACAACCCTTTGGCAGCTGTTACCTCCATTGCAAAGCCAACGTCCGCATCGCACGCTTGGCCACGTCCCAGGTGGCGGTGGGAGTGCAGCATCCTTCAGGTCCCCTCTTCCCAGCAGGCTGGAGGGCTCGGTAAGGCCCGTGCAACACCCAAAAAGCCCTGGTGTGGGCAGCGTGTTGGCCCAAAAGCCGATGGAGCTGTGCAGGGAAGCTTCCAGCACATTGAGGCTTGTTTTTCGGGAAGCCAAAAGTCACACAGCCTTGAACCCATGCAGATTAATTATAATCAGATGAGCAGAAGCTCTGCAGAAAGATGCAGAGATAGGAAGTATGAGGTTAGAAATAATCAGAAGCACCCTGATCTGGAAATTGTTAGATAATCCCGTCTTTGCAAACGGCCCAAGTGGCTCTGGCTACACAACCGGCGCCAAGCTCGCAGGAGCGAGCGAGGGTGTGAGCATCCTGCGCTGCTGGGGTGTGCACGAGCCCAAACTGCGCCGTGGCTTTGAAAACCCAGTTGCTCGTGAAGGTGCCTATGCGCAGATTAAAGACAGCAGCATTGCGTGGCGGTTTAATTAACGAGAGCAGTTAGACGAAGGCTGAGGGCTGCTGCGAAATGGGCATGCATTTAGTGTCACAATTTAATACCCCCAAAAATGTCCCGCCCGTGTAGCCTGAGGCCGGTGGCACCAAACCTGGCAATGCTCTGCTGCCGCTGCCCCCGCTCCCCGGCCCCCTCCCCAGCTTCCAGCTAATCGGAACCCCTGGCTGGGAGCTGCCATGTTATCTGATGACCTTTGCTCTTCCAGGCTAAAAAAAAGATCCCTGTTCCTTTCATTTACGTACAATTATGCTATTCTTGAAATCTAGGCTGTCCTCATTCTCCCAGATAGTATCTGCCACCTATTAGATGACCATCCTCCACGGCCAGGGGAAGCTCATTAGCTAAGAGCAGTTTCAGAGGACTTTATTTTAAAGATTTTTTTTTTTAAATGCAACACATTTTCAACCTAGATCCTTAAAACTGTATGGGAATTCAGCTCCTGTTTGAGGACAAGGGGAATTGGCGGCCAAGGATGCTAAGGGCCATGAATAAGTCACTAGAGAGCTGGGTCCTGTTTCCAAAAGCATCTGCAAGCCATCACTTTGAAATACCAGTGCGTTTATAAACTGTACCCAATAATAACAAAATTCTTTTTCTTGTAAGGTCCGGATCTTAATTAAGCCTCCGAAGTGGGAGTCTTGTTAGCCAGGTCTCATCTCTCCATCTCCCATGAGGTGCTGCCAAGCCCACCGCCCTGCCAGGAGACCCAGAGCAACCGTGGCTGAGAGCCGAGCCTTTCCCACCCTGTCATCACCGCACATGGGTTCACCAACCCTGACACTTCAGGTATCTGTTTTCTGAGTTACATCAGCAAGGTTTGATCAGCTCCCTTTGCTTTTCTGAGCGTGAGATCACACCTTTCCACTCCTTTTTAAACTGGCTGCAGGCAAACACTGACCAGCTGAAGGCTGGCAGCTCTGCAGCCGGAGGGCTCTCCATACAGGTAGTTTTGCTTTGGAAAGTCCCACTAGCACCTGCCTGAGTCTCTCTTAGGAAAGACCTTGCCATTTTCCACAGCTATTTCAATATTTTACAATACTGAAAGGAAAAAAAAAAAAAAAAACTTTTATTACCAGGTACTGCTAGATGCTGATACTTCATTTGTTAAACATCAAGACACCACTATAGTCACTTCTAGTGCCAAGAATGCCTTTCTGGACCTCTGAGCAGGAAAAAAACGAGAAAGTTTATAAATTATTTGAGTCTGCTGCCTCTGTCCATTGACACTGGACTCTGGTGTGGTGCTACGTGCCTCCCTCCATGCTACCAGCATCAACTTCATCTGCCTCCAGGCTTCGTCCTCACCTGGGAGGAGCAGAGGAAGCCAGCTCACGGGCTTCACCCACCTGATGGCACACTGTCCCTTAGCTCGCTGACTAAAGGCCCCTTATCTACGGCTCCACCTTTCTGCTTCTTCACTTCTTATTAATAACTCAGCAATTTACCAGCTTCCCTGTTTTAAGCAAACCCACAGTCATTTGCTAAAGCATTCTCAGGAGAGTTTTCCCATTGGAAAAGCAAATATTTATATCTGCTGCACTCTTAGAGGCTCTGGATATGATCAACTCTTAAAGCAAGATTTAGCTGAAAAAGCTGATTTATTAAAATGGATAAACAAAGCCTTGTGAAGCAAGTTAATTCCGTCTAAATAAAGCATTAAACTCTGAAGGGCACACATCAGAGCACAGTATATACATATATACACATATATATGTGTGTGTGTGTGTATATATATGCATACAATCAAATACGCAGTCCTCTGGACTGGGATCCCATATCAACATCACCCCCCAGGAGAAAGTTGGCCCTGAGCCAGGCTGTGTGTATATTAGGCAATGTATATATTAGCACATGCCCTGATTTTTACCAAACCCAGCCCAGCAATCCGCTCCCGCCCCAGCTGCAGCCATCCCTTCAGCTGCCGGCCCTGCCTGTGCTCTGTGCCTCAGTTTCCCCATCTCCAAACCTCCACCGCAATGATGTTTTTACTGACAAGGAGCTTAAAAACCCCGGACAAGGGAGGCTGCCAAAACGGCCCTAATTTAAACCAGTGGCTCTGGCTCAGGGTTTGAGCCAGTTTTGTTGGCACCTGGGTGCGAGCATGCTCAGGCCCCCACCCCAGCCATAGCTCATTTCCCATCGACACAACCCTGGCTTAGATCCTCGCTGCTCAGAAGAGCTCGCTTCAGCTGTATACAATTTTTTTTTTTTCTTTTCTGTAAGTTGAGCTTTAATTGTCAGTTATTTGCTCATGAGTACCCTTTTATGGCTGATGCTGGAGCAGCCTCAAGCAGTTTTTATTTTGGTACTTGGTTTAATTAGCTTTTTTGGAAGAGCGAGGTAGGGCAGAGATCCATTCTTGCTGCTCATCACATATTCATTATTTACATTTTTCAGTATCCCAAGTAACTCAGCATAGAAAACAAATAAATGAAGACTGAAACATATACAAAACATCTGGAGATGCTGCAATTCTGTAATTATTATTACTGCTCATTCGCAATGCACAAGGGCTCCACAGAGTGCCTGTTGGAAAGGCCATTAATATATTGGCCTGATGGAGATTTTTGCCGTAGGTGCTCATCTGGAAGCATCCGTAGGGCTGGATGCTTCCAGATAAGCACCTCCCTCTCCTCCCGCCCCATCCGCCTGGGTCCGGTCTCACCTTGACTTACCGCCAAAAGCCGAAACAGCGAAATTTCTGGTCGGAGTTGGGAGGCAGCAGCCTCTGGAGCTTTTGGCCCACAACAGTAAATACAGCTGGTCAGATTAGGGCTGTTGAATAATTTATGTGACGACTCTTCAAAATAGTAAATCCCCCCCCCCCCCCCCCAAACCGCACCCCCTTCATCAGCTCATGTGGCTGGTGAGCAGTTTATGAATATTTAGGAAGTTTTACTAAATTCACAAACCATTGTAAAAACAGTTTAAAAATGCCGAGTGAAATATTTGCATATCACACTGCGCACTGTTCACACAGCTACAGGGAAGGAAACAGGAGCTGGGGAGGGCTGTTGCAAAATCTTCATGGTTTGGGCCAAAATTTGCAAGATTTCGGGCCAGCAGAGGCGATGCCAGGGGAGGCCAGGCCCTGGCGCGGCAACGCCCTGGCGCGGCCGTCGGCGAGTGTGGGGGCCCCTTGGTGAGCCCCTCTGGAGGTGTTGGCATGTCCCCAACCCGGAGGGGCTTTGCTGGCAGCCTGGCAGGAAAAGGAAAAGGGAAAGGGAAAAGGAAAGGAAAAGGAAAAGGGGAAAAAAGGAAAAGGAAAAAAGAAGAAAAGGAAAAAAGGGAAAGGGAAAGAAGGGAAGGGAAAAGGGAGGGGAAGAAGGTCTCCCCCACGCTGGGTACACAGCAGCGCGGGTTGGCATGTCCCCAACCCGGAGGGGCTTTGCTGGCAGCCTGGCAGGAAAAGGAAAAGGGAAAGGGAAAAGGAAAGGAAAAGGAAAAGGGGAAAAAAGGAAAAGGAAAAAAGAAGAAAAGGAAAAAAGGGAAAGGGAAAGAAGGGAAGGGAAAAGGGAGGGGAAGAAGGTCTCCCCCACGCTGGGTACACAGCAGCGCGGTGGGCAGCCCCCCACGGCAGGGGCAGCAGAGCATCTCCCGCAGGAGGCGCTTGCCCTGTTCCGCAGCCTCCTCTCCCGACACTTGGGCTTCCAGCAGTTTATTTCGGACTTTGCAATGATGGGAGTAAGCGTGCCTGACCACCACCTGGCCCAGCTGTGAGGGTGGAGGGTTTTGCTCAGAGGAAGCAAATCTTTGCATATTTATGAACATAATCGTTTATGGCAAAAGATAGGTACAAAGAGAGGAAGTTGATTTTGGATGCACAGAGAACTGGAGCAAACAAGCATCGCTCCCCATGGAGGCTTTGTTGCAGCCGCAGAGATCGCTGCCTTTAATGCTCCTTGCTTGTTAACAGCCAAGAGGGTGTCGGGAGAGTCTGTCTGGGAGGGGAAGAAAGCCGAAAATCTCCCAGTATCACTTTCATAATTTAGAGTTTCAAACTAATGTTGACGAGAACGTCATTATTGCTGAGCATCCACTGGGCTCAGGGAGTAAAATTCCTTTTATTCATCTCAAGTGTCAGGATTTGCAAGTGCAAGAAATTTTCAAGTGCTCGTCTAGGTCCCTGTTTGTATGCAAATGGTGTTGTAACATTTCTTAGACTGAAAGACCTGATTTTAGCTAGCATCAGTCAAAGCATCTGTCAGCCTTGTCAGAAAAGACATACTTTGATTCTTTCAGGTCAAAACAACCCAAAATTATTACTAGAATATTGAAGCAGTTTAAAGACATGAAGAGTAAAATGAAAATTGTTCAAAACCATTTTTCCTTTCAATGTTTTGTTTTTGGTTTTGTCTTAATTTTTATTTTCCTTCCATATGTAATGTAAATTTTTTTCACAGGTGACAAAGTTTTAAAATCAAATAATTCAATGCAATACTCCAGTTCTCTCTAACTGGGCAGTGAGCTGTATTGGACTGTTGTGGTTTAACCTCAGCCGGCAACTGAGCACCACCCAGCCGCTCGCTCACTGCTCC
>NW_008795909.1:5897158-5917099 GCF_000699145.1 Aptenodytes forsteri
GGGTCAGCTGTCCTGGCTGTGCCCCCTCCCAGCTTCTTGTGCACCTCCAGCCTTCTCAGTCGGTAGAGCATGGGAAGCTGAAAAGTCCTTGACTAGTGTAAGCACTGCTCAGCAACAACTAAAACATCGGTGTGTTATCAACATTGTTCTCATCCTAAATCCAAAACACAGCACTGTACCTACCAGCTACAAGAAAATTAACTCTATCCCAGCCAAAACCAGGACATGGATTCAATCACATGTACAGGAGGAAACTGGGATGAGGAATGAAACAGGCTAAGGAATGGGCAAAAATAATAGAAAATTAAGCAGAGGCTTGTGCCAAGGCTTGGAGGCAGCGAGTGAGGCTCCGAGATCAAACACTTGCAGGGATGCTGTAAGCACCAAGTGCTCGGGCATGGGGTCCTCTCCAGGAGGTAAGTCTCCTCTCCAGGAGGTAAGTGCCCTCTCCAGCGAGAAAACCCTGCCATTGTCCCTGTGCATGTGGACTCTGGAGGTCTGAGGTTTTGTTCATGGTAAAAATAAAAAGGGCTGATGCCCACAGAAGCATTTTGCCTTGGTGTGGCCTGGGCCCATCTTTTGGCAAGACAACCAGAGCATCCTCCATGTGACTTGAGCTGGCTGGAAGTGGAAAACGTGGGTTAGCAAGCCCAAATCTGCTCATGTGAAGCAATCTGTCTCAGCAGTGGGATTTCTGCTTCCTAATGAAAATGATTTTTTAACAACCTGCTGGAGAGCTCGCAGTGTTCCCCCGGGTCCCTGTGAGGGGGGTTGTCGCTCTGCTCTTGGCAGAGAAGGCAAAAAGTTCTCCCAATAAATCCCCACTCACCCATTTCTCACCGGTGAAGCAGCTAAAGACTGAATAGCTTTAGCACAACCACCAACCAAAAACGTACCTCCAGCTCTGCCCCCTGCTCTGCACTCGGCCAAGGACTGGGAGGACTGGGAGGACTGGGATGTGCCTGCACTGCTTGGGATCTCCCCCAGCACCACCGGCAGGTTCCCTGCCTGTTTGCATCAAAGCGGGGTTCAAGTCCCTGGATTTGCTGGGAATAAAGAAGCTGGTTTAAGGGTCTGGCCTGGGACCGGTGTCCCTCCGCGAGCTGGTGGGAGCAGGCTGCCGGGGGTCCCGGCTAGCGGCCAGGAAGAGCTGGGTGGTATAAGCACCCCAGCACGGCTCTGGTTTGTCAACGAGCAACGAGCACTGATGTAGAAACAGAGGAAATCTCCCAGGGACCCTGAGCTGCTGCTTTGGGCAGCTTTAGGATCCTGGGGGCTGCCGGAGGAGTCACATCTCTGTCCCCAAACAGTTACTGCAAGTTCCCCATTCTGGGTGCTTGCAGCTTGTACGCCTTCACTGACCGTTGCTCACTGCAAAAGCCAAAGCAAGCAGCCCTTGCTCTGCACTGAGCATCCACCTCCAGCACGGAAAGCAGATGGATTTTTCATTTACAGAGGCACAAGGTTCTCCCTCTCCTGTGTGCGCGTGCACACACACACACACACACACAGAGTTCCGCACCACAGCCTCCATCATTTATATGAGGAACTGTGAGGAAATAACATATTCTAATAACAGCATGAATATATCCCTCGAGCTCTGAATGATAAGGCAGTAATCAGGTTTCACCAACGTGGAGTGAGATTCCACAACACTCTTTCCTAAAGATAAGCACATCCCAGGACCGGTGAGATACCCTCTCCCCACCGGCAAGCGTGGTCTTCCAGAGAAGTGATTTCTCCAATACCCACTACATTAAACTATGGGCAGAATATCCAGATCTAAATCAGCTCCCAATGTGCTTTCGTCTAATAGCCCTGATAACCACATTGGCTTCATTTTCATACTGCATTATTCATTCATAGCGCCTTGGGAAAGGAAGAGCCTCATGAACAGTGGGAGTGGACTACATACCCGCAAACTAATATTTTCCTCTCACTGATGCATTGCCATTACTTTCCCAGCAAAGGACCGAGCAAACGACCTGCCAGCCAGCAGCAGCACGCCGCCCAGCAGCATCCCAAGCCCTCTGCCCACCTGCAGAGCACACGCTCCTTATTCTTCTCCCAGAGCACAGCACGAGGCCTGGGGGCATTTGCTCAACACAACCTTAACCTGGTTGCCGATTTCCTCCCTCAGCTTGCGGGTCCCTGTATTTCAGGCTTTCAGAAGCCTGAATTTATGAGTTTTATAGCTAGCTGACCCACCCGTCCTGCCAAATGCCATTTGCACAAGCAAGTTTGAACTTTGGGATGGGCGAGCGCTTCAGCAGAAACGTGAACGCTCACTCCCCGGGATGCAAATAAGACTTTGCAAACATGGCCCATCCCACCCAGGCAGGGCAAGCAGCTAGGATGAATTGGCTGCTGCAATCATGATACAATATCTTGGTACTACATTTTACCCTTCTAAATTAAGCACATGAAGTGGGTAGATGGTCGAAAGTACTATTGGACATGTGGTGGTGGTGATTACAAACTCCGTTTTGAAAAAGTAGGAAAAAAGCCCAACTGTTTCCCTTGACTTCACCCTCATTTCCAAGGTCAGCCATCCAATCCTGAATACGACGAGGGAAACGCGAACACCTCTCCAGCTGTTCTTGGACAACTGAAACGTGCTGTTTAATGCCAAGGCCATTTGGTCCTTGTCTCCAACCTTCATCTAAAAATGTACTGATTTCTAAAAGGCTCAGGTGAGAAGAGGAAAGAGCATTTCAAGTTCTTGCAAAAATACAAGGAGATACAGGTTCCTGTGAGATTTTTTACCTATTTCATCCCATAGCTTCAATCCCATAATTAGGTCTCCTGTCACTTCATCTGATGCTCTGCCCCATTTATCTGCAGCTTTCTGACCCTGTTTCCATATCTGGTAGTATTTTTTCCCATTAGGACTCTCAAAAGAAGAAAAAAAAACAACCCTATTCTTGACCTTCACTCAGATGACTGCACTTACAGAGACCTGTAAGAACTGCACTAACTTTGTATTTCGAGGGAGACAATCGTAGTGTCAGAGTAGGAGACGTATGTATTTTTATATATAAAGTAGGATATATATAAAGTAATGGTATCCATAGAGCAGATACGCCCCAGTCGGTGCCCCGGCGGTCTGATGGGCCTCCCAGAATTGGACTTTAAGAGGAGAGGGCTCTCCACACCCCAGAGCAGCACTGGGTGCAAAAAGTCTGATTTTTTTGGGACAAAGCTAAGCATACAAAATGCAGGCGGTGGCTGAGCACACGCTGCAGCCTACAGCCAGGGCAGAGAGGACGTATGCTCATCTTGCATTTAAATCAGAGTCAAAATTTATTAACAGTGAAGAACCTTCCTGCCTGTGAAATGGTACATGCTTCCAGTCAGATCCGAGTGGTGAAACCATGTTCCCAAATGCCAAATTTAAGAATAGATGAGCCATATGTCAACCGCATCACCTTTTTATCTGATAGATGTTTATTAAGTGAAGACAGAATAGCTATCTGTTGCATAAAAGCAGGCCACCTGCTGCCAAACAGCAACCTTCACTCTGCCACAGATAAATGTGTTCTCAGCTAATTTATGCTAATACTGTACTTCAAGTTACACCGTGCTTGCCAAATTTTGAAAGACCAGATTTCTCAGTGCTGCAACACAACCCCAGAAAGAGCCACCTCCTCCACTGACGGGGGCATAAACACCCAGTGATGGCCGCAGCTCACTCGGAGCAGCTCTTGGCCAGGTCCGCGAGGCCAAGCTGAGAGCATCTGCAGAAGACTGGGCCCAGGATATTTGGGACAGAGATTTGGCATGGTGAACTCCTCCTGTTAGCCCATCTCCGTTTGCAGACATAGGTCTCGGGCTCATCTCTATTGCCCCCAACAACTTCAGTACTCTGGTGCATGGGTCCCTCTCAAGTCACCCAGCACCTGGTCCACGCTCTGATTTCAACAACCATCTCTCCAAGCAGCCCGTGTCGCTGAGGAGGGGTGAGCAGTGCTCTGCCGGCGGCGGCGGCGGCAGGAGCGGTTAACCCAGCTTACGATCAGCCTTGGCATCTCCATGGCAACTCCAGCGGATGCTGCACTCCTAATGGCTCATAAGGAACCGCCGCACTCACAAGCAGCAGTTGCAATCAAGTTTGGTCTTGGTCATCTCCAAGGGGACTAGAGCATAATGCAGAAGAAATTAGTAAGAGGCATTGAAACTGCTTTGAATAGTGTAATTGTCACAACAATTCCACTGGATTAAAATGAGTCTGTTCCTTAAAATGCACAATATTTCTTCTGTCTCTCGGTTTTTTGCTCTGCTACTGCTGCTCAGTGATGACCTGCACACATTCGTGGAGAAGGCTGAAGGGGACCGAGCGGGACATGCCACCCTCAGACAGGCTCACTGTACCAGGACTGCTTTTCACTGGCAGAACGTGAAAGACCCCAAACACAAGCATGGAAAATCCGACATCGTTAACCTAGCGCACCTTTCAACTGCGGCATACCGGAGGGAGAAGCATCTGAAAACCTGCTGGAGAGTTTTTGCAGTAAAAAACTAAAACCAGCTTCATTATAAGACATATGAGGGTCCTGACCTTAACTTCTAGGTCAAAGACTCAGCCCTGCCCACAGCGCCACCTCAAATCCCCAACCTTCGCCTTTCCCGAAGTCTTTTGCAGGTGGGTGACCACGCTCTAGTAACCCCTGAGGGATTTTGTCTTTCCAGCTAAGTGAAAAGTGTATTTTTCATGCACAAGCTGCTGGGCAGCTCTCCCCGGGGGCTGCGCTGCTACGGGAGAGGTTTACACCCCGACCTAGGGGCAGGAATACACCTGACACCCGAGGTTGGTGTCCCACCTCACTGCTGGGGTGCATCCCTGAGGATCACTGGGCAGGATTTAGCCCCCCATCGCTATTCAAGAGCCAAAAGGCACTTCTGTCTCATGGCTCACATTCTACTCACCCCCAGTCTCTGCTGCCGTGGTGGGAGCTCTCCCCCACGGCCCCTGCAGATCAGCACCAGGATATCGGGGAAAGCAAATTACACCGGTTTTAGGGTTAACCTGTTTGCATTCATATTCCAAGCCTTGCTTTCACATCTATAACTCATTTTTCAACATCTTCAAGCAAATTTCACACTGTTGCAAAAATGTCAAGGGTTTAATCTGATATGTGTGATATTTACTGATGCCACTAGGGAGAGAGATGATCATATCTTCCACTTCCCATCAGGTTTCTTACAAGAGTGAAAACATATCAGGAGAATTCACTGGGTTTTGCTATACTTGGTATATGCAAATGAACATAAAACTATCTGAGGAGCACAGACAAATAACTTTGCATATAAGAGACCCAAGGAAGAGCTTACGCAACCGAAAGCTTATCTGTTTTTTCCAGTTGTATTAGATGGTCTTAGGGTATGTGGCTTTGCCGACAAGCCTTGCCACGGCTGTACTTTAACTGCATCAGAGCGCAGGACCTGAAGCCTAGGACCAGCCTCCTGCAAGCCTTATGCTTGGCATCAACTGGATTAAGAGTGGAGTTGAAGAGAGCAGGAAAAAAAGGCAAATGGATGAAAATTGTAGTGCATCAATACTGGGATTTTCCTCAGATTAATTTATTCCCTGGAATATCAGCAGGAAAAGATTCCTCCAAATATGCGAGAAATCCAGAGAGGGCTCTCACATGCAGCAGAGAGATCAGTGGCAATCGTGTGCCACAAAACAAACCAAGCAGAATGAAGCAAGTAGCAATGTTCTTTCTGGTTTGGGTTGATTCGAAACCCAGGTTTTAAAACAAAGTGGCTGCAGGAGTGGAAATTAGTGGTTTGCAGAGCTGTGGTGGGGCTGGTGCTGGGGCTCCCGTGGGGTCTCGGCGAGGGAGTGGTGGGGCTGAGCTGGGCACGGTTGCTGCTTGGCAGCCAGCCCACAGAGTGGCACGGAGGGGATTTGTGCCGCGAAGACAGCTGAAGGAGCTCCGTACGCCCAGTGCCGGAGGGAGCAGGGGAGGGCTGTGGGCTGGAGCCCCGGCTGCTTGCACTGCACCCGGGCAGCCAGGCTTGCACCACTCCGCATCCCGGGCAGAAGGAAAAGGCTCCAGTTAAGCCCTTTGCTGTATTAAGCCTTTTTCTCTACCAAGAAAATAAATTCTCTGTTTTAAAGCTTGGGATGCGGTGAGCAGAGAAAAAAAAGCTCAGTGTTTGAATTTTGGTCCTAATCTGACCACCTGCAAACCCGGGGCAGGGCAAGAGGCAGGGACGGGGCTCCAGTACCCATGTGGGGAGGACACCCATCACTGGGCGGAGAGGACCAGGCATGTCAAATGTCATCCCAGCCTAGCCAACTCCAATAGCTACAAGGCTGCCGTAAGCCCTCTTGGACCTGTGGATTAAATTCAGCTATTATTAATGCATGACATTCTGCTGATACCCAAATATCAATCAATATTATTGACTTCAGTAAATTTTGCTCTGAGCCTATAACTGTAATTTAATTTTGCCCAGACCGAAAAAAAAAAAAAAGCACGCTGCATGAAAGCAATATTCCTAAGGCTTCATTTTGGAAAGACATTCGGATCTCAGAAATAGGACTTGAAGTGTTTGTGGCAAGAAATATGCTTAATTAGATTCTTGTCTGAGAAGTCCCCAGCTGTTCTGCAGACAAACAGAAATATCTGAGATTTCTTCCAGCTCTATGGAGACACAGAGATTGGCTCCTCTCCCTGTTGCCCCAGTCTGAGAGATTTGCACATATGATTATTATCTGGTGCTGTTTCAGACAATACAAGATGCCACACAATCTCTGAGCACAGAGCAAATATTCCAGCATTTTGTTTCATGATTACTTCCACCCTGTTCGATTCAGCATCTGAAAAATTCTTTGCTATTTTTTTTCATGTGGAAGGCTTTCTGGTAGTTGGACATAACACACATTCATTATGAAATGAAAATATCTCATGTGTTCAGGATGGAAAAAAAAAATCCCTGGCTTTCAAGAAAGCTTTGTGAGCTTATTAAAAACAAGAGCGCTCGCTATGCGTGTCATTCTGCCAAATGAAAATTTCCCTTCTCTCTTCTCAGGCTTGTAAGCTGCTTTGTGTGCTCAAGACATCTCTTTCCAGCGTCCAGCACATTTTCATGGTTAGTCTAACTTGGAATAAAATATCAGCTGCCTTGTAACGACAGGAGGGGACCGCAGAGCAGCCGCACCTCGGCTCCATCGTCATTGGAAAGGGATCCTGGGGAAGCCGCCAGCGACAACGCCCTCCCAGCCCTCGGACCTTGGGAGCAGACCCCTGTGCCACAGGGAACCATCATACCCAAACCACGTGTCTGGGGAGAAGCTGAAACAGGAACTGTGTGCCAAAACCACAGCCAGCCATAAACACTACAGCTCGAGAAGAAGCGAGCCGTGACCGCTCCCAAAATCCACAACCCCGGGGCACCACGGCAAGTCCAACCCCACGCGGAAAGACACAGTTTGGAAGCTCCAGCTCCGGACGTGATTCCCAGGCCCAGCTCACCAGCCCGGCCGCTTTCCCCTTCTCTTTCTTGCTCCCCATCACTCACGCCATCCCTGGTTTTAGGGGTCCCACCCCCAGCCCCGCTCCTGGCTAATGCTTTGAGACAAAGCTGCAGTGCATGGTGGGGTGGTGAAGGTAGGGGTTGGTCCTCCACTGCCTCCTATCTTCTAATTTCTCCTGCCACCCCTTGGACTTCTCCATAGCGCATCCCACCACCCGGGCTGGCCCGGGAAGAGGTGCAGATAGGCACTGTGCAAATCAGGCAACCGGCCGCTGCATATGGAGGAGCCCAGCTGGGCATCTCGGCACAAGCAGCTGCCATGCTGCTGGGCACAGCCTTAAGCACGTGGTGTTTTGGAAATGCAGCTCTTAGCGAGGTTTGTCCCAAGGTTTTGGGGTTGGATACACAGCGGCGCATGAGAACAGGAGAGCATCAAACACTAGCGACCCTCGGGAAAGTGAGGTTAACCTCTCGCTGCTGGAGCTGCCCACAACAGGGAGCCTCCGGGTCCTGGTGAGGCACATCGGATAAGGAATATACCCCCAAACCCCGCTGTGGCTGGGCTGGACCTGACAGTGAACAACACATATTGCAAGGATCAGACTAGCAAAGCGCACCCTTGGAGATCACCTCCAGCAGACAGTGGAACAAGTCAAAGCTCTAATCAGTCAGTTATTTAAAAATAACTTATTTCCAGAAAAAAAGCCTTCCAGAAGGAGAAGTGGACTTTTTGAGCTAGCTGGAAAAAACCGCACAGAGAGCTCAATCTCACATATCACCGAGATCTCCCTCCCCACCCAAGGAGGGCCACACACCGCTGGCAAGCACCCAAAGGTTTTCCCAGAACTGGGATAATTTGTTCCCACAGGGCAGAGCGATTCACTCAGCACGGCTGCAAGAGTCTGCGTTTCATCTGACTAAGGATGAGATGAGTAAGAGCAACTACAAGGATGAATAAACACTTAAGGAGCTTTGAAGAGCTGCTCTCGGCAGCCAGCAGTAACATTCATTATCCCATAACCACCTGAAATGGGACCTCTCGGTCTCCCTTGCACGCTATGAGCCGAGCCAGTCAGTTGGTAGGTGGTGGCATTTGGGCAGGCGGGTTGGTAATTTGGGACGATTCAGTACTGGATCACACACGGCTCATTTGCTATAGCAGACCACGTTCTCCATGTGGATTATCTGCAGGGCTCTCTTTTTCCCCTGGTTCTTCATTCCCATTTATCTTACAAGCAATTAAGACTGTTTAAGAAGACGATCACTTTGGACTTTGAAGCTTTTTTCTCTGATCTGCTATGTTTGTTCCTTAAAATATAACTTCAAATATTGTGACATTCTGGATGTTTTCTGTTTCAGTAACAGGCTGGTAATTGTAATTAGTTTTATCATGGTGGAAATTCAAAAATCTGCTCTGAATGCGTTCCTTTGAATTTAGTTAAAAGGCACTTTTTGAGCTGACAATCATTTTGACTGCAGTTTGTGAAAAAGACTCCAATTTTAAACTTACGGGAAAGGCTCATTTTACTGCAGGGTTGAGAATCCACTGTCTCAGAGCTCACTGGCATCGCAAGGTGCTAGCGAGAGCCAGAGCAAATATTTCTCTGGGCTTCCACTTTCATGCAGTACGTTTTAGATTACACTTAAGCGGATTCAGGAGAGGAAGCTGGGGGTGGCGGGAGGGAAGGACGCGAGTAGGTAAGAATGAAAGGAGGCAGCGCATGGAAAAATGGAAGGAAACGGTCAACTAAAGAAAAAAACGATGCACAGAAAGGGTAAGGAGGTACTGGCAGGATTGAGAGTAGATCATACAGAAAGCTCAGAGTTATATGTACCAGACTGACTAGATAAGGATAATAAGGAAATACGTAAGGATAATGTGTCAAGGGATTGCTGCTTGGCACTTCAGCCAATGGCCGTGAGTCACTGGAGGTGGGATGGAGAAAACAGGAAAAGGGGAATGAGCGAGAGGAAAACACCAAGAAGATGCTAAAAATGTTAGAAGATGTTGAAATATTCGATATACAGTTCAAAATATTCAAAATACTTTCTTTCGTGTTTGGACAACTCTGCAGTAAGAGAGTGGCAGTCGAGCAATGTGCCCAGGAGGGAGGATGTGGCTGGGCAGAGGCTGTGCCCAGCGGGGAGCTGGTGGTGGGGTGCGGCGGGGGCAGGAGCCAGCCCAGGCTCAGGCTCTGCGCAAACTGGCACCCACACATAGCACAAACCTGCTCTTTCCACCCTCCTCTCTTATTCTAGCGGATACCAAACCTGGCTCCACTGCGCTGTTGGGAATTCCTGTTGGGCAGCGGGTTACCTTGCACCAGGCGAAGCTAATCCTTTGTCTGAGTCCTTCCGTGGGTGATGTGTCCTCTTCTACTAGCCAGAATATGCTGCTTCTTTCGAGGACGAGATGGCTCTGCCCTCCAAATCATCTCCATGGCAATATGCGGAATGCAATATATATTATGGTAGCCTGCAGCACCCGTGCAGTGCTAGTGGGACATACAGGAGATACGAAAATAAAAAATTGAATTGAGCATGAACTTCTGCAGTCAGATTCTCAGATGGGCAAGAGCAAGGGCAGCTTTGCAAAACAGCAAGCAAGGGCAAGGCTGCCTCTAACTCTGGGGATAATTGTCATGGAAACTACAAGTAAAAAGTAGCACAAAACGTAAGTAGGTATGAAAAAAGTAGCTGAAAATAGCTGCTCCAGGAATGTTTCTTTGCAAAGGTTCTAGACATTAAAAGTGAATTGAATAAACAGTTTAGTAATTTTAGATGTTCTTGGAAAATGAATTTTAAGGGGAAAAATGGGGCAAAACAGAGAAAAAAATCTCTGAGAGGAAAATGAATGCAAGTAAGGCTCCTGCAAGCTTTATTATATACATACCTTCATATGTATAGATAGACTCATGCATGTGTGTGATTACATATATAGTATAGTGTGTGTATATATATAACTATATATAGTGTGTATACATATATATACACACTATATATACACACTACTGAAAAAATAATACTGAAAAAAGTAGCCAGCACAAAACAAATACTTACTGCATCAAACTGAAGACGACAGGGTTTCTCAGAGGTTATCTGTGCTGAAGTCCAAGGCCTTGAGCCAAGGATGGCTATATGACCAGAAAATACACACTGAGGGTGAGACCCAGCCACCCAACAGCAGAATGGATGGGTGCCAAAGAGCTGAAATAATCAGAAAAGGCATGAAACAGGGAGCTCAGCGTGTCTGCAGGGAGCCCCGATGGGCGGAAAGCGGGGGTACAGCCTCCAGCCCACTGGGAAGTATTCCGCAATTAACAGCAAGCATTTGATGGCCACAAACCAGGACACCTTTGTCTCTGCTCAAGAGAGCAGCAAACCGCGTTTCACAAAGTGCTTTTTCTCTGCTGTGAGGAACACCTCCCCATGCCAGACGGACGGTGGCACATCCAGGCTTATTATTCCAGCCAAAATTGCCGGTGGGCTGATGCACATGAGCTGCAAGCACAGGGGAAGGAGTAGGGGTGCCAGGCCAGAAAGCAGAGCAGCAGGTACAACCTCCGTGGGACGGCGCTGGGAATGGCAGGGCAGGATTCAGCGTGAACACGGAGGAAAGCAGATGAGATGTGGAGGTACTGTCATGCAGGTCATACTAGGAAAACATTAAAGGGCAATTTATGCACTTAGAGAGGAAAGAATTGAGTTGTAACAGGGAAAAATGTTAGCTGGAAGATGCAAGAAGCAGCAGAATATATGTTACATCACTCACCAGCACACACTGCTGGCTGGGGCCAGGACAATCCACTGGCTACTCCATTTTTTATGCCACATTGGAATAAGCATTGAATAAACGGGAATAATCCTGCGACAGCGAATGGTGTCCATGTGCTAGTAGCTGCCAAGCGGTATGTCTCAGCAGGCAAGACGAAAAGAGGTTGGTTCAAGGGCGAGTACCTGAGAAGTGCTCTGGCATCGCACCGGGTTCATGTGAGTTGGGGGGGGATTTTAGAAGCTGGTCATAGCCACAACATGTAACATGTAACGATCAGAAACTCAAACTGCACCCCAAAAGGAGGCAACAGTGAGGGAACCATCTCATTTACCAGAGGAGGTAACACAGGGAAAAAAGAAAAGTACAGAGAGCAAGAGATGAGGAGGGGAAGGTCAGGGAGAGGTGAAAGGAAAATGGAAATCAAGGGAAAAATAACCCCACCTAAGAGGCAATTCTAATCAGCTACAAAAGCAGAGTTAAACGCAGCCCCAGTTGCAGAGCAGTGTGCCATGGAGACGGGCAGATAACTGCCACAGCAGCAAAGGCTGAACGCTGCAGCCAGCCGGGGTTTTACAGGGCACTCACTAGGTATTTATGAAATAACCATCGAGGCGCAGGCTTCTTTACTTCTGAGCGGTTACAACATAGAAAGACACCAAAAGGAACTAATTACACAGGGTTTTTTACTCAGTAATGTCAAATCACAGCTGAAGAAGATTAAATATGCAACCAAAAGTTACCTACACTGCCGTAATACCACTAACAACACTAGCATTTATAGAGGGCTAAATCACGCTTTCCTTGCTAAGGCCCTTCTCTCTGACCTTTGAAGGTTTGATCTCGAGACATGATGTAAATCATCTGGAGAGTTTTCTTCACCTCTACCAGATGAAGGATATTCCTATTCTGAGAAAGCAGGGTTAGTCTTCCAAATAAAAGAAAGGAAGGTACTGGAGGTACTTGGGCATCCTAGTTCTCTGCTTCCCGAAGTCACTCGGACACCTCTGCGCGGTGGCAAAGCAGTTTCCATCAGCCAAGGAGCACCCTCCGACACTGCACACAGAGATGGACTCTCAGTTCCAGATGGTTTGACTTTTCTGCACACTTATTAAAACTGACATAAAACCCCCTAAAGTAATAATCCAGCTATTTTCACCCGAACTGAAGTTTCTCAGGCTAGTAACTTGCCTATTAGTAAAAGTACAACGCTTAGGGCAATCGGTGCCGGGGCAGTACAGCACAGCACTGTGAGTGTCTACCCTCAAATCCCACTCACTCTGGGACTCGTAGTGCACTCAGGAGAAGGAAAAAAGAGCAGCTTCTTCAGTTAAATTGATGTTCAAGTCAATGGGCATTTGGTAGATGCTCTCCAGGTACACCAACAGTCTGCAGCAATGGCCAGAGCTGCATTCTCATACATTTTAGAGAAGTACCTTGCCCTGTGAACTTAGCAGGACATTCAGACTGCATCCACTCCACCACTGGGTTTATTTTAAAAGCCAACACAATGTTAAAACATCGCACTGGTGTTTGCATCAAACACCACTTCCCTTGGTTAATAAATGTGTGCCTGGTTTGCTACGAGATCTCAACAGAAGTTATACAACACTTCTCAGCCAAGCGCTTTTCTTTGCACGATCTGAAAACGACTTGTGTTATAAAGAGTGAAGAAAAACAACAAACGAGGCTGTGTGTTTGAAAAGAAGCTGTGGAAAATACATCAATATTTGTAATTACAGTGGCAGCTGCTGCTCTGTTGAGCAGTCATGGATGAAGGCTGCTTTCCCACGGATCCCATGCCCCGTCTCCCCACTTTGCCCCCATCCCCACCACGGCAATACTCCCAGGTCTTCCTTCCTCCGTGCCTCACGCCTATATATTTCCCATCCCTCCACGTAGCCTGCGATGGCCACACAGCAGTCCTCGCTGCTGGCCACGTTCCCTAAGTACCAGCTAAGCAAGAGGCATTGCTAGCACGGGGCACTGAGACAGAGGCGCCGCAGGGCAGGACGGCGTGGGTTAGCCAGAACGGCTGACCCTTTCCAGTTTGGACCTGCCCTACCTGATCTGCACGTGACTTCAAGGAATTGGACGTTGTCGAGAGCTCGTGACATCTGCCAGATTCGGTTCAAGTTGACCAAGGGGTTCAAACGCATCAGAGCACAGAAACACAGACTGACGGGCAGAGGGTATATTCGCACGAGATTATTGCCATAGAAAAAGAGGCTTAAAAAAAAATCATCGAAGGACAAAAGTCACTACAGCACCGCAGGGAAGGCTGACAAGGCCGAGCTAAGGAGGAGGAAAATGGACTAACTCCCCAGAGGACTGAAAGATTTCAAAATCCTTGTTCTCCATTTCAAATTATCTCAGTAAACTGGTAACTATCACACCAACCCGCCAACAACCTGAGGATTTAAATAAGCTTTTTGCTACCAGCACATGTAAACCCCAATGAATCCCAAACAGATGGTTTATTTAAAGATCACATTATATGTACGATATCAATATCCAGATTACAGGGGGGCTGTTGCAAGGAAAAAGATGTAATTGTAGACATGTAAAAACCCTCCGGTTTGGACAGAGACTGGGCAAGAGTAATCAGCACTTCTTAAAGTCTTAGAAACATAGTGAAAGAGCTGAAGTGTGTGTAATTACCAGTGAGAGGCATTGTAGCAAAGCAGATAAAGTTAATTATACAGTACAGGAGCATTTTCAGTTGATGTGGTAGTAATCATAGTCAACAGAGAAATGCCCAACAGAGGGAACCGCATACAATAAAAGCAATCATGTGGTGAAAGTGTACAGCACAAATTACCTAAAAAACAAAGGCAGATACAGACACACAGCTGGAGCTGACAAATCTTAATAAAGATTTGTGGATTTCTATGTGCAATAGGGTACCTTAAAAAGCAGCAGACCTTACCCTGTGGATGGTAACCCCCCCAAAATTGTCACATCAGTCTGGAGGAGGTATCAATATTTGTGCTCCATGTGGGGAAGCAAGGGCCAGATCCAGCACCGGTCTGTGACAATATTCACACCGTTTGTCATGGGAAACACCGGTTATGTCCTGGGTGCTGCTGCTGTGTATGAAACAAATGCACCAGCGGGGTTGGTCTAGAGTACCAATTTTCTGAAAGTAAATCTGTACTTAGGAGAAAAGATGCAGTAAATAGACCTCACATTGAAATTCAGGCTCGCAGGCTACCATTTCGTACAGACCATTCAACGTCTGCATCCATCAGTCTGCATTAAAAGCAGGGGGGCTGGAATGCAGGACCTAAAATAAAAGGTTCAAGCATAAATCATTTGCCTGTGTGTATATTTATGCAACTGCAAACATCTTTTCAGCGTCTCTTGGTTTGATGATGGGACAGACATGGCACAGAATTTCACTTCCCCGTGCCGGCAGTGATCTCTCCCACTCCTCATTACAGCCATTTCACCCAAGAGCTGTCTCTTCCCGTATGTTTTGGTGGCACCAAATAAAGTGGGTTCTCACCTGTTCAAAAAGAGCTTTCCCCCCAAGATTTCCTGAAGCAGTGGCGTTAAATAAATCCAGCCTCAGTCAGCAGCGTGCCACCACCCTCCCCTGCACCCAGGGCTGCCGCAGGCACGGGGCGAAGGAAGAGGCTCCCCCGTCATCCCATCCCTACCTGCCAGTTTGATTTCTCATGGCCGTTAGATATTAATAGCTTTTCAGATCTCTAATTGATGATGCTGTTTCACCCTGTCTTCCCAGGGCAATAAACTCCCCCTAACATGGCTGTGTGTTGGAACACCCCGATTAACAGACTTCAATGCTGTAAAAGACTTAATTTGGGGACTATGTGAAATGTTGTCCTTCAAAGCATCCTGATGCGCTAGTGGGGAAGGATTTATTGATTTGAAAATACGCAGATAAATAAATAAAAGACACTAATTGCTTTGAAACAGATACCTGGATGATCAGATGCTATTAGCAGTACGGAAAGAGCGACAAAACAACATCGGGGAGGTCAAGAGATGCAGAAATCCCACTCCAAGGGCATTTTCTAACTGTCCTTACACTTGTGCCAGGGCTTGTCTAATGCCAGATGGCCAGCGGAGCTGCGCTGGCAGAGGGCTTGACCCTGTACCTTTCACTCCTTGCTAGTACAGACCGTAATTTCTGAGAGCCAGACTTGCAGAGATGAGAGCCATGTCTATGCCAACAACAATTACTTATGAAAACAGATAACTTTTAGGACCTTATTCAGAAGAAATCAATGCCTAACACCTGTGGGTTTATATGGTGCAGCTCTAGGGCAGATGTGAGTATTGCTGTCAGCACTTCCACTACTAAAGGATGAAGAATGAAGGCAGACGTGATTCAAGTGCCATCTTTTCCGAAGTTAAGTTAAAACAGCCCTGCAAATGAAACAAATGCATCGGCCTTAAAGATGCCCGAGGATCACAGCAAGGTAAGAAAGCATAATTGGCATTACCGAGGTGAGCCTGCAGCTTGTGGCGCGATGGTTGTGCACAAAGAGCTCTTCGTTAGAGCACGGACACGCCAACCAGCTCCCAGGACCCTTCACGCCTCTCGCGATGGGAATTAAAGCCATTCATCAACACTTGGGTCCAATCCCAGGCCCTGCTGCGGATCCTGATCTGCTGGCAGAGGATGCTCACAGTGACGGGGCGGTCCCTGTCTCTGAAGCCCGGGAGAGCCAGGTAGTGCCACAGGACCTCCTTGGAGAGGAAAGCAGAGCACTTCTGTGACCTGCTGCTGGCAAGTGCCATGTACCCTAAGGTGATGTGAGCTTTCCCCTTTGCAGGCTGGGAGAGAGGAGCCCTCGCACCCGGTGGGGCTGGGCGAGCAGAGGGAGCAGTGACAGCTGGGGTCCCTGGCTCCATCGATGGCACTTGCAAGCAAAATGCTCGTATCCTGACACTGCCATAACGGGTGGCTCCCTGCAAGCAGCAAGTCAGCATCTGGTCAGGCACGGGAGCCTGGACACCAGGCCGTGGCTGGGGAGGTGGACACGGCAGGTTTCGGGTGGTCTGTCCCAGCTGTTCCCCTGCAGAGGGCTGGCGGTCCCCAAAGCTTTCGGTTAGCATACAGTGAGAGCAGAGCTTCACTTTGCACGCTGGGGGCAAAAAAAAGCCCAGCAAACCAAACACCCAGAAGGTAGAGATGCGGCACAGTTATTGCTCTGAAACACTGTCACCTTGTGGCTGCTCAGCTGCAGTCGGACATGCCGCAGCCGATGTGCCTCGCTGGACATCGGGGTGGCCTGGGCACGGCTCTGAGGGCGAAGGGCTGGCCAGGACACAGGAGAGAGCAACCTCACACAGGGGCACGGGGAGCCGCCTTGGTCCGGGTAGCATTTAGTAACAGCTATTACTGGGGAAGGCAGAGGTCTGGAAATCTGTATTTGCACTTCCAGCTCCGTCTGTGGCCTCCCACGTCTGCAAAAATGAGAACAGGAAGGGTGGCTTTAGTTGGGGTGCCGGTGATCACCTGCAACTGCCGGGAGTACTGACCATGCGGGACGTGTCCACCTGGAAACTGCAAGGAGCAACCGAACCTCTCTTTGTGTATGAGCATCACAGGGGGGCCTGCCCAACTGGGGCTGTAGGCGACAGAGATACCAGGTAACGGGTCACTGGAGAGTCCGCAGGACCGTGCCGAGCCCTGACCCCGCTCCCCATGCCCTGCGTGCCTGGTCCAGACCGACCCATCTGCTGCTGGTCCTCCCAGCACGTGGTGCGCCAGGGGAGCGCAGGGTCTGCACCGTCCTCTGACACCCCTGGGAAAGGGAGCCCTCTGCCATGGGGAGGAACAGTCAATGCGTCTGTGCCTGTTAGACACCAGAGCGTTGTGATACCCCTTGATTTAACGAGCAGATGGGAGATCTCCACTCCCTGTGAGAGGAGTGCAGCCATCAGCTGCACCACAGGCAGGACTGGAGAGCAAGGCAATAACAAATACCACTATATTTTGCTATTTTTAAGTTTGACCACACGGCCACAGGTGCTGAAAAAGCTGTCCTGCTCCAAAACCACCATCAGGCAGAGGAGACCTGCTCGGATGCCCTGAATGCCACCGGAGCCATTCCTGGGGTTAGTGCGAGCAGGAAGGTGGAAAGGATTAGTGCTTTGCGGGTGCAGAGTCATAGGGAGATGCTGAGGAGCTCCTGCCAGCTGCAAAAGGGGCTGGCTCCTACTTTCAGCTGGATAACCAGGGTGTATTATGCCATTAAAACAACCTGCAGCGTATCCGTATCATTGCTCTTCAAGAAACAGAGCATCATTAGAGTTACTAGGAGCCACCACAGGGCTCCTGCTGCATCTTACAAGGAAGGAAGCAATCATTTCAGGTCCATTTTGAAGGGAAAAAAAAAAAGTATTTATTCATTTGGATCCTTTTGAATGCTGTAAGGCCACATGAGAATTACAGTCACCTGAAGGCCTTATTTCTTCCTATAAATATTTGAGATATAAATATTCTCTCTGAATTTCCTTTCATGTTTAGCAGGGAACATCACGTGCGTGTAGCCAGCTCCCTTGCTCCCAGTTATTGGTTAAATATACACAAATATGAAAATGTGGGCAAACATTCACAGACAATAAATGCTGGGGGGTTTTAATTAACTAGTGTTTCATATGGTTACAAAACAAACCACAACATTTTAGCAATAACTAAACCCAGGAAAACCGAAAGTCGTCTCCCTTACTCTTCTCACACCTAGCAACTTATTTTGGGGCCAATTAAAAAGTGGCAAATCCAGAAAAGGGAGAATGAAGAACTTTTTCTCCCACAGCACATAATGAAACTGAGGCTTTTACTGCCACAATGAAACGCGGATGCCAATAACGCAGCGACGTTAGCAGGGCGTGGGTGTTTCTACGGACAGTAAGAATGGTCAGAGCTATAATAGTTACGAATGACGTGAATTTTGGAAGAGAGGCAGACCTCCAGCTGTGGCTGCAAACCAATCTTTATTAGGGATTAGGAAAAGAGCTAAGGTGACAGCCAGGTTATCTGCTTACAAGGGAGCTGCACGTACTTCCCACCTTCCACCCAGCGCTGGAGAGACCGGCTGCAGTAACTGGACATCGGAGCCGATCCAATTTTATTTTCCTTCGTCAATTTTTGTGAGTGAATCCCAGCTCGGCTGCTCACACGAGTAACGCTCACCTGTGTGTGCAGTGCCTGAGCCTATGAAACATCAGCCTTAGCAGAAAAAAACCGATCGTCCTTTTCTTCCTAAACAAGGCACACTAAGATTAAACAGCATACCGCAGCGCCGGAGCACACTGCCCAAGAAACATAGCTGGGGACAAGATTCAAAAGAAAAATAGGCCAGAGGCCTAAAAGTGTCTGTCATAAAAAAAATCTAATAGGTCTCTGAGCAAACGCAAAGGCCAACAGGCAAATAACATAAACACTGCTGCGAAAAGATCTACGCGCAGTTCTCTGCAAAGCATCAAAGCAATTCCTTATTGCGCAGTCAATGCAAAAGAGATTGCAACTCAAAGAAACAGAAGACCAAAAAAACAAACTGCTCCTGAAGAAAGAAAGGAGCTACCCAACACAGATTCTCCTTTATTTTATTCTAAAACACTAGAACTACAGGCCAATGGCTTAAATGAAGGCAAAAAAATCAGAATCAACATAACAAATATTAGCGCTTATCAAAAATGCAGCGGACAACAGTTCCTTCCAGCAAACTTCTAAATAATTCACACCCGATATGAAGAAGCCAATCTTAGGAATACACTGTGCCAAAACAGACGAGGAAACAGTTTCTCCCATGACCTGGATGAAAAACCCAACGCCAAAATAGGGGCAACAGCAAAAAGCGTTGTGTTTAAAACCCAATTCCAGCAAAAGACACCATTTAAAACCGAAAAGCGTCTGGAGGAGCCCAGCTGGGAGCCCGTCCATTGGCGCAGCCAATTTGCAGGCAGCCCCCGGCGGGCGGGGGGAGCAGGGCAGGACCCGGGCCGATGGGGTGGGGTGACGTATGGGGGCCACCCATCCCCGCCGCCACCTGCCCATGGGTGCATCTTGGCTCACCAGCACCATGGGTGATGGCCTCAAGTTGTGCCAGGGGAGGTTTAGATTGGACATGAGGAAAAATTTCTTCACTGAAAGAGTGGTGAAACATTGGAACAGGCTGCCCAGGGAAGTGGTTGAGTCACCATCCCTGGAGGTATTTAAAAGACGAGTAGATGAGGCGCTTAGGGACATGGTTTAGTGGGCATGGTGGTGTTGGGTCAACGGTTGGACTCGATGATCTTAGAGGTCTCTTCCAACCTCAATGATTCTGCGATTCTATGGGAGAGGGCACCGGCCAGGAACACGCTCCAGCCCTTGGCGCCAGCAGCGCGTGTTGCGCAAGGTCAGAAAGGAGAAGAGATATTTAATAGAGAGATGGAGGAACGCTAAGAAAAGCTAAATGAAAAGTACACGGGGATGTGGGCCAGAAGTGACGCTCCCCCCCCCCCCCACATTTTAAATAAGTAACACAGTCATGCTTTTTTCTGCAACCACGAAGGCTACAAACCGGGGGGGTTCGCTCGTTTGGGGTTGGTTTTTTTCCCCCCTCACGGCAAGAGCCGAGACCCCTTTCAGGCGTCTCTCCCCGCCTTGCGTTCGCGGCGCCGAAGGCCCGCAGAGCCGCCCCGAGAACGAACCGGAGCAGAGG
>NW_008795909.1:5918672-5933974 GCF_000699145.1 Aptenodytes forsteri
GGTGCGGGGGGGTGCGGGTGTGGGTGTGTGTGGTGTCCGTGTGGTGGTGTCCGTGTGGTGGTGTCCGTGTCCGTCCCTGCGGGGGGCAGGGGAGCCCCTCCCTTCCCCCGTGGAGGTGGGGCGGCTCTGTCTGTCTGTCCGTCCGTCCGTCCGTCCATCCATGCGCGTGTGTAGGCAGGGAGTCTGACTGTCTGTGCTTGTCTATCCCGGGGGCGGCCCGGCGTGCGTGCGGGCGCGCACACGCTTCCCAGCCGGGGGGCATCAGTCTGCCCCTGGGGCACGGACAGTCCGAGAGCGACGGGGAGGGCGAAGGGGGGTTTGGTCGTGTCAGCGCCGTGCCTTGGCCCCAGCTTTGGCCGCTGTTGGCATGGTGCTGGCCTGGTAGAAGGCACGGGTTGAGCGCTGGGGTCCGCTGCGCCCGGGGTCAGGTGAATAGCGAGGAAAGCGCATGTGGGAGAGGCGTAAAGAGAGCAACGGCAGTAAAGAATCAGCAGAAAGAAGCGTGACAAGCAAGGCCAGCTGAGACACTGGCTCTGTCATGTCCGGATTTAATGGGTACCTGACTGTAGACAGGACGTAGCTGGCACTGACGACCAGTTGTATTGCCCTTGAGTGCTCTGCTCTAGAAACACGCACGCGCTTGTTGCAGCAATTAATAGCTGAAGCCTTCCTGCTTTTCTTTCAGATATGGCTCCGTATTATGAAGCACTCTGCAAGTCTCTTGAATGGCAGATAGACGTGGATCTGTTGAACAAAATGAAGAAAGCTAATGAGGAAGAACTGAAACGTCTCGACAACGAATTAGAAGATGCGGAAAAGATCTTGGGGGAGAGTGAAATCCGAGATGCAATGATGGCCAAAGCTGAGTACCTGTGCAGGATTGGGGACAAGGTTGGTTCATGGCAGAGGCTTTGTGGACTCACATTAAAAACACTGCATCGTAATCCTCTTAGCTAGGCAGGTTCCGGCGAGCGCAGTTTGTGGGGAGGAAGCTGTGTGACCTACAGTGCGGTTTCTCTATGGCGCAACTCAGACATGGGTGGGAAATAGGGGAGGGTGTTACTGGAATTTAAATTATCTAGAAAAAAACCAAGAGGCCTTAAAAGAAAACATTTTTTTCTTGAAAAGGGAAAAAGTTATTTTCCATTGGCAGATGTTATTTTTCACTTTCCTTGTGTCTTTAGACTTTTCTAAGCTATTTACATAGTGCAATTTAACGTCAGGTTACAGAGTAGATTTTCATAGTCCTTAGATTTAAAAGATATATGAGGATCGTCTCTTTTAACTTGATTTAAACTTTTGATTCTTTAAGATGATTCAGAATGCATAATGTTAAAGTTCTGTGGGAAACTAACAAAGTCACGACTGTCAGCAGAAGACAACGCGTGTACTTACGACAGACATTTTGTAAATATTCTAGGTGCTTTTAACATTCTTATAGTAGAAAATACTGTCTTGCTAGGAGGGAGCTCTGACTGCGTTCCGCAAGACTTACGACAAAACTGTGGCACTGGGACATCGTCTGGATATTGTGTTCTATCTTCTAAGGATTGGCTTGTTTTATATGGATAACGACCTCATCACACGGAACATTGAAAAGGCAAAAAGGTACTGTTTGGGTTGTTGGAGTGCACTAAAGCACTTCTGAGACAAACCGTAGCAAAAGAAATGGAAGGTAAATACCTTGCTGTCAAGAAATGACTAAGACTGGTTGTGAGACAGTGATGGGTGGGTGTTACCTTGTACTAGAGAGCTTCCTGTTCTTGGATTTTTTTGAGGGGGAAGAGAAAAGAAAGGTTAATATTTTGTGTCAGCTGTTTTCTAGCAGCTGACTTGATTTTAATTTGTAGCCCACCCCCCTCCCACTTTTCTGTTCTGTAGCTGTTGGAAGACAAATAACTTTGGGTGTGATTAGATTGTACGATTGCCAGCTGAATCCAGCTGCTGCCAGTGCCACCCAGCTGGCTCGATGCAGTGCCAGCTTTTCCTCTAGAAGCAAGAGCCCAGTGTCAGCACGGTGTGCTTTGGTGCAGCTGTCCTTCCCTTGTTTCCGCTGCTAGCCTCAGTGTCTCCGTGCTCCCGACGTTTTGAACTTCAGTGGTTCCTGTAGCAAGCTGCGGTTTCCAGTCTCTTTGCCGGTGCTATGAGACACCAAGGCAGAGGGTCTTCCCACTTGTCATGTTCCTTGGGCAGTGATTTTTTGTGTTGCCTTCTCAGCAGATTTTGTCTCGGCCTGTGGTCCTGCTTACAGCCACATCAATTTTGTGTTAATGTGACTCTTGAAAAGTGGCAACTTTTAATTTTTTTCTATGCTGCTAGTTGGATGGCTTTGATTTTGGCAGCATAGGCAGTGGAAATAACGTTGCCGCAGCCAAGGTTGGCAGCCATATTTGCACGCACATCTCAGAAGACTGTTGTCACAACTTTAGAGGCTATAAACTTTTCCTTTCGGTTGAAACTTGCACTGTGCAAAAGCGCCTGGCCTCTCCTGTCCCAAGGAAGCCGCTTTCCTACCCCTGACAGGTGTACAAAGCCTGGACTGTTTCAACAAGCTGTAACGTAAAACAAATTATTCTTTAATCACATGGTATTGGTGATTTACCATACTTGTTTCATATAACTTACTACATAATACATTTACATAAGTAAATATTTCTTTTTGTTCTATTTTAAGTCTAATAGAAGAAGGAGGAGACTGGGACAGGAGAAATCGCCTCAAAGTGTACCAGGGCCTTTACTGTGTAGCTATTCGAGATTTCAAACAAGCAGCAGAGCTCTTCCTTGATACAGTTTCGACGTTTACATCCTATGAACTTATGGATTACAAAACATTTGTAACGTACACGGTCTATGTCAGCATGATTGCATTAGACAGGCCTGACCTTAGGGAAAAGGTAAGGAAAGCAGATGAAAACACCGGTTCAAACAGACACAGCCTTTCTTTAACCTGTTTATCTCCAGGCCAAAACTGATGGTATTTAAACATGTTGGTTGTTTGCTTTCAGGTTATTAAAGGAGCAGAGATTCTGGAAGTGTTACACAGTTTGCCAGCTGTACGACAGTATCTCTTTTCTCTTTACGAATGCCGTTATGCCGCCTTTTTCCAGTCGTTAGGTAAGGCTGTGTTTTTTCCTACAACACTATTTCAGGCACTTCAGTTATTTGTTTCAGATCATGCACAACTTTTGTGGAGTAGCTACAGTCTAGAACTAGAGCTACTTTATGCAGAAAAAAAAAATAGAGGTTTGTTTCGTTGTTTGTTTTTTTTTTTTTAAACAGTGACCTAAAATTTACCGCTGCTTGATTTTTAAAACAAACAAAGCAACCTTTGCATACAGGGAGCCTTTTGAACGGTCCCATCTGATGAGGTGGAAAAGCATTTTCAAATGGCTACAGAGCACTGTCTTACCTGAAGAGCCAGGTCAGACAAGAAACCTTTGAAAGGTTTTATCTTTGAAAGAAGTTATAGGACTTGTAGTCCAAAGGCCCTGAAATCTCAACCTGTAAAAGATATTACATGGAACGTTTTCACTGTTGTTGTTACCACTGGCTTTCTGCTCTGGTTTCTGTGTAAAAGGGTGACACTGAAGAAAAGCTTTTCAGAAAACTCTCATTCTTGCCAATTCTCAGACGGCTTGTTTTCCTTCTGTGAGATTTAGAATACAAGAAAATAAGATACTTAGAAAAAGCAAAAAAAGAACCCTTCATTTTGTGGAAGACTAGGCCTGATGGGATTCAGAGCTAGGGGCAACATTTTTCTGTTGCTGGCCTTATCGCTAGCTGAGAACTAAAACCCTCAGGAGAAACAGTCACTTCCGTGCCTGGAAATCCTTGTAACTAATTTAAGAGCTGGCACGAGACAGTTAATCTTATTTCCTTACCCAGCTGTGGGTAACAACGTTTCTTCAAGTAGTTACATAGCAAGTGCTGCTTGTTTCCCAGCACCGCGCTGCTCCCATGTGGCAGCTGGCCCCCCCACTTGCCTTCGGTGAGGTGGTCCCCGGCCGTAGAGGGGGGACTAGCTCACACCCGGGAAGAAGTATTCTCTGCTGACAAACAGGGTCATCAGCTTCGCCACAATGTTGTTTGCATGTTATTACTGCTTCTGGTTCTAGAACCGATACAGATTACAGGAATTCACTTCGCTTTAGTGTAGAATACCTTTTGTATCCTGAAGTGAGCAATAATACACCACGAGTTATGTTCACACCGATTACTTATTAACAGGTGTTACGTGTTTTATTTACATAACTGATATTTTACATTTCTTAGAGATTACTGACTCAGTTTCTTTTTTTTTCTTTTCAGCTATTGTAGAGCAAGAGATGAAAAAAGATTGGCTGTTTGCACCTCACTACCGATACTATGTACGGGAAATGAGGATTCATGCGTATAGCCAGCTCCTAGAGTCTTACCGGTCATTGACGTTAGGATACATGGCAGAAGCATTTGGAGTCAGTGTAGAATTCATAGATCAGTAAGTTATTCGGCTTTTTACGTTCATAAAGATCTCACTTTACACCTTTTAATTATTTATAATGAACCCATTATGAATAAAAATCTTTGTTCTACTTTGATTCTAAACGTGCCGAGTTATGTTTCTGTGGAAGAGCTTGGCTAAATTTAAGTGAACCTTATGCTTTAGTAAAGAAAATAATTTGATTGCAGTCTCTCATGATAACTTTTCCAGCATTTCTTTCACTCTAAACGCCATGTGAGAAATTAATCTTTTATTAATAACTTTATACTGCTGTATCTATTGACTTTCGTATGCTATGAAATGTAAGATTTTAGAGGATGACTTAGTTCACAGCTATGCGAAAACTTAACTGTTACAACTTTGGGGATCTGCACATTTTATGTATCCTACAAGTCTCCTTATTTCGTTTTGCTTGCTTGCTGGTACGTGGACAGGATCTGATGTTTTCGCTTAAATCAAACATACACTGCGGTCTCAATTTGCAATTCTTTTCTAGTGTAAAACCAACAGATTTAGATCACGGTGAGAACTAACGTGAAGTGAGAAGTTGACTTTTACTCTATGTACATGAAACGCTTTGTTTCAAATTCCTTCACAAGAGTCATTCTTCTTTCATGGAGAAGTTTCAGGTTTTCTAACATAGAAAAGTGTTACAGAAAGACGAATACCTCTTGAAATACTCAGAAATGAATTAATAGGTGTTCCAAGAGAAACCAAATACCATTCAATTCAAAGGTAAACGTTTTAAAGTCATACTAGTTCTTATGCTTCCCAGTAATTTATTACTAGTTGTAACTTGTCTTACTGTTGATCACAGGAATATTTTCTTCTACCATCAGTAACGTGCTGTAGACCACCAATTGATTAAGCAAAATAATAACAACAACAAAAAAAAAGCTGCATATTTAGAGCTACTAGAGAGTAGGGAGCTATTAAAAGGCTTTTCTAACGAGTTGACTGGCATGAAGATATCTACATCAGGATGAATTCCGAATAGGCACACTACATGACTGCTACCTTTGAATTTGAAGAGTGGTTGATGCTAAGCCAAGTGATAAATTTCACCAACTCAAGTATGACACTTTGGCCTGAGAAGAAAATACTAAGACATTTTGTATTCGGATGGCTAGAATGATTATTCCTGTGTGTAATGTCCGAGCTTTAATAAGATGAGGATCCATAAGATACCTTATGAAAATATATAGGCTGTTGCTTCAGAAATATAGTGTGGTGACAATATTGTTTTGTAGTGGCAGGTTCAGCACTGCTAAGTCTACAAGTCCTTGGTGAAACATGGTTTAACCAACTTTTGTTTTTCTTTACTCAGGGAGCTTTCAAGATTTATTGCAGCTGGGCGATTACACTGCAAAATAGACAAAGTAAATGAGATTGTAGAAACTAACAGGTACGCTAACAATTCCTAGAAATCGTTTTTGACAGCCCGGTTTAATTCTATACATTTTGATGACACTTACATTTCTGTAATAAGTGGCTTGGTGTAAAATATATTCTCACTTCTAAACCTTTTTTTTTTCCCCCCACAATTCCTAGGCCTGATAGCAAGAATTGGCAGTACCAAGAAACCATCAAGAAAGGAGATTTACTGCTAAACAGAGTTCAGAAACTTTCCAGAGTAATTAATATGTAATTTTTTTAATGCAAGGGAATGCAAAATTTAGATGTTTAAAACATTTTGGAAGTAACCTATAAATATATTGTATAACTTGGTATACTATAGGTAAAAAAATTACTAGCGAGAGGTAGTGTTTTTACTTTCCACTTCATTATGTAAACAATGTTCTGTTTTGGTGTATGGATCCCAGTTCATTTATTAAATGTATAATACAGTTGGTGATCTCTTGTAATACACTTTGTTCCTTTACTTGACTGTGTATACAGTGTTCAATACTTAATAGCAAAGCAGGGTCAGATCTGTGAACAGAGAGAACTAACGGCAGTTCTCAGCTTGCTTTTTTAAGACTTCTGTATTTGAATCAAAGGTGAAAAGAATCAGTTGCATAATAGTAAAGGAGCCAAAAATTTTAGTTTGTGCACTGTCCAGACAGAAAGAACTCTTGTTACAGGAGGATTACAGCTTACGGGAGAAGGAATGAGGGTACAAATGACTGTGGTGAAGCAATAATATAACCATGAAAACTGTAAGGACTATACAACTTTGAGAACACCTTTAACTGAAGTAACCTCTCCCTTAAAATGACATTTTTGCTAGCTGTTGAAAAGAAAGTCAGCACGTTAGCAAAGCCTTACATTTGTAATTACTTCCTCTGTTAGATTTGCAGATGTCAACATGATGGTGGGAACAGTGGAAGATACTATTGCAGTTTGACACAACTGATCAAATACTGTAGGGGGTCACGATTTCTTTCTTCACAGCCGCTGAGGAATAGATGTTTCAAGTCGGCTGCTGCCATACTGACAACACACGGTTTCTGGCCGTAGCAGAGCCTTCGGCAGCAGCTGTTTACCCTGCCCCCTCAGCTCGAGGTTTCTTTTTTTCCTTTCTCCCAAAGAAAGCCTGTGACTTAGTTCCGTTAGCTGTTTGATGCCACTGCACTTAGCAACAGCATCCATTTACTGTCTGTATTCATTGCGACTTTAATGTGTGAAGTAACACCTACGGGTAGATACACCCACAGAATGATCCTGACATTTGGAAGCTACTATGCAACAGCTAGGACGGCGTGGACTTTCACGTGCCCGCTCCTCTTCCTGGGAGATCACGGAGGATCTCCCATCTTTGAGTCGCTGCCACCTGCCCGAGGTTGGACTCCTCAGCAATAATGCTGAGGGTCCACTAATATTCTCTGTTGAACTGTTCTGAAACCCAAAATATGACCTAATGATTTGGGGGTTTCTTTTACTACTTACTAGAAGCTGTTTTGTTTTTTCCAAGTAGCAGCTATCTAGCTGAGTTTAAAGATTTAAATTTCAGACGGTACCAATTAGAAGAAAATTCTGATCTTCGCTTTCTTTAGAACAGTGAGAGTAATAAAAGAGCCGCCTAGTTTGTTTACCATGTGGTCAGCTATTGATTCTGTATTTTGTGTGTTCACACACAGATCGCTTCTTACAAAGTTTTAATTGACTTAGGCCAATATTCAGACTTTTCAGAGCTGCAATAACATCTCTCAGTTTTTCTAGATCTGTTCCATATCGGATGAAGTATAGCCAGCTAGGAAGACTTTAGTTCTGGCTGCCTTCTGGTAACGTCTTTTCCACCTGCCGTGCATGCAAGTGTTAAGCGTATCAGAAGACCATGCTGCAGACGGTGTGGGCTGTAGGCTTCACTGAACTGAGGGATTTCATTTCTGGTACACAGATGAATTTTCCTTTCCAATGTATTTGTACTTGAACTGGCCTTAATTAACTGTATCAAAGCTTCTTGAAATAAATCTCAGGATTTCCAGTCAGCTTATGTATTACCATATATATTTTTAACTGTAAGTTGAAGGGAATAGAAACCTAAGAAAACT
This sequence comes from Aptenodytes forsteri, assembly GCF_000699145.1. Classification (NCBI taxonomy): domain Eukaryota; kingdom Metazoa; phylum Chordata; class Aves; order Sphenisciformes; family Spheniscidae; genus Aptenodytes; species Aptenodytes forsteri. The sequence continues at coordinate 5,926,647 of NW_008795909.1, forward strand.
AGGCTGACGCAGGCTTCATTCACTCAAGAGAAATCTTTAGTACAGGTAAAAGCAACAGGAAAAAAACCCCTAGAAATGTCTACTTTGTGAGGAAAATAAAAGTATTACTGAAGATTCTTAGCGTGCTGTAAGATATTTGCAGAGCTTTCACTTTTTATTTTATCATCACTGTCACCCTGTGGGAGCCAAGCAGTTCAGAACCTGGTGTTCTCTGCTCAGGTAGGTGAAAAACCAGAAAGTTCAAAACAGAAGCGCACAGATCCTACAACCTAGAAATGTCTACTTTGTGAGGAAAATAAAAGTATTACTGAAGATTCTTAGCGTGCTGTAAGATATTTGCAGAGCTTTCACTTTTTATTTTATCATCACTGTCACCCTGTGGGAGCCAAGCAGTTCAGAACCTGGTGTTCTCTGCTCAGGTAGGTGAAAAACCAGAAAGTTCAAAACAGAAGCGCACAGATCCTACCAGAGCGCAGCGAGAATTCATTTTCACTGTGCCGCCAATACATTAATTCTAGCACGAATCTTTGTCAAGATGATGTCAGCGTTATCCAGAAAAATGCTAATTGCACTAGAGACAATTTTTAAAGACCTCCTTTAAAGATCCCGACTTGCCTTGCTCATTTCCTGATCTCAGCCTGTGTCCTGCGAAGGAGGATCCGGGAGGAACCTGCAGAGCTTCTTGACAAAGCTTTTTGGGCCAAGGCCTGGCAAGAAAGTCGCGGCAATTTTACCTGAAGAATTTTAAGGCTTTCAGCAGCAGTTCAGCCTCTCAGCCATGCCAAATAGTGGTGGGATAAAAATCTGGACAGTTGCAGGGAAAGGCAGCGCCTCCTGAAGTCCACAGCTGGATGCACAAAGCATAGCCAGAGCAGCTGTTTACTGCTCTCCTGAAAAAAGAAAAAGCAATCTGGTACGTAGTCTTTTCCAAAGAGTAGGAATGCTGAGGGGTCCAGGGGGTCAGGCCTTGAGCTGATCAAGGGCATAATTTTTTCTACTCTATCATTTTTAACCGCCTACCCCAATTTCCACATCAAATCAGAAGCTTCTTATTTAAACCCTGAAGTAACCTCAAGTTACCTTTCACTGTCCCGTGATCGTGTTAGTTTTGCCTTTGGTTTATTTCATCTCATAATTTCCATTTATTTAACTCTGATCGTGAGTGGCACTCCAGCCACACCCGTTCATGCCTCGGTCTTGACACCTTTCCATGGATTTATAGCCCACATGCCAAAGTTGTACATTCTCTCTCGTAATTTAAGCTTGTGCAGTTCCTTGAACTAATGCCATTCTCCAATTTCGCTTTGGAAGGCTGACTTCATACTCCCAACAAGGTAGCCGGAATCAGACACAGATTTCAAGATACAGCCACACCACAGGGACGCTTTCCACCTTGCTCCGCAACACGTGCACTGCCATTAAGCTTTGGGAACGCAGGAGGGAAGGACGGGAGATGGAGCGTTGTCGGGTTTGTCGGTAGAGCTGCTACAAAATGGGTGAGATCTAGTTTGCGTGCAAACATTTTTTGGCTCACCTGTCTGCTGGCCTGCCAACAGCTCCACTTCTTCTCTCACTAAATGCTGGGCTCCAGAGTTTAAGGTCTAGCCTTGCAGGCAAGGGACAAGGCGCTCACTCTTGAAAAAAAGTCACCTGTTGTGGACTGGAAGGGACACGGGTGAAGGGAGCTCAACTGCAAAAAAATGGAGGACAAGGAAAATTTCCAGCACCGTGTTGGAGAGCAGCTAAACCGAGCAGCAACGCGCTGTCCCTGCTGATGCTGGAGAAAGCTTTCGTACCGATGTGGCTACAGATGTCAGCTGTAGTCATTCCCCACGGGCGTGGACAAGGCTGTTTGACTGACTGCATCTCTCAGGCCGGTTTTCGTCCTTTGCAGTGAAGTTTGACTCCAGGTTAGTTTGAGCAACTTCAGAAAAGGTTTTTGAGATTTCCCTGAAGTTTGGTGGGCCAGAAAAACAAAACCAAAACAAGCATATGCCATTTCTCCGCGACAAAGATCCCATGCTGCTTGTTAGGAACAAATCCAGCAGCTAATGCAGTTCTGAGCCAAAGCACTGAGAAAAGCATTCAGTCAAATTAAGAGTCCCGTGGTGGATCCTACAAGCCACGTGTGTTTGATTATTTGTTGCAGCAGAACGTGATAATAATGAACCAACAGGAATTTGCATTTAAATAAAGCCAATTGCAAGCCCTTGTATTGGTTGTTTCAGTAGCTGGCATAAGTAACGGCGGCCACGGAGCGCTTCAGCCTACAAAGGCAACGGGTGTCGGGGCCGTTCGCTGTCGGCCCGGCTGCACGCAGCGAGGGCACCGGGCCAGCTGCGCACCCCTGCCTCCAGAGCTGCACGCGCTGCAGGGGCAGGACCAGGATTTAGGAGTTTTCCAACCAAAGGCAGGTTGTAGCCTTTGAGCCCAACGCGTCTCTGCCAGGAGAAGGCTGACACCTTCGGGTTCCAAGGACACATCACCAGCTTCCGTTTCAAATGCAAAGGGTATCGGCAATATGCGCATGTACACAAAAGCATACACACAGAGAACCTCTGACATTTGGATTTGCATTGCACGCCCTGTCAGGCTCAAACTCCTTCATCAGCAAGTAGCTCTTCCTGGACATAAACTGGAGTATTTTCCTATAAGACAATCAGTGACAGGAGAGAAACTGCTCTCTGTCCACGTCAGGGAAGTCAGTCTGTTTATGGGGCTCTACTCCAGCACCTGGTCAGAAGGCATTTTTCATGACAAACCCCTCGACCGGACTGAGCGAGTCACTGGGAGAAGCGATACCCCACCAGGCAGCTCTGCTCTCTGCCCCGAGGTCAGGGCTCCCCGGCACCGCGCTGCAGGGTGCCGGTAGCGGTGCCTAACGCGGTAAAGGAAGGGGAGAGGGAGGACACTCCAAACCTGCAGAGCTCCCAGATACCTCAAAGAGCTCAGGGTTATATGGGATAAACGCAACTTTTTCCCCTCTTCCTTCATCTTGCCCATTTCAGAGGCTACAGAACCCTTTTTTAAATGCAGTTACATGCAGAGTTAAGCCTTCAATTCTGAAGCAGACGCAGGCAGCTCAGAGTCACGAACTTGCCTGAACGTGATGACAAGCAGAGAGCTCTGCTCTGCTGCGCGAGCTCCCGCCTCCTGCACAGCCCAGCACAACCAGCTTCAGTGCCAACAGTTTAGAGCATGGAGCAGAAATTAGAAATCGCTACTAGAAAAGAAAGGTATTTGCAGGAAGGCGAGATAGAAAATAAATAAAAATCTTCAGTCAGCACAAAACATAAGTTAAATGTAGAAATATTAGAAGTACTCATTATAAAAAGGCAAAGCAGAACCTGCTTGCTGCCTCACCCCCCATTTATATCTTGTAGCATTTGTTCCAAATACTAAAGAAAACTTTGTTCTTGCTGTTGTAAGAGAAAAAAAAGAGAGAGAGAGAGAGAATGAATAAAGGCAGCGTTGCCATGGATGTAACTATGAATTCCTATCCCACTAACAGGAGTTTTACCGGTTTTACAAACCGCTCCTCCGAAGTCATCCACCACGCGCGAGTCCCGAGTCACACGCAGAGAAAAGCCTGCAAGAGTATTTAACCTGTTGAAGTCACACACTGGATCTTTGAACTGTGAAAAGAGGGAAGATGCTTTTTTGGAAGGAAAAAAACCACAAAAAAAAGGAAACGTGATCATTCAACACACCGCATTTGGGGTTGTAAAAGCTGCTTCTCGTTATTCTACTTAGGAAACAATATAAAGCGTGAACCTTAAGTAACAAAACGTCCTTTGCACAGGAAAAATACTGCGGAGTCGACACAGGCACCTCTCAAAAACAGGTACCAAAACCCCGTAGTACGTAAAGATCCGATCCTACCGGGCTGACTCTGCAGCCGCTCACGCGATGCCGAGGCACAGTGACAGAATTTGACCACATCCAATTCTCTGAAATTAGTTCACATAGGCACCGATACAGATAATGTTTTCCTTTAATGGTGAATGATTTTATAATGAAGCAGAAACATATAGTGTATTCCATGCAACCAACCTCATTTATTGAAAAGTCCTAATTTTATTGCCTTGTTTAGTAACATGTTTGTTCAACAAACTAATCTTTTTCATGAAGCAAAGCACAACTTTTTCTTATAAATAGTATAAATTATTTTATTTACAGAAACTTGTTACAAAACAAATAGACTATATATTTATTTTTCTTTTAAATATCCAAAGTAATTTTTCTATCCCATGACATTTGTTCATGTACTATACAGCAGCCAACACAGAGTTCAGCTGATCAGATGCTCTTGATTATGTATACAAATTATCAAACTATTCACACATTTTACACAGGAGATTGCTTTTAGAACCAGGCTCAACACCGAGCAAGATGCTTTCAAGGCCTACATTCACATTGACATTATGTAGTGCTCATTTTAAAATTATCTTTAAAACGTAAAATATCTTGCACAAAAGGTAAAAATGGTTATTTTCTGCTGAACAGTGAAACATTTAAGAATCTTTCTAAGCCCAATTCCCTCCTCCAGGACAGAATGAGTGAAAGACGAGAGAGAGATTCCTTGGCAAGAGAACTCTTACAGGAAGACAACTGCCTTAGAAATGTCATGTGGAAATCACATCTTTATTTTTTAATGGTTTTAAGAGGTACTTACTTGGTTTTCTTTGTCTGTTTTGTTTTCCTGGAATACCGAATATTTTGAACATTTATTTTCTAAGTTATTTCATTCATGAATGAGTAACTCCCCTTCTCCCTCCCTTCCCAAAATGAGACAGTTAAATAAACTGCTGGTTAAAACCATATTTCAAACCCTCGGCATTACATTAAATATGAGTTATCGATGGGATTGTTCCAACACAAGGTATTCTAATTAAAAGATTTTACAAAAGTTACCAGCATCATTCGCTTTCTTTTGTCAACCCATCTCATTAATTTCAGAAAAAAATATATATATATGTATGTGTGTATATATATACATGCACACATACATATACACACGCACACATATATTATATATAGATGGAAAAAGCAAGCTCCAAAATTTCAACTGAACATTCAAGTCTTTTAAGGAGAAGCTGTCTAAACAGTCCAAGCTTAAAACTAGTTATATCAGGCACTTTCAGTTTTTCCGTTAGTTTTAAACCACATGAGACCCACACAAATGCGCACGCACACACACGCACACAAACACTAAAAAAAGAGAAGCAGTGTGTCACTTAACTAAATGTAGTCTTCTGGGAATCAGGCAACTGATAAGCAATGCCGTATCGACCATTTCGGCTCCAATCCTGCGCTCGGGTTCCTGCGGCAGAACCCGACTGCAGGACCCGGGCAATAGTTTGCGTGTATCCACTCCCAAGACGTGAAAAGGGACACAGCTTTCACAAAACGGAGGCATCCCTTAAGTTGCAAAGTAGGCATGTTAACTATTGGCTTGGCAGTGAACCACTTCAAATTATAAAAAGGTATTTGCTTTTTTTTTTTAATTAATTAATAAATAAATACTAGATGATCTCAATTGTACCAAAACTGGATATAAGAAAAAAAGACCTGTGCAAAAATACATATTTAAATATGTACAATCAATTAACAAAATATGTCTTCTGAAATAGGGATACTTCAATATTTATAATAGAACAAGAAATTCCAAAATAAAGATACAAAAGTATGTTTTTTTTTTTCTTGTATAATTCTTTGTTCATCATTGCAGCAATTTTTTAGGTTAAGAAAACTGCAGGAGTCATAACGAGAAGTTGGAAAGACTATAAAAACTGTTACTCTTAAATTAATACCAAAATCTGTCTAGAAACAACCCAGCCACTGCAAATTCAATTTTGCAAGGAAAATTAATTTTAAGCTTCCTTAGTTATTTACAGTAAGAACTATGTGACAATAAAAGCTTCAGGAACAATGTTCTGCTTGTAACCAAGATCTAAAACATAGTATTTAAGCAGGTCTATGCTCAAGGGCAGACAGAATTTACAACGTTCTAACTCTTTACTCCCAATGGCTTAAACCCACGCGACGCAGGTGACTGCAGACACTGGCTCTGTACGAGCAGCGATCAGGAATTCACTTTTTAACACGTCTGCGTGCTATCGAAGGAGCACGGATTTGCCATTTATGCTTTCAGATCAACAGAACCTTAAAAAAAACAGAGGAGAGTTCGATCACAAACTCGCTAGCGTTCACTCTTGCCCAATTTTTGTTTCCTTTACCTTTTTGCCTATCAAGTGTCAAACTGCACTTGTGACTGACGCTATCCTGAAGCGGAAGCTCTGCCCCAGGGACTTCATCAGCGCGTGGATTTCACTCCAAACGTGCAGGATTTAATACGCTTTGATTTCTCTTTGTGGCGTATCACTTTGGTTCCTTTTACGTTAAGCCAATCGCAGTCCTAACAATCCTTTCAACAGGGCATCTTATTAAATACGAATCCTTTTGTTCCTGAAAAGCTGTCTGGTTTTTTTTTGTTTGTTTTTTTTTAAAGTTTGCATAATAAGCGTCTCTAGTACGTTGCTTTCTCAGTGTGATCTTTTGTATCGATTCAAAGCTAAAGTGTCTGCATAGAGGCTTCTTGTTGTTTTGCTGTGTAACAATGATTTCGTAGCAAGTTCAGGTTAAACTGAAAGCATTGTTAGGTAAACAACTAAGCAACTGCTACTCAGAGTGGCTTTGGATTCCCTGATGTACTGCTTGCCACCAGAACTGGGGAGAAGGCTGGGCTACGCGAACACTTGGACAGGCTCAGATTGTCTCTTCTCAGCAATAGCTGGTGCCCCTTTAAGGCAGAAAAAAAAAAAATATCTTCTTGGTTAGGAATTTGTTTTCCTTTGCTTTGCCCCTTAATAAAAGTTTAGTCAGTTTTGAGACTTTACCTGATGTTTAAAAACTTAAAAGCATCCAGACGAATCAAATCATAATACAGTAAGCCCTTTAGCAGAATTCACTTTTGAGGTGTTTTGAAGCAAGACAAAGTATTTCATAAAAATTGACTGGACTATATAAAACTGTGTAAAGCCCCCTTTATTCACAAAGCCTGGGTAGGTGTGGGATGACTGTGACGCACACATCTGCGCTTTACGGTGAACTCGGCTGTCAAATTGGCGTTTATTCCAGAATTTTGAAAAAAATTGTACTGGGTGGTTGAAAGCGTAACACGTTAACGATTTAGTTATACAAACAAGGCATAAAGTAACTGACTTTTATGTTTTTTAGAAAATATTTAAATACTTTAAATAATTAGTTTTAAAAGGGCTATTTTTACCGGCTGGAAGGCAAATCCAGCCTAATTTAAACCAAAACAA
>NW_008795909.1:5935625-5991016 GCF_000699145.1 Aptenodytes forsteri
GGAAGGCAAACAGCCTAATTTAACCAATACAACTGTTTGGGGTTTTTTTTAAATAACAAAGGCCTATGGTATACAGTATAGGTCAATAAATACGTTCTTTGGGCATATAGTTTTAGAGGTTATTTGCCTTTGTCTGTTTCATGTTTTGGGATTTTTAAAAAACCTAAATTAACTTATTTTTTTAAATAACAAAGGCCTATGGTATACAGTATAGGTCAATAAATACGTTCTTTGGGCATATAGTTTTAGAGGTTATTTGCCTTTGTCTGTTTCATGTTTTGGGATTTTTAAAAAACCTAAATTAACTTATTTTCTTCTGCAATCAAATCTTATTCAAAAGGATAGAAAATAGGTTTTGTGTCATGCAAGTACGACATTTTTATACTTGTTTTCTGAGCGATCGCCTCAAACAAGTTTTTCTGTTTTTTGTTGGGTTTGTTTTCTTTTGTTTTAAACTCCTGATAGCTTCTTATCCCAAATTACTTGCAAAAGGCTGGGCAAAACACAGACTATTTTTTGAATTGTGCTATTTTTATATTCCATTAAAGGAACATTGCTATAAAAACACTAAAGCCATATTCCCTTCTTGAGGGCTTCTTTCCATTGTGCCTCACACATTTTTCCCCCTTGTCGCGGGGTCCTCTCCATTGAGGGTGTCTGTCTGGTTAGCTATCACCTACAAAAGACACCATCAGTATAAAAATAAGTCCACAGTAACGTTTATTTCCCCCCAGAAAACATTCGTTTGCCCAGCCAATCTATGTCAAATAGTGGCAAGATGATGTACTCCTGTAAGGAAAATCTCACAGATTTGTAGCAAACAGTCCAGACCACCGTTAACACTGATAAGAGCAATTGTGTGGCTGAACTTCATCCAGTGTCCATTTCTAGTATATTTGCTGCTACAGACATGGCTTCAGGGAAATTCCTTGTTTAAATGACAGTCCAGTAGATTTCCACACCTGAGGACCATGGGAAGTTGGGAAAAGTCAAGGCATCTTGGAGTCCAGAATTCCAGATGGAGGTTTTGCTTGTAGTGAAAATTGTCCAGTTCGTTTCTCACCACGGTGCATTCAGCTATCAGGGACGTGCCTTTGGCTTTTGAGCAAGCGAAAGAAAGAGAAGGATGAGTGAGCCAGGCTGTTAGAGCAGACGCCCTTAAGACATTTTCTGGATAACAAGAGCATATTTTGGGGAGAATCAGCAGGCACAATGCGACACCACTAACACGCAGTTGGCTTCTCCAAGACTTGACAATTCTCAAGCTAGAGCTCTTTAAAGTTATAATGGTTTCGGACAGGATTTCCGTCCTTAATTCACTCAAATTCTGTTTCTCCTGTATTTATATTGCACACTTGAAATAGTAAATATTAAATAAGTCCAAAAATACATTCAGTCATCTGAATGCTTTTCTCGTTACAGTAAACACAACATATGGTGAAAATCTTCCTCTATGGCTGAAACTGAAAATTCAGAAACCATTCTGAAAAAGCTCTTACTGACCTCCTGGCTCTCCGGGTACACAGATTTCAGGTTATTAGCACCAGAGGAAACAAAAAATTTCTTGGGTTTTCAATCTCAAAAAATCTACTATTATAGCTACTCTCTAAAATTCCATCTTCTGTACTCTCCTCGAGCTGTATCAAATTATTTTTACCCCTCCATGTGATCCTCCAAGCCAATTTGAATAGTTTTATTAAGCAGTCTGAGCTACCGGTTTCCAAATTATCTCTCATCCTAATTTCTCAGGAACTTTCTCTCCCAATACATTACTTTTCCAGTGCGTTTAAAAACAAAAAACAAACCCCCAAACTAATTTTTAAAATGGGATCTTATGTATTCAGGAGATCTGCTTCCTTTAGAGTAAATCTGTTTTTTTTACTGACTAAAAAGGTTTCTATCTTATTTATAACATTTAATCTCGTTATTACTAAGAAGTTAGCCAATGACACCTTGGGATAATAGGCTTATTTTATCACAGTATCACAGTTCTGTTATCAGCATCGTCATGTTCCGCTTTGTAGAATGTTTATTACTGACACAGAAACAAGAAGTCAGGCTGAGACGTGCAGCTCAGCTCCACGGCTGGCAAGATTTACTTTTAAAATTATTTTTTTAAAATGTGAGGACTGAATTTCATCTGAGAGCAATTCACAGGCAACATCTAAAGAACTTGGAACGTCATATTGAAGGTTACTTTAAAAAAGAAAGCTACACTTTATGAGAGTGTTTATAAAAATCTTGTGTAAACTACTATAAAAACACTGAAAATGAGTAGTGGACAAATAAGAGAACTATCTTTTACTTGCATAGGATCTGGAATTAGCTAGCTAATAATTAAGAGAACACATCTAATATAAGCACGTGAAGAGGCATGTTCATATTGGCTTAGTCCGAGACAAAATTTCATACCTGATGAAAGAGAGAATTGTTCATCAGCCCTTGCGTCCCTGGGATTGCACCAGTGTGTTTTGCATGAACATTGTTCACCGATGTCAATTTGGCAACTTTGTTTGATTTGCTGCTGCTGCTGCTGCTGTTTATGCTGCTTGAACCAGGTGAGCACTTTCTTTTCTTTCCTATTAATTTGTCAAGGGAAGTATGCGAATGTGAAAAACTGCTGTGTGAATTCACAGTCAGCTCGCTGGATTGATGAACAAACGGCCCTAAGGAGAGCGTGGAGTCGCTGCTGTTCATCATCACACTCATTCTCTTTATCGATTCTGCAGGGCTTCCAGTCGGAGGACCCCTCCCTGATTGGTCATGTTTGAGGCTAACAGAGTTAGCTTTGCTAGTCATACAGTTGAGGCCAACGCTGTGGGACGAAGCTGTCACCGATGGATGATAGGAGGTCCCAGAGTTTCCAGAGTTAACCACACAGTTTTTTCTAAAGGACTCTGTGGAATGAGAAGGTGCTAGCAGTGCGGAACTGTTTTTACGCTTCTTTCCTGAGCCGCCGCTGCTACTGACGCTGCCGGTACTGTTACAGGTGCCACTGCCAGCAGAAGATTCCTTAGGTTTAAAAGATTTGCTGGATTTCATTTTCTGAGGTTTGCTGGGCATAGGTGAAGGTACAGAGGAAAGCACTGTAGGTGTTGAAGGGGATGAAGACACTTGTCTTGATTGCATACTGCAGACAGGATCCACTGCACCCAAAGTAGCAGGATTGGCATTTAGTGTCGTTCCATGTGATGGTACCGATTTATTATTCAGAGACACACAGGAAGGAGATACCAATGCTGGCGATGACATAACCGTGGTGGGTAAGAGGAAACCTGCTGCACTGACACCGTACTGTGAAGCAGGCATCGAGTTTGTCCGATGTGGTGCACGAACTGATGCTGTGTTACTAGATGCCGGAGGAATTTTCCTGCAGGTGAACAGAAAAACAAAGAAAAACCTACGTAGCTACCATTCTTCGGAATAATACCCAGTCTAATAATGCTACGTTAAAGTGATTGTACCTTGACGTTGATTAATGCCACTAAAATCTTTTATTAACTAATTTTATTAAATTAACAGTTAATTGTTGCAAAAAGTATAAAGCATAGACTATCAACCCTTGATCTGATTAATCTGAACACAAGATTACTGTTCTTTAACTAGAATCACAGGCTTTATGTATTTCTACAAATAGCACTAAGAATAAGAACTCTTTCACTTCTACTCACTTCCACATCTGTGAATTAAGATGCTTCTCCAACATGAAGTCAAGTGCACATCGAATATGGTTCCACCGCTTGTCAAACACGTAATAACCTCTTCCAATTTGCCGACTACCAAATGTGCAAAACTGAAAAGACAGATTCTTATTGGTGTTTCTGCTTTCAGTAACAACTCTCTGAATAACAATGCACTTGTTTATAAATAAATATTGCTAAACAAATATGTTTTTAGCTGTTTAATTCAAGGATAAAAATATATAAACTAGAATTTTTATTTCTATGGTATAACAACTATTTTAAATTTTTGGCCTTGGTATATTGGGATCATTTTCTTCCCATCCGATACTCCCATATTTATGGCCAAAAACAGTGGTCAAATTTGAATCCCTCTGATTAAAACAGGGAAGGACAGTAGTGTGTGTATAAAAACCATTATAAATGTATATGTAACATCTACTTCTGAGGAGCTATCTGCTTGTAGTCTGTTTTAAAAAGAAGGAGATTAAAACAACACATTACTGCTACCTTTACTGTGATGATTGGCACCTCGAGTAAAAAACGTGAGTGTGTGTGTGTGTGTGAAAGTCCAGTAACAAAATCTCACCAAAAAGGCACTGTTTACATGTCCTTATTCCAAAGCCACAGCCCTTTAGAGCAGTTACCAATTTCATCTTTGGTATTTTGGCATTTTGATTTCTTTTGGATTGGCGAAGTGAGCTCCAAACATATTTCTTTAGCACGTTTACTTTGCAACTACAGTTAAACCTTCACTGCCTACTAGGCAACAAAATAATTTTCTTAAAATCTAGGGAAAAAAAAAAAAATCGCATACCCAATAGAAAACCACCCTTAAAACCCCTAAGTAATTTGTTTACAAGTTCAGAGCCAGCAAGAGACCAAGGTTAACTTTTACTTAAAACGTACAGCGGCTGGTTGAGGATGATGACCTGAATAATGACAGTCCAGTTTTTCAACAGGCTCTTCTTTTTCATCACATTCTCCCTCATCACTGGATAACCGAGATGCTGGCTCAGCTGCAGGCAAGGGAGGGTGCGGGGACTCGTGGACAGAAGGAGACTCGCTAGGGGCATTTCCACTGTGCTGGGCTGGACAGCCTGGAGGCCTGGGCAAGGCAAGCAGTAAAGGTGTTATTGAACTAAGTCTAGTTAAAAATTCCAAGCTTAAGTGCTTACTATTACTGACAGAAGGAAATCTACATTAACAGATTTCTGATATTTTCCATAGTCTCATAACACATCTACCGAGAGGAAGGACAGGAGGTATGGTACCCCTGGAAAAGCAGCATTGCTCAACCGTTGCTGAACCGCTTTCATTGATGCGAGTCCGCTTTTACTGTTTCAAACACCAAACCCTCCTTGCTAGGAGTTACAGCTCAGCATGTAATTGCTAATTGCAGACAGACAGTCACCAGGCCTAGAGCAAAAATACTGCCCCGTCCAACATATCCATATCGCTCTTTCAAAATCCACCTGATGAAGCTACCAGCATTAATTTCATACCATTGGATCCGCAGATTTTCCTTACCTTGGAAGACTGGGGGGGTGAGGTTTGGGCTTATTAGGTAATAAAGGCTTTGATTCTGTAAGAGTAACTCCGTAAGAATTTTGGTGCAGCTCCTGGGAAGTTTTAGTAGGTGAGGGATGTGGTTCCCTGAGAGGGGGCATCTGCTGATGATGATCCGAATGTCGAAGAAGTTCCTTTTCCCTGGTTTTGCTTTTGTGCTCAGCTAATAACACATCAAATCGTTTTCTTCGACCCTGTACAGCCCTCCGCTGGGTTAAGGAATGTGTCTGCAAAACCATGAATAAATCATTAATCCCAGGCTATTAGATTTGTGGAAATCAAACACTCAAAACACGTGTCTAGAGCTCTAAAACAGAAAAAAATCATCACACTCATGGTTTAGTAAACAAATGGAAGAATGACTTAGAAAACAACTTTAAAATTGCTTGGTGGATGATTATATCCCTGTCTGATACAAAAAAACAGCAAATGAGTGAGAGGCTTCTTTCAAATTTCTTTTTAAAAAAGAAACTGCCAAGGTTCTTACACTGTTAAGACTAGAATTGAAAATCTTATTTGCATTGATATTTTAATTGCCAACTAGTGCACAACCAAAAATACTAAATATTTACTTCCACTTAAGAAAGTATTTAACACAATAATGTTTAAAATCAGACTTTTAATGGGACACATGAAAAATATTTACAAAAATACTTTGCTTCCTTCTATGTACTAATGTATTCCTTGAAAACTAATGTAATCAAATAGATATTAAGGAATGCAAAAAAATACAGCAGAATCCACAGTCAGACAGAACTCAAAGTCCTTTGAGTGTCTTGAATGCTACACATGGTAAGGTGTGTATGTGTATATATGGCACAAATTCTAGGTAAAGTGAAAAAGATGGAAATCATTTTTTTGAATTGCTAAAGTCACATACAATACCTTTTTTCATATGGCATAAAAGGTTTGATTGGGTTCATTTTAGCAGGTAAAAGTTATCATCACAATTCAGACACAAATAGCAATTCCGAAAAATATTTTGAGAGTAGGTATAATATAAGGAATTGCTGAGAAACATTTTTACTTTCTTTCTCTTTTACACTTTTAATTTGCCTATGTTCTCTTGTAAAATCTTGAAGCTTTTCCCTCCTCTATTAGCAAAACAATTGCCTCCCCCTGTAATTCCAAAAGGGCAACGTGTTCAAGTTCAATTCCTCGGGGTCATTAGTACCAGCTTCATTTACCTTTGTTCCGTAGGTGGTTTATTTACCAGATGCTTCCCCTACTGACAGTTTACCTGCTTTGCAGGAAAGTAGCTAAATATTACACAGTTGCAGGGGATCTGGCTTTTTGGTTCCTCGGGACTAAGTGATACCACCCTGTCCCCCAAGATTTTTGAGCCAGAGGACACATTTCATCTGACCGCAAGTTTTTATGGATTGTTTAATTTCGAGTTTGACCTCTAGGCATACTCTGTGGCTTTTTCAGAAGACTCATTTCTGAGCTGGCTGTAGTCATACATCAAGCAGCATTAGCATTTACACAAATACCTCCTAAGTATCTGCTGCAGGCTCTGCTGGGGGGAAAGGAGGGGGTGTGAGAGGGGAGGAGTTTGATTTATTTAAATCCTGCATAAACAAATAATACCTTTAATGCTTATGAGGAATTTTAAAATTCATCTACGACCCAAAGGTTACCCCCAAAAAGAACATGCTGGCCACCTACTACCCTACATGTGGAATAATATAATCTGTCCCATGTCAGCATCCACGTTTAAAAGTTTTATACAAAGATACAAATCTCCAGGTTACTTTAAGAAATATGTTTTTGAATAAATAACGAACTGAACTTCGAAAACAATTCCTTCTTGGTTCTGGGCAACATGTTTTGAGAGGTACCATTTACAGTGGTAATTACTGACAACAAAAATCTGTAGTTTTCTGTTTTCAGAAAAAAATTCCTCAGGAAATTGAATTAAAACTTTATATAATCTTATTCTGATTAAGATATCCTACCTTGCATGTCAAAGACCTAGTACAAGGTTTCCTGGTTTCCACATCAATGACACCACAGTATATATCAGGATCAAATTCTCTCTCTGTCAAAGGTACACAGTATTGAAAAGTTATCAAAAGACATTTTGAAATACTAACATTTATTTTCATTATAAAAATTAACCACATTGAAAACTGTTTTCAAATGTAACACAGGCAACTGTACAAATAAAAATGCACAATAAAATTGTACAAATAAAATTTTCTACACTCTCAGCAAGTTTATGGTGTGCTGAAATACAGATCTCAAGTCTACAAACAGAATGGAGAAATTTACAGCTGTAAGGGACCCCAAAGGAGGAGTAGATCCTGCACGTTAGGATTAGAGGTCACCATCAGTATGAACTGTGACAAACAAATGGTGGTTTTGTTGTTAAGAACTTTTCTACCATTCTACTAACACTTAAAGTTATTGTGTTTAAAGTGTAAAGAGCAGGCTGGGTTTACATTTTTGAGTTTATAAGGTGCTAGTTGTTCCATTTTCTATGTACATTTGGACCTTCCATATAGAAAGAAGGAAAAGAAAACGTTTAAAGATAGTAGAAAAGTGTAATTTTAAAACTAAGTACTGACAGGCCTTCGAGGTCTGTATGGTTTCTGAAAGCAATATTCACATTTCAAGTTGTTTGCATCCTTTAGGAGTATGCCAAGTTATAGATTTAAATTCTAATACATAAAACGTACCTAATTACAAATTACAGTGTTATAAAAGTGTTTAATTTACTTTTGAAACTTATTTCTATATATTCTATATATGTATTTCTATAGATACACTACTAAGAGAAATATAGCAAATAATAATTAAAAACAATTACCTGACAATCTTTTATGTAAAAATTTCCTATTATTTGTATTTTCTTCAGGTTTCTTTTCCAAAAATGGAGGCACAGAGAGAAGACCTTTACCATTCAGTATCTGTCCAGGGGAAGGCAAGGGTGGCTTTGGTATTGAGGGACAATTAAGGCCAGTCTTTATTGAGGAACTCACAGTAGTAGAACAAGTTGGACCAACAGCAGCTTTCAGTTGGGCACCATCTATCTTTGGATGAATCTTTTCCACTTTGACAGATGGAGTCATACTATTATTTATGAAAAACAAACGGGCAAAAATTGAAAGTTACAGTCATAAATTATAAAAAGTACTTAAAATACATTATTACTCAACAATACTCTGATCTATTCACAATGCAAATGTAGAACTTCCTCCTTTTTTCCCAGTTTTATTATCTTTTTTATTTTCACATTTTTTATGATGTCCATAATCTCTTCTGTCCTCTTTTCCCCATTTCCTTGTAAGTATTTCAGAGAGACATCAGGGACTTCAGAAACTGTTATTTGGATTCCCAGATACAGCATATCACCAAAGCAACTGGAATGGGCCTGTTATGTCCAGTGAGAAATGCCCCATTCTGTGACAGTAAATTATATTATCAGTTCTGCAATCTCACACGCGGAGGTCAAAAATTACCTGAATCAGAGCTAAAACTCGCTCATGATCAAAGTATGCAGATTAGATCAAAGAATTAAGAGCCCCTAGTAAAATGACCTTTATTTATAGTGATTTAAGATACAGCTTTGCAAGCGTTATAGTCATGAGTATTATCTATAAACTTAGACTAGGCTGCTGGAAAAGATCTGGAGGAGTTTAAAGTGATTATCTCTTAAACCAAAAACCCTGTGAAACAAAAGGAAATTCTACTGATATAGCAGTGTCTACGCAAGTAATAACATTTAACTCTTTGTCAAAACGCATACTCACATTTTATCATGAGGAACTTTGCTATGCTGTACCGAATGCATTAACCTGTTGTTTCCGCTGATCTGCAGCTTGTCTTTGGGTGTTTTCAACAACTTGGAATTTGATGATGCACTAGTACCTCCACTGGATGAACGATTGCTCCCACTTCCACTGCTACCTTTGTTTTTTGAAGGGAAAGATGAAATGAGAGAAAATACTGAAGAGGAGGGAGGAGTCAAAGGCGGCTTACTGGAGGAGCTGTGTCTTCTTTCTGAAAAGGAGGGAAAAAAAAAAGGGGGTTTAAGCTTCCATACAGAAACAATTCTTAAATACTTCATGTTGTCATTTACTCCATTAACATTTTTCCTTTATTGGCTTGGGAGGTCCCCTGCCACACACAGAGCATAGAGGATTCAAGCCTCACTGTAACCGATAAGGCTCCACTCATTGCTGGTCCCCAGCCGGTTACGGGAGTCTCTTTTAACTTCGGGAGCTACGTTCCTCAGCCACTAAAGCTTAGCTTTTAATAACACTCCCCATTCACTCTCCATCTTAAAGAACAAGAAAGTGAGAATCAGAGGTAGACCTCAGACACACAAAGCAAAGAGACTCCTATCCTCAGGCCAAGCAAGCTTAAATACCGTATTTCCTCAAAGGATAACAATTATCTGTGAGTATGTCTCCTAATGGTCAGAATTATATTGGAGCTAACATTTTAACTTTCACTTTATGACAACCTTTTGGTATGGTCTACTAGACCTTCAGTGTGGAACGCCCCTGAGAACAGCAGCTCAAGTATTGACCTACATTGGCTTTTGCAGTGTTGTGGGTTTTTTGTTTTGTTTTGTTTTGCTCTTATTAATTCTACAGGATTTCTATTTAGGAACAACATCAAAAGGAGCAACAGATATTCCTCTACCAAAAAAAAAAAAAACCCTCAACATTTGATGGAACCTGACCACTCGACCAAAAAAAAAACCCCTCAACATTTGATGGAACCTGACCACTCTTAATTCAATGAATGTGATGGAAAAGAAATTATTTAATTACTATGAAACCATTAACATTAATATATTGCTGGCACCATTTCAGTTAAAATAGTGTATATTACAAAGGTAGTTCTTTGGAACAATGAATTCTCAGTCACAAAACACCTGACAGCTCCGGGGAGTACCCAGCTCTGCCTACACATGGACATGTTAATTGAACATTTGCTGGACTGATACTTGGACACCTGTGATTCCTTGATGATCTGTGTAATCACCACCTGCTTAAGAGACCTGTCTGGCAATCAAGTATATGCAAACTACAGATCTACCAGAGAACCAAGAATTAGCAGGTCTATCAGCAGAGTGGAAAGGCACCTTTCTTCTCAACAGCAGTAACACCTCTTTCTCAGCCAAGTATTGTTAAAGGTGCGCAAATCCACCACCGATCGATCCCAGGATCAGCTTACAGATTCTGACTTAAGTTTACTAAACTGTGAAAGAAGCAGGCTACTCACGAAGTTACAACAACTACAGCCAAGAGTGAAAGTCTAGTCCCCTGCAACCTGTATGGAAGACTGTAACGCTCTGGCAAATGTGAATCAATACATCCGTGTTCTGCTTATATGACCTATTTTCCCCCCAGTCCTAAACACAGCAATCATACGCCACTCAGATGATGACCAGCCAGGACTCCATTTGCAGCTGGGAGCCATCAAACAAGACAGCACCAACCCTGCACCAATGTGGTCTGGCACATCACCTGCTGCATGGCTCCTGCAAGCCAGACTGTAACAGAGAGCAACAGCAATAACCGGGGGAAAAAAAGTCAAGCCGCTCCAGCAGTGCAAGAGGATAGGAGTCTAACACCTGGCAAGCTGATTTCTTACAGAGATGGGGAAGCAGCATTTTAGATATGTTCATTAGCTCGGGGAGGCGGGGGGAAGCAAGCACAGAGCTTAGACTAGGAAACTCCAGTCAAGGAATGATCTCTGAGACTGAACCAAGTGATGTGTGTTTCTCTGTTTAACAGCAAAATGAGTGCCAACTACCTGACAAACCTTCTGCAAAAGAGTCATCACTTCTTAATTAGTATTTACCAAAAAGCTCTGAGAGGTCAGGCGAAATGCCCAACAGAAATACGTAACAAATGCAGTAATTTATCACCCATCTCAAGACACAACTGCTTTAAAATTATAGTATTTAGAACGACTAGTTATCTATGATGTTCAAAATCATCTACTTAGTTTTCTAGAACCAGATGCCATTGAAGAGTTTGTAAGTGAAGTATGTTAGTGTATTTACGTTCTAGTAAATGGCTGTGCTTCTAATATGACATACTGCTTATTGCCAAATGTCTTTTTATAGCAATGGCAAGAATCCCTGAGCAGCTCTGATAAGTTACTATTTGAGGGCCATTAGTTCAGCGATGCTACACCCTGTGAGATTACTCTGCGAGATAATGAGAAAAATTGCTCAATACTCTTCCACCTTCTGTATATTTAGAAAATTCAAAGTCCAAGTTCTTATCACAGTTACAAATAATCTCTAATAAACCAGTGGATGACTAATGCAATCTTTGCGAGTTTTTGATTTTTTTTTTTTGGGGGGGGGGAAGGAAGAGAGGGGGTTACTCCCTTGGGGAAGAGAGGGTGTTACTTCCTTGGAGAAAACCTGGCAGATGAGAAGAGAAAGGGACTAGAATAAGACTGAGTACCTCCTTGCGTCCTATCATTAGGAATAAACTAGACAAAATTTTAATCTCAGCTATTAATCCAAATTATATGAACACTTCTTTTCTGGCAACTTTAACTGGTACTGTTCTCATACTAAACTGAGATGTTACTGACTACTAATTGCATGAACGTTTCATAGCATCAGTCTCAATACAAATGAGTTAATATCAAAAGAAAGTGTTTTAAACTGCTGATAAAAAAAAATTACCTTCTCAAAAGAGAACTAAGGCTAATGGCTGATCACACACCAAGATTACAGTCTACCTGTCAGACAGAATTTCCATTCTACAGACAGACGCATGATTTGAACACGCACACACACAAAAGCCAAATGAGCTTTTGCCAGCATTTTGGGACAATTTCTGAAAGAGATATTATAACATTTTAAGTCTGTGAAACCTTCACTCACTCCTTCTGTATGTAACCACAACTCGTGTAGTTTATCAACAAAATGAGAAGACTTTTCAGCTAATTTTTTGTAACCTGCCTGGACCTGTTTCGTGTTGACTTACGTACAAGTAGAGGTAGGGCTGCTACTAGGATTTGCTTACATTTAGTGTTTCAGTCTTTTTATAAAATTCATGTTTTTAAGTGAAATCTGCTTAAGGTCTGTTTTGTAAACATCTGAATACTACTGATGCTTGTCTTATTGGAGAAAGCTAGTATTATTTTGGAAACCAGACATGTTTTAAGCATGGCATACTTGATCTAATGAATGTATTTATTGACAGACTGACAGTCTTTTAATGGAAAAATTACTACACAAACTGTCACTGAATAATCAAGACCACCATATTTATTATGCTAAGCATATTATAATGATAAATTCTACTAATCATCTGCCAATCTAATACGGTTCCCATTTGCCATTAACTCTGACTCAGCCTGAAAACATTTAAAAATATAATTATCTCCAGGTGTTCAGTTTTCAAATTTTAAAAGTTAGCACTCACGTCCCTTCCCTTCACATAACTCTTGAAAGAAAAACAATTTTTTATGTCATGATTGCTTTTATAACACATCAAAGTGATATTTCAAATACTGCGCCTGTGTAACACGATTCTAAACTCTAAAATTTGGGAGGATGATTTTTTTTTGGGGGGAGGGGTTGTTACTTGGGGATTTTTGTTTTTTAAATATCAGAAAGATATAAGTTTTGGCTTTGGACAAAGAACCTGGAAGTCTTCCTTGATTCCACAGCACTGGGTAGAATCTGACCTAAAATGAAAGCTGCATTCAACACTAAAACTCCTCCCTAAATATCTTTGCATTTATATAACGTATTTGTGACCCTAAGGAGAAGGGCTGTACAGAGATTTGGAAAACTGTGAAAAGAGATGGCATCCCAGCAAAGGCTGTCTGACCGGGATATCTGTTAACTATCAATTTGGAAATATACAGCGATAGTTTGTGTGCTAGTGGACTTACGGTTGAGCAAGAATTATACACGCATACTGCCAAACCACACAGAACTTCCTGATAAAATGGATATTAATAATCTAAATTTCTTCAAGCGCTTCAAAAAAAAAAAAAATTAAACAGCTCCCAGCAAAGGCTGTCTGACCGGGATATCTGTTAACTATCAATTTGGAAATATACAGCGATAGTTTGTGTGCTAGTGGACTTACGGTTGAGCAAGAATTATACACGCATACTGCCAAACCACACAGAACTTCCTGATAAAATGGATATTAATAATCTAAATTTCTTCAAGCGCTTCAAAAAAAAAAAAAATTAAACAGCTGCCCTTAGTAAATTAAACAGCTTCACTTGGCCCTTAGTCTGGCTGCCAGTTTTCTTGGGTTTAAAAATCTTATTTTCCATCATATATTCCTACTAAACATGCACTGATTTCTGACAAAATGCAAAAAAGTAACCTGGAAGGGGAAGGAAAAAAAAGGGGGAAAGAAAAAAAAAAAGAAAGCTTCTCACCATGTTTGGCTAATACTTCTTATTCTTCCATCAATGGGTAAACACTTGGACTTACTGTAATTTATAACTTTATTTCTATATTAAAATAAAATATCCTTTTATAGAGAAAAATATTCTGTTTTTCATAAAATGCTACTTTCTTTGCTGTATGCTTAACAAAAAAAAAAAGTTAAGAGTAACAATACTCTTAAAGTTTTTCAAAATGTTCCTCCCAGGTCTACACTTAGTTCCCAAAATCTAGGAAGTGTTTTGTACTGTTCATTCTCTCGGGGCATCTATATTAAAATAAAATATCCTTTTATAGAGAAAAATATTCTGTTTTTCATAAAATGCTACTTTCTTTGCTGTATGCTTAACAAAAAAAAAAAGTTAAGAGTAACAATACTCTTAAAGTTTTTCAAAATGTTCCTCCCAGGTCTACACTTAGTTCCCAAAATCTAGGAAGTGTTTTGTACTGTTCATTCTCTCGGGGCATCAATTAATAGCTTTGGGCAGCAAATACAAGATGTACAGATCAAATTTCATAAACCCATTTTTTTTTTTATACTGACTTCTTACGTAAGTACTGGGCAAAAAGTCAAACTGACCTGGGTCAGTGCTAGCAGAGCCGTCGCTAAAAATGAAGCACACCCATTCCAACACACACAAGTTTAGTTCAGTGAAATACATTGCAACTTCAGTTAACATTCAGAAAGACAGTTTTAACATAGGTAAGCCTAGGTGTAAGAGTATCATTCGGACTATAGAATTAAATGTGTATATTAAAACAAAGCATAAAGGTAACCTTATGTTTAAGTAATTATTATTTCATGTATCTTTCTCACCTAAAGTATAAACATGATAAAAGTGCAACTTAAAGCAAACTTATCTTTTTTTCCATCATACTGAGCTACTGTTTGACTTGTCATTTGACAAATTATTTAGTACAGCCATATTAAAACAAACGTTTTTTACCTGAGGATAAAATTTATTTTCTGTCAGTATGACTATTACGTTTCTAGAGTAATTGTGGAGAGCTAATTTACTTGATCTTCTAATTTCTCTAGAAGGATCAGATCCATGACATGACAGCACAGCAGACTAGGGGACACTGCTGTGGAAGGGCACCTCACACACTCTTTACTCAGCAACCAACTAAAATCCCTTTTGCGGCTCTACCCCAAATGCCTGTGTTGGGCTCTAATCCACCATCACCCTGACCTCACCATGACAAAGAAAAAACTAAAATAAATAAATAAATAAATAAATAAATATTAGATCCATGAGGATTTCACAGGGGAAACTCGAGAACTAAAACAATTGTGGGCATAGCAGGCAAACTACTCTTCTGTTGATGCCACCCTGGCAGCGTGCAGCTGCTTGGGAGCAATCGCCTGTGTGGGATCTTCATCTGCTGCTCACTCACTTATTGCTGCTTCATTATCCTGCTCTAATCATGGGGCCTAGATACCAAGGATTCTGCCTTAATCTTCCACTGATGTCCCTTTAATCATCCCATCAGTTCTGTTTGCACTGTAAGTCAGGATGAGGTCACTCCATCTTCCATTGTGTGGTGTTTAAACTTACACTCTTAGCTGAACAGACAGCATCTAAACAAAGTTATATTTTTCACTCCAGCAAGAAGGTTATAGAAAAGAATATTTATGGAGTCCAAGCCATCAGTGTGACAGACTGCCAAGGCTTGATTGGCATCAATACAATCTGTCATGTCTCTAGAGAAAATTCTTCTATTTCATAAAAAAACATTGCTTTGCAACTGGCGGCTGATATTATTGTTTATCACTCAGTGTTAGCAAAACTACAAAGAATCTGACTGATAGTCATGTACACTTATGGCACTCCATTCACAGAAATATAACACTTCAGCAGAAGAGAAAGAAAAAAAGTGTATAATTTATATTGCAGCATAGCAAATGCAAGTCAGGGTGGCACATACATAAGCATTACGTTGCTTTATGTATTTACATCACTTACCACAACGGTCTTCCTTATCTTGACCAGAATTCTTCAATATTATAAATAAATAGTAATAGGTATAAACTAATTATCTAAGAAATAGGTTTATATAATGTCTTTTATACAGATTATGGCCAAGTTAGCAATACTGATGCAACCTTATGTCCTGCACTTCCTCACTTTAAAAATATTCAGCGCAATCGCAGTACAGAATGTTTTTACTGCCTGTGTAGATACCACCACATAAAGAGGCAGTTAAGCTACAATGATAAAACTTTACTTAAAATGTGTCTCTTCTCAAAAATCTATTAAAATGCAAGACCTAGCCAATTTTGAAGTGTATATTTTAAAACCCAGAGTTCACCTCCACAACTTGATAAGTTAACAGGTTTGCTTTGCCTAGCAGAGATTGAAAATGTGCTGGTCTGTATGTTTTTACATTACACCTTCACCACATACATGCTACAGCATTGTTCAAAGACATTTACATTGAGATGGTTAATACCCAAGAAGATAAAATCACCTTCTTAGGGGCAAAAGATAGAACTTCAGTTGAAGTCATACATTACAGAGCAAAACATAACTACAGAGATCAACGATTTTTAAAATTCCCTTTAAATGTTCTTGCACATTAAAGCAATTTGTGGAGGCTTCAACTTGGTAAGTGCCATGAAACATTTACACTCTCCCACAGTGAGAACTCAGAAAATTATCTTCCTCTGAGAAAATAGTTTGTTGAAGCCAACAGACAAATAAAGCAAATACATCGAGACCTTTCTAATTGCTGACTGAGTATGCTCCAAAATTATCTGTCAGTTCCTAGGACATTTTTCCTTCTCAAATGAGGGCTGTATCACCATTAAGCCTTACATGTCATCTGTTTTCTGCATCTTTGTTTAAGGGCAGCGTTGGTGCGTTTACTTCCCGCCCTGCTGTCCAGCACTCCTCGTCAGGGGGAAGGTCCCACTGTTCCAGGTATGAATTCCTGCACCATTCCCTTGCCAATCACCTCCAAAACACACACTACAAGTCTCCCTAAAAAGCATATGAAATCTAGCTGTGCTTTAACTAGGGTGCACTGATTCATTCCGAAAACTCATAATTATAGAGAACAAATTTTTTTTTTTTTTTTTTTTTTTTTTTAAGATATGCTTTGGTTACAAATGCTCCGTTCAGAACCCAAAGCTCTCATATAGACAAATATTTGGGTTTCAGTGTATCATTCCAGTTCCAAAATCCTCCACAGTAATTCACACTGATTTAAGACATGTAAATAAAACAAATCTGAATGTTTATGATGGTCCAGCACACTTAACTAATCTTCCTCAGGAAATCCAAACTTCAATGCAACCAAAAGCCACTGATCGTTTTGAATGATGTGTTTGTAATAGCTACTTTAACTAAAAGTTTCATGTAACCTACTTCCTATCAGTCCAGAAGTCCTAGACTGACAGATTTTAGCTCAATTTTCACTTTGGTTTGTTTTTAAAAGCAGGTTTACCAGAGCACTTAACATAGGAAATGCGAGCAAAGTTGGGAATTGGAAAACACCCTCTGAGAAGCATTCTGGCTTTTGCCTTCCCCAGCCTCACTGCACCACATTAGATGTGCCACTTCAACCCTCTGAAGTTTCCCCAACATTTAAATTTGAATATTTGCAAATTATTTGCTCAACTCCCAAGAGGTGTTATGACGGCTAGTTAGTTAACCACATCCCTTTGAACAGAAACAGAACACAAATGTTAGTTGTTACTATTATTATTTTGTTCATTTCATTACAGTAGTTATAGAGAAGCACTGGCTACTTTTAAAACTGTAAAATCAATCTCTCGACTTTTCATTTCTAAATATGTATGTTTATAATTTTCCTAGACATTTACTTTTGAGAACTGAAATCCACTCACAAGCGATCACTGCACAAAATACATTAGATAAAGGAGCGTGAAATTCTCCGTAAGCAGGGTCATAGTTTTGTTGCTGCCATTGAAGAAAACAAAGGAAGGAGTGGAAAAGATCGTTTTCACTAGTAAGATTCTGAATGCCAACTTCAATACTTTAAAATTGTATTTCAAAAAGGAGACAATCCTGTAACTATAATTTAGGATATTTAAATGATGCTTTTAAAAATGGTACAACTACAGCGTAGCCAGGATGGTGGTGTAATTCCCCAATAGCACAACACTAACTGGCCATCTCCACTACGACAGCTGCTGCAAAATGGCCCCAAACCCAGCACAGCTCCCCCGATCTCCAAGATTACCACCACAGGAAGGAGAGCGAGGAGCAGATTGCAAACAGTTATTAAGAACGTAGCAAAAAAATAGCAACACTAAAATGTATTTAAATAAATAACCTTCAAGTACATCTCTTTCTCCACAACTCTCTGTACGTTACTAAAGCTAGTTTTTTCATTTTTCCGTATTTGTTACTAATCCTTTCAAAACCCCTTGTATTCAGCGCACATGAGTAGTTCTGTAATCAATTTCCACAGGATTTAAAATTCCTCTTCAAAATACACGGGTTTGCCCCTGAGAGATGTAAAATAGCCTTTGAAGCATCAACCAATCCATACTGTCACCCCAAGCCTGCAGACAGACTAGGGTTTTGCTGTGTCGTGCAGCTCTCTTGCGCAGCGGCAAACTGGAATTAGGGACGCTCCCGCCAGGTTTGTTTCAGCTATTCAGAGCCTCCTGGAGACGAGTAAAACTCTCAAGAGCAACGTAGGAAAACGGATAGAACCAGGACATTAAATTATTCACAGAGCAGAACCACAAGCAAAATGGAGCCAGGGAGACCAACTGTTGGGAGGTCCCCGCTTCGTCACCCAGACGAGGATGTTTTCCCCATCCTTCTCCATCCCCCTCTTTGCTCAGGTAAACTCAAACGCAAGGACTTTAACATCTCAAAAAGGCTCCAGCATAATATCCTAATATCCAAGATCAAAGTTCTGGTACGCTTTCCTAAGCAACTTGCCAAGAGGTGGGAGAAGGAAAGGACAGATTTCTCACCAGGGAACTGGCCCTGGACCTTTCGGTCGGTAGCTGTCTTGTAAATCTGTCAAGCGCTGGAATATAAATATTGCAAAGTTATTATGGAAAGACAATAGAGTGTCTTAGATGGTAATCGGGCCACGGAGAGATTATAACGTCCACATTATGAGCACTAATCTCTGTGTAGCCTGTTGACGACATGACAATACCTGCACTGTCTGATTAAAAAGCAGGTATCAAATAAATCATTTTTTGCTATTAAAAAATTGTTATTTGGAAAAAAAAACTTTGGAGAAGCCACAGTGATAATAAACAAAAACATCAAACAGAAGGTAACCGGCACAGATTAGCATAGTACCAAGATGCAGTACAGGTCAGCTTCCTCAAAAATACAGCTGGAAAACTCGTCTCATATACGCTTACCCTGAATGACATTAAAGAAAAGCTTCAGTTTTTCAAAACAAACATAAAGCAAATTAAAAAAAAAAATATATATATTCCAAGCTTTTTATTAAAAGTTGAATAAACAAGTTTAATAAAGAACTGCGTGTTGAAAGCACGGGAATAAAGGTGGTGGTTCTTCCTTAATTCTAATTTCTGATTTTCTCTCTGCCCATTTTCTACTCAGAAATCAGGTTTACACCTTTAACACCATGTTCTTCCCCTTCAGCATCAACAGTACGCCTTACAAGACCTTATCACATAGTAGTATAACATTGTGTAACATATTCAGATGAGTTCACATATCCAAATGCCTGTCTAGCTTTCATCTTGCTAATGCTTCTATTCACACCACAATCAGGAATTCTAATGTTTTCCCCTGTAGCTATTTCTTTACATGTAGCAAACTTTAGTTGTTGTTATGTTGACTGTCAGACTCAGCTCCGCTACAAAAAAAAAATATGCTGACATTGAAAACTTGCTTAAAAGCTGTTGGTGAACCAAAATACAAAGGGGGTTAAGGGCTAACTGATAAAGTTCTGGAGATTGGTGTAAAAAAAGGGCTTGAAATGGAAAGCTCTCCATATGAAAGAGATCAAGAAGAGTGAATTGACTTTGTTTTGAGCAGGAGGATGAGAGGAAATATCACAGGATATACAAAAATAGTAGTGTCAGCTAAGTAAATCACATTCTTTGATTTTGTCATTAAGAAACAAGAGGATAAAAAGACATTGAGCACAAATATTTTTCTTATGTACTGCATGACTAACGAGTGACATCCACTGCCACATGATACAAAAGCTTTGTAAGATTTAAAAAAAAAGATAAACACGTACATGGCTACTTAGAACTAGCCACATGCCAACTACAACAGCCCCTCCTCTCCCCTGAGGTGTTACTGCTCACGGCGGAGATGAGGAAACGCTGACTGATGGAGCTGAGAAAGAAGGTCCCGTCGCTATCTCTGACGTTACCCGTCTCTTACATCTGTCCCCGTACGTACAGCACCGACCACACACCCCCTAGGGATGTCACAATCCATGCGCTTCCCTACAGCAAACGGGACAAAAGCGTTACCGAGCCTCTATACCTATGGGCAGTGCCCACTTGCAGGAAAACCTCGTGGAGAAATGAGAACAGCACGAGGGATCCAGGCTGGGCTTCTGCCTGTGCGGCTAACGCCCCATTTTCTGTCCAAGTCTTTAAACACAAGAAATGTTGAACTTTTTCAGGGTGGAAAATGAAGACAGGAAGCAAGCCCGTGGTAGGGTGAATTGCAGTATTTCTAAAAGCTGTTTCAAGAGTCAAATAACTTTCCAAAATTTGAAGTCTCTTGGAACATAAATACTCAATTTGCAACATCAATGGAAAACAGAGAATAAATATTTTGGTTTCTTGTTTTAAATCAGATCCTTACGTTATTTTACACTGATTTCAGGTTTTTAGGCATTAGTCATTTTTCAATTATGAGAAAGGATGATTACAGCTTATTTCATTAACACTGGTCAATCGCAATTGGCATGAAACAACTCTTTTCATGTTTAAAAACACTGACCATGTTAACTATACACTAATTAAAATTTTACAGCAACATCAGCACAGCAAAGTCTCACAGAAATCACTAATACAGTCAAACGAGGGCACAAACCTACTGTGCTTGCACAATAATGTCTTTCAAATTAAATAAACCAGCCCTTTCACATTGCACTTTGAAAGAACCAAGCAATGCTGTAATTAGGATGTGCTAACTAAAATGTTTGTGCAGGTTTAACCTTTTAAATAAAAACAGAACTGCACTCGACACATCCAGGCTGAGTCTGTATTTCCTATTTCCTCCAAAACAGAGATATAACGGCACAGATCATCCTGCCCACAGCCAGCCAGCCATCCACACACACAGAGCCATAACAAGGAACGTACTTGCCCTCTGATTTATAAATTACACGGATGAGCGCACTCAGGAAAACAAGCTAAAACGAACACGCTCTTAATAGTTTCTTTAATTAACACTTGGATTAACAGCCGCCAATCTATCTAGAGGCCTGACAGGACTGCAGTTGGCTGTCTATGTTTTTATTGCTATTTTCTCCCCTTGCACTTCCCCCATCAGAGCTGTGGCTTCAGAACGCTTTTGGGGGATTTCAAGTTTCTGCGGGGACACAGCTTGGGAGCAGAGGCCGCCTCCCGCAGTCCCCCCGCTCAGGTATCCATACGGCTCTGGAGAAAAGCACCAGCTCCCAGCACGGGCCTCGGCAGGAGCTGCACGGTGCAGGGCAGAGCAGAGCTCGCCACTTCACCCCCGTTCATGGCAAACTCACCGCCCGCCTGCTTTTGGAGTCGGGCCAGGCTGCTCCGGTGACATTTCAGAAGGGCTCACACGGGCCGCTTGCAGCGCGTAATCCCTCCCTGTGAGATTATCCATGTCGCTCGGTGAACTCCACCGAGGCCCCGCAACACCCGTGGGCAACGCTGCCGTCCACACTGGTCTGCCTCGCTACCGGTGCTGGGGCTCCCAGCCAGCCTCGGCCACCTCATGGCAAACAGCCGCCCCTGGGGGCTGCCCTCGGGCCTCTGGCCAGCCTCAGCTTTACCTTCTGCCTGCTGCTGACAGGTGCTGGAGCCACGGAGGAGGCTGGACATGGCCATGGCGGCAGGCCGTGCAGATGGAAGTCGATCCCCTCTCCGATTCCTGCAGTGAGCTGCCAGGCCCACGCCGGCAGTGCTGAGACAGTTCCCCTGCGGCTGCATCGCCCAGCCTGGGGGCAGCTGGCATCCCCGGGGCCGCAGGTCCCTGGGCTGCTGATGGCCCGTGGTGGCCTGGGGAGGACGTGGCCCCTGCCGCCCCGGCGGAGCACCAGAGGACACTCCTGGGATGCTTCTCCAGCAGCACAAACTCACTCCGGTATTCACTGTCCTGAACTTCCAGACAGTAGGTCTTGCTGTCCTAAATTTCCAGACTCAGATGTCTGAACATCGGGGTCTGATTTCCACTCAAAGTGAACACATGGATACTAAAATCTAATTTTTACCAAATTACTAATTTCTGGACCATTTCCTAAGTAATCACTAGAAAAAATTGCAGCCTATCTGCTGACAAAACAGAATGGGAAGAAACAACTTGTGGCTTTTGTTCTTGTTTTAAATTACCATAATCAAAGCTGAAATTTCTGGCCTTCCTCACTCATCAAATTACACCCAAATTCATTTTTAAAACCAAACAATCACTTTTTCACTAAAATAAAAAAGTTTGCCAAGAGGAAAGGCGTCTGGCTTCTACAAATGCCTTTGTGTATTACTATCAGTGTGTTAGCGTATTACTTTCTTTTCATAAAGAAGGGTTAAACAGAAGGGGGGAGCACCATTTCAGCAGGTTGGATTTTGGTGTTTTGTTGGGGTTTTTTTTAAAGGAACATACAGAAACCTGGAGACTACTGCTCCTATTAACAAGCTTAGAAACAAATCCTAAATCCTAAACCACAAATACTAAAATACTAACTTTCCCATGTCTCTGCACTCAGAATACGAGACAGCAACCAGTTCCTCTTTTGCTCTGAATTTCAAGAGAAGTTGACAGCTCACATCACCTAACCATTAATTGTTAAGGACAACTCAGGAATACAAAGACATTTCCTTGGATTATGCTGTTTTTAAAAGACATCTCCTTCCATTGCTAAAATTAGTACCAGAGGCATGCGTGTTTTTGGAGGATTTGTTTCTATTGCATTCTCTTCTACTTGACACCCGTAATTAAAACTGGGTAAGTCTCCAACAGATTTTAGTGGTTCACAAAATTCTTGACTTTAAACTACTACATGGGGAACCAGCACTGATGTATTTGTTTTCTTACCAACTAGAATTTATCCTTCCTTAGTCTTTGATTTGGTCTAGTCTCATTTTAGGACCAAGAGGGTGAGTAACTTTTTTTTTTTTTTTTTACTTTTTCCACAAATAAACCGACCAAGATGCAGCAATTTAATTCCCACGTGGAACAATATAGAAAGCTGTCTTCCTTCTGAGTAAGACTGAGGACAAAGAGCCCCATCGCTAAGAAACCCCAGCAGCTGGGCATCAAGGCAGGAGCTGGAATGGAAGGGAGAGGCATGACGGTACATTCACATGGGGAGAAAACAGCAGCGGCCCACGGGAAGGCACACAATGGCCGAGAGAGAGAATGCAACGGGATTTTATGCTTGCTTATGTTATAGCAGCAGCGTATATGCCAACTGTCTCAATCTGTGCATTTGTTTTTATTTACTATTTTCCAATGACTAAAGGCTTCTAAGTAACTTCATACAGTAAATATTCATGGGGTTTCACCTTGAAATGGATTGACGCATGTGCCACAGTTAAATCACATGCTGCAAGTGTACTCTGACAAATGCAAAAGTAATTTTACTTAATGTAGTAAAAACAACCTGTTATATAAGGCAATGAAATCATGAAGTTCTTTTCCTGGTACTAAATATCACAAGAGGTTTTAAGTTTTATTTTCTATCAACACTACTTAAAGTCGTTAAAAAAAAATCCCCAAAACACCAATAACATTAGATTGAATATAAACACTTATTTCATCATCAGTTAATACCGAGTTCAGAGGCCTAAAATTAGCCTTGCAAGCTGCGATGATACTTTGTGCAGATACATACACAAAGGGACATACATCTGCGCACACTGCTCGCTCCTAGGGAACGAGGCTGAAGTGACGAGATTCCTGCTCTAAGGCCAGCTCAGAAGGACAGCGCAGGCAGGGCAGACGGGAGAGAAGCAGTTCAATATGCATCACTGCAGAGAACCTAATTTCCAGGTCCCTGCTGTTGCAGTATCACCCAAGAAGGACAACTTGAATTGTGTTGAAACCGTTGCAATTGAAGAAAGTTTGCTTCCTACTACTCAAGATAACGTAAAGAACAGCATCAACCCCCTCCTTTCTTCGTTTCCTCACTGAACACGTGTAATATGAAAAGATATTTATACCATGTGTGATGCTATCACTATGCACACACATACAGTAGCTCCCTAAGTATGACTGTTAAGAAATGCCAAAAAAAAAAATCATTCTACAGCCTGAAGTATTCTGCACATTTTGCATTGCCAAGAAAATTGTTTTTAAGATTGGCTAGAGAATTTTTAATCTCTTATTCACATTATATTTTCTTGTCTGGTTTTGTGAAGTGAGATAAATGCAGCTCTACCATGTCTCCTTCCACTTGCCTACATTTTAGTGTTCTGTATTTTGAAACGATAGGTTAATTTTAAGCAAACGGGAGAGCTGGATTTGAGGTGGCATGCCCTCCCGCCCCCTCTACCGACAGAGGTCCTAAAGATACTGGGTTTTATCATTAGCATTAAAATCAGCATTCAGACAGCAAAGGTAGGACCTCTCAGTGCTCTTACGGAAGGAAGGCAGGAAGATCTTCACTGGCTGGTCATCATGTGCACACTCCAGCCTAGCTGTGGCATGCATGTGTCTTATTAAACTGGCAGGCAAAAACAAACAAACAAAAGGCAAAACATGACATAAAACCTGAAGCTATGTATGTGCACCGAGCAGGAGGTGTTGCAACAGGAGGGAGAGCGATGGTAAAACACACAGGACAAAGCCACAGCCGACCAGGCTTCATTATCTCCACTGCACATGAAACAACTCATTTATCCTTTCTCAAAATTCAGCAATCTCAGGCACCAATTTCACAATCACTTTAAACTGGCTGGTGCGAGCTAATACTGCCACAGCAAAAAGCGTTCCTGCCCTCTCCCCCAATCCTGACCGCTCAGTTCGAGCCTTCGCACCATCTGCTCTCTCCATAACAAAGAGCAAAACCATCCGTTCAAAGACCTGACAGCCTCACAAACCACAAGCCTTCTTGTGCCAAAGCTAGCAATTAACAGAGCGAGGACTAGCAAGAATTAAAGTGTGATTTGATCCCAGGGAACGGGCTGGAGGCCTAAGCAACTGGGAATGACAAAGGACTGCGTTGTGAGCTGCAGTAATGATTAGTTTGCCAGTTCCTAGAAATTTTAAGGGATACATAAAAAAAATAATTTAGATTTCCAAGGAATTTCACCTGATTGATATCGACACTGCATAAACCGGGCTTGCTTACGCTGCAGCCTGCTTATGTTTACATTTAGTACTGTCTAAAATTATTTTGTTGTAAATATTTCATTTTAAAGAGATTGTTTGGTTACTGGCTACTATTATTATTCTTCCTGGAAGGAAGAGAATGATGGGCCTTGAGCCAACACCAAACTTCTTGAAGTTGATCAATTGAGAACTCCAGCGTGGTTACTTGGAAAACCGACTTTGCTGCTACGGGGGGGTGCACGGAAAGAACCCTGCCATACGCTGTGTGACACCATGAAACCTGCCTTAATGAAGGGAGCAGCAAAATCATATAAAAAGTAGTGCTACTGACTTGTATTTAAGGCCTTGTGTGTCTTTTTCCCAAAGCTGGAAACAAGTGCTCTGAAGTACCATCATGACTGAAATTCCCAGAACCTCCAGAACCACGGGGCAACGGATTTTGAAATCAGTGGATTTTTATCCTGAGCAGCTGCCACTTTGGAGAGTGTCTTATGTGCTACAGAAAACACAAATATATCAGGCAAGATTTCTGGTTTTGGTGTTTTCTTTTTTTTTCCAAGTGGGCATGCTTAGAAGTTCCTCAGGTTTTAGAAAAGTAGAGCAAGTCCAAAATAAAATGGATGACTGAGTACAGAGGAACAACTTGACAGGCTTGTTGGTGCACAATCAAGTGACAGCATTTTATGCCTTGGTATCCACTCCACTTACACAACACGCTTGTTCATACCAGAAATAAAAAATATAACTGCTACCCATATAGCACGTGTGTACACACAGAGAGCGAAGGCTTCTGTATAGGCTTAGGCCATTTTCAGGGACTAAAATCAGAAAAAGACATTTAGAACATTAGATTTCAAGCATACAGCCACAGCTATTGTGGACCACTGCCACCTGGACGACTGGGAGAGGGCAGAGGAAATAGCAAGCAGCCCAGGAGCTCGTCAGGGCTTTCAGCATGTCCTAACTACCTGCCAAGCCTCCAGCCCCCCCCCACCCGTACATTCTTGTGATCACAGAAAAACGTGATGGGTGTGGTCCTAAAGGTCAGTACCCATCCTCATTTTGAACACCGATCGATCCTATGGAGCGCGTGCTGGACTGAGAAAGGAACTGGCCACTATCAAAATTAAATTACACTAGCTGTCATTCTCAATCCATGACAAGCGAGGTATGAGCATCAAGCCTTGCAATACTATGCACATACATAAGTTTATATCATTTCTGTGGCTACCAAAGCAGTCACAGGTATTTTCAGAAGCTGGCTGGTGGATAGCTTTGTGACCCACATGATGACCTTTGTTCAAAGACTACATGGCACTATGACGGGGAGGGCACCAAACTGTGGCGGTTTAAAAACCTTTCCTGTGACCTTAGAGGCCAGGAGAAGGCCAAGATGGCATGCTTCCAGGCATACACATGGTTACGTGTGGCTTGTCAGAGGCTATAAGCCAAAATGAAACTGAAGAAAGTGAGTGCTAGCTAGTCCCATGCCAATGATGAAAAGGGCCAGAGCCTTACAGAGTACTGTAAGGCTTCTCATTATGATCTAGAAAAGTGAAAGAAATGAAGACAATTACTTCACTAAGTCCACCCTAATACAGCAGAACATCAAAATGCTTAGCCTACGAACTCAAATGAAGACTTCAGCCACGTAGTAACAAAGGAGGCACAGCCAATTTTCATCTTAGCAAGGAGAGGAGCCGTGAATTCCATGTGAATATCTATGGACAATAATGAACAGCTCTTAAAACTATCAAAGTATATCACACAAAACTTCTGATCAGCTCAAATCCAGCTCTACAAATAATCCACAAACATCTGAAAGTTTCATGCTCAAAGGTGGAAGGGTGCACTGAAAGGGGTATACCTTCTACCTAACCCACAGAATTAGCTGCAACACACTGCGGAAACTAGGGCTTTTCCCACTGCCAGACACGACAAACAGGTTCTTTGCAACCTGCAAGGTCACACGTGGAGGACATGGCACAATACAACTTCTGCCTGGCGGAGGAAGAAAATCCTATGGGGTAAAAACATAAGAAGATGATCTGGCTAAAAGAGAAGGCTTCCTTTTGAAAAGCTACTCTATATAGAATTGTCAGTTAAAGATTTTCTGACAATCTTGCCAAACAACGAGGAAAAACTCAGTTATGTAGGAACTGCTTCAACTCTCCAGGAGCCTGGTCTAATTGCGTCCTTTACAAACCAGTGTAAAGAGTGAGAGTTTCATACCAACATGGGCAACTCATTATTTGGGGAACAGAGAACAGAAAAGAGGACAAGAATCTCTTGATGATGGCTCTTCTTTCTCTAGTACAACCTGGGGAAACAAGTTAAAATGTAATTGCAATCTTTGTGGCCAGCAGCGCTCTCAGATATTGCAGAAGTTGTATGAGGCAGCAGAATAGGCAAAGTTTATTAGGAATTTACATGTTAGACACACTGATGGCTTTTTTTCTTACATCATTTTGCTATTGTTCAAAGGATTAACCCTGTTGCCCTGCTGCACGACAACTGGAGGAGCATCTACATAAATTATAGAGTAAAAATACTGATTTTTTTTATACAAGCACTACGTTATGGTTTTGTTTCATCAATAGCAGATAACAGGGTTTGGAAGTATTTTGGCTGTTACTGCCTGAGATAGCTAATGATGGCCTATTTAGTCGATAATAGTATCACAGACCTATGTAAAATTTCATGTTATATTTATCTATTTCTGTTCATTATTTTCTGCATTTTTAGAAGATATTTGTAATTGTTTTCAAGTTTCACATTGTTACGGAGCTCTTATAGAGCTGGGTACTGCAAGAGCTAATCCAAAACTGCTACTGAAAAGCTGTTTGAATCTTTGTTACAGGTTGACACAACACAGTATTTAGGAAGCTGAATTGACTTAAAGGCCATTTACATTACTTGGATACAATTATTTAGTGTTAAACTGAATTAAACCTAATGAGGAGCTTAAAAAGGTGGCAGTAATTGTGCTCTTTTGGAAGTGAGTTTCAGCCTGCAATTACTATTTTTTTTAACTTATTACGTAAATCACGTGGTTATTGATTGCTATTCATCAATAAACTTACAGGTTTCATTGTATACAAAGTGTTATACACTCCCTCTTCTGGTAATATCTTAAAAACACAGTTTAAAGACTTTATGTGTATCAAACGTTAGATTTTAAGTGTATCATATTGCCTGGAAGAAAAGAAAAAAAAAAAGCAGTATCATGTCAATACCTGGAAGTTTGTTTTTAAAAAACCAGCAAACTGGTGATCAAAAATGAGTAAATAAATAACAGGTGAAAATTAACTGACATAATGCCTAAGTAAACTAGGTAGCAGCCTACCTACTTTGTAGCTGTGCCTAAAAACAAAATGTTACTGATTTCTTTTAATTTGGTAAGAATAATACTGTCTCAAGTTTTTCCAAAATCGCGACACTCACATACATGCCCGGTTACCATTTGGTGCACTATTGCTGTAGGTGAGAATACAGCTTTCAGAATGCTGCCTACTTTTCCTGAGGCAGCAGATGAGGAAGTTCCTACAAAACACTGCTTTTATGTAGGTCCAGCATGGGTAACTTTCTTCCATCTAGTACACTACCTCCTTTTCTCTCCGTTTGTAAAGAACTGGTGGGCATTCCTCTTACTGCAAAAGCTGCGTGAAAGCTACATGTACATCCTATGCACCTCCTACTCTCTAAAAAAACCCTATTATTTAGAGTACAGAAAATGAGAATTTTAAAATAAACTTAAGAATTCCAGCAAGAAACAGTAAAAGGGATGTGTAAGAAAACAAACAGAAGATGACCTATTAATAAGTGCACATGCATGCATATATCCATCTCTTTCCTTGACGGTCAGTGCCTGATAAAGCCCAGAGAGGTGTCTCAAGTAGGACGCACTGTTGTTCCCCCTGCCCCCCACCAAAATGCGCAAAATCCAAGAATGCCAGGACATTACACAAACCACACTAACAGCATTGCTGCCAAAACATTAAAGAGAGGAAAAACTAGTGAAAAAGCTTTTGTTTGTTTCGCCCTGTTAAACCTCTCCTCCTCTCTTCCACTTTTCCCCCTCAATAGAGGGTAATAAAACCAGCACCATACCTACTTCATTCTCCCTCCTGCAAGGTTATTTTCTCCTGCCTTCCTTATTTAGCTTCCTCCTTATTGTCTTCATCTATTTCTTTTTGTATGTATTTTACTTAAGTTCTTTGTTTTACATTTCCCTTTTTAGCTATTCCCCCGTGTCCTCTCTTTCCCCTCCTCGGACACACACCCACCCACACTGCAAACCACTTAATTCTAGCTGTGCTGAACCAGCCCTGCCAAAGCTGCCATCCTCCTGCCCGCGCTAGCTGGCCGCTGCTGCCCCAGCCAGGTGCTGCACAGCTCTGCTCTGGGAGCAGTGGTATCTTGGCAAAAAGTTAATGTCATTGATGGTTACTGATGAGATTTCCTATCTGTCCTTTGTAGCTGCGCCTGCAGAGAAAAAGAGATTATGTGCAAATCCTCCCCCTTCAAATGCAGCAGTTGTTTGAGAGTCGGCTGGTGGGATGAGAGGGTACAGTCTGTGCAACTTGAAACTATGTGCTTCCATGAAAAAAAAGCAAAAAAACAACCCAAACTATTTTCTTTGTGACAGTTCAATACTCAACACTGTTTTAAAAGCTTCCCAGAATACTCCTCCCTGGAATCACGAAGCACTGTGATGTTCATCTGAGGTTTGCAGTTCTTGGAATAATCTACACAGTTCATGAGAACATACTTCTCCCCCAAAAATAAATGAGGAAGTCCTTATAAATAATTGAACTGCATGTGGTTAGCTTTTGAAATTAAACTACTTCTAACTCCACCCTCCAACACCAAGTTCACATCTCGATGGTTCTGACACATTCCCAACTCTCCTCCACAGCAGAAATCCTGCCCTTTTTTATTCCAATTCAGGCTTCTTCCACCTCCCCAGCTCTTAAACAGGTTGCAGCTTCATTCTTCTGCACTCAGCTTAGGGCTGTGTGCCAAACCCTGCGTGCCCACGGCCTGCCCTCACAATGCGTGCCACCTCCTCTGGCCAAGCTCCAGCTTGGAGGAGTGGCTTAGGCATTAGAAAGAGCCCTTTTAGTTGTGGAGGAAACCTTCCAAGGATGTGGAGCACGTAAGCTGATGCAGAATGGCCTTCCCTGAACCTTCAGAATATCTGAAACGATGGTTATGAGAGCTGTGTTCTGCTCCACTCCAAAATGAGTTCTGAATGATGAAACTTAACATTGTCTTTTAGATCGGCTAACTCCCTCATTGTCAATCATTTTAATTGTAGA
This sequence comes from Aptenodytes forsteri, assembly GCF_000699145.1. Lineage (NCBI taxonomy): Eukaryota > Metazoa > Chordata > Aves > Sphenisciformes > Spheniscidae > Aptenodytes > Aptenodytes forsteri. Next base: position 5,966,056 of record NW_008795909.1, read on the forward strand.
GCTGATACGACTATCCCAGCTGGCTTCTTCCAAAGTGAAGCTGTAGACAAATATACTCAACAGCCACTTTTTATTAGAACTACTTGTTCTCTTCAGATCTTACTCCAATCTATTGATCAACATATTAACTTTCCCCCTCTTGCTGAACAACTATTTCTGTAAGCAACAGTGAACACAGCACTGCTTCCTCTTTTCCCACAAAGAAAAATATCTTTGTTTTTCTTTCTTTCCACTTGTTCTTCCCCTGTCAGTGTTTACCTTGAAAAGGGAGCAGTCAGTCCCAGTCTCCAAATACCTAGCAAGGAGATCACCGTAAAGGAGCACGGTTTTCATGGAACCCTTGTATAATTTTGTATGTTAGACTTGTTTTAAATACTTTAACATTTTAGTAAGAATAGAATAGAAAAAATATATTCTCTATCCAGCCAGTAATAAAACACAAGGATTTCCGCATGTAGGCCTTCTGCTATGGCAGAACAGCATGAAAACTCATTCATGCTAACCGAAGGTAAGAAAAGCCAAAAGCACACCAAAGCACTTTAAGTTTGCAATATTTTAGCACGCATGGTGCTGTACGTAGAATAACATCAGTTACACGGTAAGTAGTAAACTGAACAATCAATTTCTTTTTTCAATCTGAAGCTGAACATCACCTTTTTTGTTAGCTGATACTTAAAAATGCTTTATGTCTTCAACTAGAGCTTGACAAATCCACATACCCACAAAAAAGGAGGAAGTTTTACTAGAAAACTGCCATCTACTTCTCAAACAGACTCCCTACACATTCATGTAATAAAGATCACAGCCATTACGCTTACAAAAATAACCTTCTGCACGTGAACCATTTGCGATGTTACAATTAACCACAGTGCCTAACTTTATTGCTCCTTAAAATCTGCATGGCAGAACTTGTTTGAGACTTTAAATCCCAACTAGCACAATTTGGTATTCAGCTAATGGTTTTGGGGTACACATTTCAAAGCCCAAAATATATTTACAGAGTTTCTTTCCAGGTGGTAATACTTTCTTATTTAATGATGCATTATTTAAAAATAACTAAATAATCAGCTGAAACGTTTTTTTTCTGAAATGAATCCTGTGCTGACCTCTGAGCCCATTCCCTTCTGGGAATATGCCAAGATGATTCTTGCAAAAGCTACAGAATTTCACAAATCTCTGCCAAGAAGAAATTAAACTAGTTGTTGCTGGACCCGGAGACTAAGATCCAACTACTGGAATCTGGACTGTGCGAACTACTGTGAGAGGACTGTGTATTTAAACAGAAGCTGCTGAAGCTGCCAATGATAATTTGTTAAATCATATACATTATCTCGAGCCATAACATGCCAAATGCCACCTGTGCACGTTTGGCAATATGCTTGGCAGATTACTCCAGCACATCTGTGACACACCATGTAATATTCAAGTTTTATTCTGGTTATCAGACTACTACAGATTAGCGATACCCAAGAAAATTCCTATGATTTATACAAAACGTTTTCATACTGCTTTGAAAAAAAAAGACATTAGCGAATAGCGGACACTTAATTACTGAAACAAATTGCTTGCTGCGAAAAATATGCAGGCCATAAAGAAGGCTTATCCCTCCAAAACGCAGATGAGCTCTGGCAATCTCCTACAAGAAAGTAGAAAAAAAACCAAAACAAAAAACCCCCCACCAAACCCACAAAAAACCCCAACACAAAACAAAGCAAAAAAACCCTCCAAACAACAACCCCCCCAATCCTCAGGTCCAATAGCTTTGGAACAAGATTCAGTACATTCCTTCCCTTCCTATCTGCTTCAAATGCTGCCTTGTACAGACACTTTATCTTTGACTTTGTAATCCATGCTAAACACACTCTCTATTCTAAACAAGCAACATCTGCTGAACTTCGGAAGAATAAAACTTAAAAATGTTAAATACTGATGTCAGATTTTTCAGAACAATTAGCTGCTACCAAATTTGAGGTAACAGAAAGAGGGTAGGACAAATTTATATTCAATTCACAGTATGTCAGAAGAAACCAAATATGTAACGCTGCACGGACTGTAATACTTCAATTACATATGATATAACATCTGAAATACAACAGCATATTGGCAGGGATAGTTAACGGGTCATTTATCCCAATTAAAATCACAACAAATATCACATGTTCTCTCCAAATCCAAGCACTTTACACCAACACCAAAAAAAAAAACCCTTATGACTAGCCAAAGTAGTAAACCTGCTAACTAAAGTGGATGTGAGAACCGGCTGAGGGAGGAAGGAGTACGGTTATACAGTTAGATGAAGGGGATTCACGAGAGACCTCACACTGACTTGCAGGATGGACCCAAGTAACACAAGTGAACATCTCTTTCTCTACTGCCAGGATCTGCCCTCTGAGTCTCTCCAGCTGAGTATAAGGTTGTGTGATGACCTTCTCTATTCCAAACTCACAACCTCCTAGAAATCACAAAAGGCTGGCACATATGTATTATTATCCTGTTTCCAAATCCTATGCTTCAGCTTTAAACATGCACTGATCGGAAACCGAAATGCTTAAGCGATTCCCCACCAGCTCACAGAGGAGCAGCAAGCAAAGCTCACAGCATTGCTCACCTTTGCCACTGCATGCCAAACCTATGGAAGTTAATCAAAACACTGGGCACAGGTTTTCAATGACTCAACAGCCCGACACACTATCATCATCTCTTTCCAATACGTACTGTATTAATGGTTTTCACAATCACTACATGACTCACAGGTACTCTCAGCTTAAGTTTTACAGGTAGCCTTCATTATTATTGCTGAGAGTTTAACCTCACTTTATATTTATGGAAACCAAGGCACAGAGGAAACAACTCTGCAAAAAACCTAGGAAAAATTAGAAGGAAGAAACCCCACATCTCTCCTGATGCTACTTCCACACCGCTGAGCTATCTCCTCTCCTCTGAGCCACAAAGCAGCCCAGATGGTGCAGAGAAGCATCTCTCCTCAGACAGGAGGCTGATAACCACAGGGAGATGCGATAAACCCATAGAACGTCTGAAATACCAACGAAAGGTCATACGGCCCAAAAACCACGTCACTTCAGGGTTTCCACAAAGAACCTGAAATAACTGTCGCAATGGCTTCCTCAAAGAGCAACCTTTCGGTGCAGCATGGGAACCATATCTAGCACTTTTTCGTGGGAAGGAGAGAGGAGATAAAAGGGACACAGGCACATCCTGCTGTCTGCCGAGGGGGCACTCTTGAGGAGCATGACGGTTAACAATTTGACAGGCAGCAAAGTCATTTTTATTGTAGGAATGTATATATTGAGAGGAAACTGTGCAGGGACTTAAGAAATGCACGCAATTTAAATACAGAGGAAGAGTCTACATGACATGGACATTGGAGAGTCTGGCACACGATCATCCAGAGCACAGAGAAATACTCCAGCCGGAGAAAAATACTGTGTTTTTTCAGAATAGGTCATTATGATAAGTGATCTCAGGTGCTTCACCCACGAGACTGAATGCCTGAACATTATACCTTTTTTCCATCTTTCACCTCTGAATTGATCTTGAGCCATCCAAGGAAGATGCCGATACCATGAAAGTGTAACCATTCAAAAAGCACCAGCAAGAATACTGGCAATAAAGGACTTGAATCCCTTGTCCAGCCCCACAGATGAAGCAGCTGAGATCTGACAGAAGAGAGGATTTGTCTTGAAACAACTCTTCTCGGCTGGCTGGCCTGCTCCTACCCCGCCAGATCCCCAGCATCACTGCCACCCTAGGCCAAGAGGGCAAAACCATTTGAGTGCACTGACAGCCAGCTGCTGTATACAGGCTAGAAGAAATACCACGCGCAGACTTCAGATACCTCATGATACTAGATTGCTTTTAAAAACTAAACCTACACGTGGTGTTATGCATACCAAATACATCACCGAATTTTACAAATCAATGACAGTATATATACCAACAGTATAGAATAAATTATTAAAATGGCAATTCATACTCGAAATGCATGCTTAGATTGTCTCAAAAAGTAGAATTTTGAATTAATATCTCTTCTAGTCAATTAAAACCCATGAAATATAAAGTATCAGTTACATACAAAAATGTGTCATTTGTATCAATAAAGTATTTTACTAAAAAGGTCAAATACTCTGATGAACTACATTTAAATTATTTCTGACTACTTGTGGTCCAGGGAAAAAAGCCAGCATATGTCCTGCAATGCACTTGCAGCCTACCTAGTTAAGTAGTTTATCACAAATATGCTTTGGAAGAAATTAATTAGCTCATTAGGTTTAGCTAATAGTTTGTTTAGCCTTCCTTTGACAGAAGTGACATTTTAAAAGAGCATATTCTACTTCAGAAAACAAAGTCCCACATGACAAGTTTCAAAGAACACCAAGTACAAGTGACACATACCACCAGGAATTGTAGAATATTTTAACAGATTACTATTTCTCTGGTAACAATTAAAAATAACTTTAAAAGACTCTAAGAACATCACGAAGGTGCAGCTTCATTGATGCACTGTAATTTTTCAGAACCTGTTGAAGTAATCTCTCCTTTATCAATCCCTGAAATATGGCCACAAATAAAAGACCTAATTCAGGGAAAACTGACTGTGATGAATCCAAAGAGTGTTTTATTTTCTTGTTATCATGATAGTGTACTTTGTTTTGAAAGAACTGTGTGTTTTGAGGACTTCAGCAATTTCCTTCTCCTGAAGTACACTGTGTTAAAAAAAAAAAACAAACCAGAAACAAACACTGTTGCCTCGTAATCAATCACCTGCCATATTAATCAGCTCTCACATTCAATTTGCTAAAAGGAGGGACAACTGCGTAAGGATTTCAAGAATGGGAAAGCTGATAAAAAGCAAGGAGAGCACTAACTCTACACAAAACCACCAAGTCAGCCTTCTTACCTTTCTGAGGCTATTAGTTTGGCAAACTAAGGTCCTTTAATGACATTCACCCCACCCAAGCCTGTTTTTCTCATCAGAATGACCCCGCCTGTTTCCTCTGCACGCCACAGCCCTCGCCGAGCGTCTTCATTGTTCAGAATGTGCTTAAGAAATACTAAGAATAACCTCGTCATTTCCATCCCCTCCTTCTACATTTCTCGCAAAGCATGAATCTGCCATTGATGTAAGGTTTACATTAGAGAAAGTTTCATGTTTAGAGATCACGTTCCTACGATGTGATACAGAATGGGAACATTACATTAGTATTTATTCTTTCATTTTTGTTAAATATTTTCCATACCTTCATCTTGTAGTTCCCTCTTCACTCTGTCCCTTTTAAATTGCAAGTAGCGCTTACAGAAGAGTTTGAATTAACTTCTCATAACAAGTTTAACACTGGTACAAGCAGCGTTACAACACCCCATGTTTTCATGTCCACGGTCAAGCAGCAATGCCGTACCTATTCAGTTCTTGATCTGCCTCTTCAATCTGCCCACAAGGCTGTCATGCCAACAACTACGATACTGGTTCCTACTGTACGGATACCCGTTTGTCAGTATTTGGAGATCACCTGCTCATTTCAGAAGGACAACCCAAAGCGTCTGCAGATATCCACAGCTCTCCATCACTACCAACCTCAGCCAGTTCCATATTACTGACCTCAAGATGGAAGACTCAATATGTCAACACTCAGAACCGGGTACCATCCAGTCCTCCCCCATAAATTTATTTTTAACTGTCAGAATCAATTTAATATGATATTTTAGAAGGACTTATTGGACATCCCAAACTGATATTCAGTGACAGGTGAGGAATCATGCTGGCAAGGGGTGGACTTGCTCTCAGCTGATACAAAGGCTTATAGCAACCAGAGTAAGAAAAGCTGATGCCCTCTGTTCTTCTGGCTCCCTACAGCTCTGGAGACTTATGTCCACAAAATTATCTTTTTTTTTTTTTAATTTTATTACTACTGCCATCCGCAGAATAACAACCAAACTAGTACGAATTATGTCACAAGACCTATCAGATTCTTCTCCAAGACACTCTGTGCGACACGACTGAAGACATCCAGCAGCAAGGGTAGAGGTATAATCCGTAAGGCATTGTAACACAAAAAACCTTAAGTGAGAGGTGGAAAGGATAAGAAGTTGACCCTCTGCACAGCGTAGGAAGACCCCTTCCCAGTCTCTAGGAAGCAGCAGAAGCGAGTATGCCTTTTCTTGCCAAAGGGCTGGAGTATTTAAGATGCAAGAAAAGTTATCCCTCGTTCTCAACACTAGAAGAGCCTCCCCACCCATACCCAGCATTTTCTATCCTTTTAAACACTGAGGCAATCAGTAGGTGTACTGCGCTAGAAAAAAAAAGGGAACACATACAAATACGCACACACAGAGGGAGGAAGGAGTAGTTCAGAAGATGCTGCTTTGTCCATCTTTTTTATTAGCACTTGGTTAGAAAACATCTCCTGAATTTCTCAAGAAACAAAAAGCTGAATACCCAAAACCTCCTATCCAAATATTGGCATGAAACTGTTTGAGATCAATTTCTAGGCTTGAGAGGAGCATGAAAAAGAAAACCTGCCAACCTCCCCCAGTCAGGTTTGCAGTAACAGAGCACTTGAACTTGCGTAGCACTTCACATTTTCTCAGTCCTCTATAAATACTGTCTAACACCAACCAACACAACAAGAGCTTCCTAGCATATTTTACATACAAAGCCATCGGACCAGTGAAACAAATACAAATTGATACTTCTGAAAATAAATAAATAGCTTACTGGCCACTGGAAGCATGCTATGTTTTACAACAAAATTTGTAAGTTTAGCTTTTAGCTCAAGTTCACGGTTCACACTGCAACAGAACCCGTGTAAAAATAATTTGTATAAATGCACAAGGAGAAGTGGCACACACAGACACAAACATGCTACACATACTGTCTGTGAAATACACTATATACATATGCCATTTCAAAATTGAACTGTATGTATGCAGCATTTCAAGAAGGCATTAAAAAAATTAAAAGGAACAAGATCGTTACGTAACTGCATTACAATGTATATAAAATGATTAAACACAGGTTATGTTCTTTGACATTATTTATAATGTAATGATCTATGTACCATCAATTTAAAAAAAAAACTAAAAAATTGCCAGGCTTAATCCTGATTTAACCTCACCCTTAATTATTAAAAATAGTTAAGCACTTACCATAATGTGATTGAAATGCCTGTGGTTTTACGACCTGATTACAGTGGTTACACATCACCAAATAGAAATCATCATGAGCCGGGCAAAGACCAAATATTGGCATATCTAAAAACAAAAAGACAAAATGGCATCTCTCAGCTGCTGACAATTATTGAAAAACAGTTTAATTACAGAGCCACGACACTAGTGTTGAATCATAATTTTAATACATTTGTATCAAATTTGAAAATGAGGAAAAAAAGAGCATATAATGCAATAGATAATTTTGTGCTCGAGTATTACAAAAGCAAAAATCTTCCTACAAAGATAAATGTAAAATGAGCGATTACTTGTAGAAAACATCTATTAGAAAACTGATTTAGGACTGAGTATCTTACACCAGACGCAAGAATGTAATAAAAAAAAAAGAGTAATTTTAATATTTGTATCAAATTTGAAAATGAGGAAAAAAAGAGCATATAATGCAATAGATAATTTTGTGCTCGAGTATTACAAAAGCAAAAATCTTCCTACAAAGATAAATGTAAAATGAGCGATTACTTGTAGAAAACATCTATTAGAAAACTGATTTAGGACTGAGTATCTTACACCAGACGCAAGAATGTAATAAAAAAAAAAGAGACTGACTTCAAATGACAAACACAACCTAAGAGGGGATGTTTTATGTATTCTGAAAGGGGTTTGGATTTTATTCCAATTTCATTAAATGAATTAAAAAATGAACCTTATTTTCTATTTATTTTTTTTAAACCATTTTAAACACACAGTCGTTTACCAGGCAGTATTACATGCCTAATGGTTTTATTTGTTTAACAGTACATTATAGTCTAGCCATCTGCTGCCAGAGATCTGTGTAACAGCTATATAAGAGAGAGAAATAGAGATAACAGTATGTCAGAGCATGTGTGGATTTCAGAGATAACACACATACTTGCAGACTTTTACTAATAAAATTAGTTTCTACAATTTTGGTTTTAAGAATACAGTTTCTTAAGAATATAGTTTAACAGTTAAAACTGCATTCAGAGACTCCTGGAGCATGAAATACAACATTTACTACACAACCTAAAGGTATGTTACATTTATATAACTAAAAAATGTTATTCGATCATTAGAAGACAAAAAATAGGAAACTTCAACCGTAAAAGTATAAATTCATTACTGCCAAAGTACGTGGCTAAGGGACCTATAACACTATTTAAAGGTTTAAAACTGATATAAGAAAACTTACTTTCTTAAACAAAATACTCAAGTAATAGACTTATGTTAACAGTAACTTAGAAATTAAGTTAAACTTATTTACCTCTGTGCTAGAACTGATCCCAGAGTTTTGCTTTAAAGCTACTAATTTGCCTATGTATTTTTAACAACATCCATATTGTTGTTCATTAATGGAACACCAATTATGAAATCAATTGAGTGGGCTGCATTTTAAGAGTGAATGCCCCATAACGCAAGGTAACCGCTGGCAGTGCGATGCTGTCAGCCCAGACTCCACTTTGTTTCTCGCAGACAAAAGAACGTACCCACACCAAACAACTTCAAGAAGTAAGGACTCCCTTTGTAGTAAGTATCTTCATCATAAAAATTTAATTACCTTTCTTTAAAAAAATCAGGTCTGTCCCAGGTTTTCCAAAAACCTTATTAGTGCTACATTAAAATTAAGCACGATATCTGCAATAACAGCTGCAACTGGATTTTGCAGTTAGACGCAAATATAATGACCATCGACATCTGACATGGCTGTGATAGATCAGAGCTACACTTATCTACATCACAGGCACCTTTTCGCAACTGAGGTTACATTGAATAAATAATAAATTATAAACTGATTTGCACTTCGTTAAGCAGCGACTCTTGCTTATTTATGTATATGATATTTACATAAAAAAAGTATTAAGATCTTGGGCACACCTAACACTGCAAACTAGGCAAAACAGTAAATATATGCTGGGGAAAAAAATCAGGAATAATAAACTTCTATTTTTCAATATCTACTTTCTGTGATGTAATATTAAGCTAGTTAAGGAAAAAAAAAGGTATAAACCTAAATGTCATTGCTAATATTCCATACTCTTTGCCTGCGCAAAAAAAGTTTCCACATGGCAAGCAAATACTCCAGGGTCACTTCCATTTGACTACTAATACACCATGATGAATGGGACAATAACAGCGCGCATTGCCTGCTATTTACATTGTTAATAGCACACAGACAGGCTACTACTGTATAATGTCTAACGAACTGTAAATCCACACCCTGTAACCTGTTCTCATAACCGTACCGTTCAGACAACACCGGATTCACAGGCTTTACACCAGCTTGTACAGAACGCAGGGGGGGAAATCATTAACAGGAGGAAAGGATTGCCTGCTTCTGTGTCTCTTGCAAGATAAAGCACTCCTTGACGCTAGCCTGAGACATCACGCTCACTCTATTTAAGTACCCTTTTATGAATATTTGCTGGCAATACAGAGCTGCGATTTTAAACGACAAGTGAAACAAATTGGCAGAAACTGATGTAAACAAAAATGTTTTCCTATTTCAGTTTGGAGATCCCAAGAAATCTGAATAATTTACGAGCGTCCTTTACACTGTGAAGGACATCTTCAGAGCTTTAAAATCAAAGCTCCAAGTGACAGAAAGCAATGCCAAAATACTAGGAAATACGCAAACTCATAAAGAACCATTCTAAGAGTAAAACCACTTGACACAGAAAAAAAGGATTTGCTGCACACCCAAAATCACAACCATGATTTCAAAGGAAGTCACGCACAAGACTCCAGCCAGATCACACAAATCAGTGTAAAAGATCTTCTACCCCTGCAGTACTTTCCTACAGTACTGATAATAGAGCAGCATCTAAACATAAGCAGCGAGGGAGTACCGAGAAGGTTAGAGTCCTAAATGCAATTCCTTTTGTTTTCTCATATGAGGTAAAATAAACTATAGCTAGAGCAAGAGCAAGTTGCAGGGAAATCTTATTTATGTTTCTGTGTTCCAACAGGGCAAACATCTATGCGGCACTGTTATGAGAGTAACAAATTAGACCATGCAAATGTTACAGAATAATATACAGAATAATATACAGAATAGTTTAACAAAGCTTACGTAAAAAGTACGCACCAAGAGCAGGAGATGGATGCCTAATTTTTCTGTCCCTCCCCCCCCGACCACTTATGAAAGTTCACAAGTCTTGCAGTTGATATTGTAACGTCTAATACTTTATACCTATGTCATTTAATGACATGCAAATTCTCTATTTAAAAGTCTAATGAAGTTTATAGTATTTCACCAGTGTCATTTCAAATGCACTGTTCCTCCGAGTTTAAAGATTACTTTTTGAAATACTTCACTGTAAATGTAAAGCCTGTGCCTCTCAAGGAAGAGCCTAGCAACCATGATTCATGTGTTCCTCTTTCAAAGCTGGGCTCATTTAACTCTCTCCATCTGGGAATGTTTTTCAAGGTCAAACTAAAAATTGAAACCAAGACCTCAAACTTGCCATTTATTTTTCCATAAATGCAGTATTTATACAGTATCAACATACAAGTGCTGTTATAGGAGCTGCTAGTTACATTAATTCTATTAACACCGTAAAGAAAACCAACTTCATTTACCTCCATAATATGAAACCTCTGAACATTGTGATCTCCAGAATTTACTTCTTTCAAATATAACTTAGTTACAGTGGTTTTAAAAAGGTAACTTTAAGTGATATATCACTGTACTCTTTACCAAGACTAGAACGAGCCCGTGCCATGGGCAATTCCAAGATATCTTAACTGTGTTATTTGTTGAGCATGTAATAAGGAAAATGCTTCTTATTTGGAAAAGGCCAATACAGCACCTTTTCTAATGAAAAAGGAAAAACAATAATGGACAATCTGGCATACCGTACGTCAAGTAACATGGAGCTCAGCGTGTCTACTCTGAAAAGCTTTCTTAAACTGAGCTGCCATCTCCTCTTCTCCTGAGGGATGTAGAAGCACATAACTCACCTAATAATTTCTTAGTATTTTCAGCATTTTCTTTCAAGACAGTTACACTACTGAAATTCATGCTTGTGGTCATTAGAAGTAACTGTGTCTGTGTACTCTCAATTCTATTACTTAACATCACAGACAACAGAACAAACAAAACAGGCTAAATCATGCAGCTAGAGAACAGGTCGGCAGTTTCCGTTTATTGAGCCACTAGATTCAGTGACTGCCACAGCTCCACTGCGTATTTTTATTGGATTTTTTTTTTAAACCCTCCAAATTTATCAACTTTCCTACAAATCTTCTTGCCTCTTTTCAGACTGCGACCACTGCACAGTCCATCTATCCTAGCATCTAATAAGACGACATCCCTTTTACAAATGAAATGAAAATATCACCAAAAAAAGCGAGATCAAGATCTTCTCCAGGACAGCAAACTCTAGAGGAAGAGGGTAAAAGGAGCCCTAATCCTGGCTGTTTGCAGAGACCAGAATACAAGTTTTCTATTTTGCAGAAGTCTGCTCACCGCGACTGAAAAAACAAGGAGGATAGTGAAAACTGAAACAGAGGAATAGAAAGCAAAACTCGCAAGGGCAGAAGTGAAAGGGCAAAGAACAAACTCTATCAGAGTCAGGGCAGAAGAATAAAAAACTTGGTGAAAAAAGTGACAAGAATACATAGAAGTACTGCAGAAATATTTTTTAAGCCAGAACACTGCTAATGCTCCATCTTCCCTATCCATTCTCAGCATAAGCGTCTGCTTATTCAGATTATTTTTTAAAGTCTGAATCTGATTTATCACAAATATGTACGTACTGCTTAGTGTAATTTGGCAACGGACATTTCATGCTGATGCCAGATGTGAACAGTAAAATGTTTTGACTACAAAGATCCTCACGGCATAGCGTAACATGCCTTCAGCACACCACCAACCTGATTATACTTCCATAATATTTTTAGTCCCTATAGTTAATATTAGATGCATTAAAATGTGATGCCCTAGACTATTAACTTTACACTCACAACAGATATAACTCCCTATTATCTTTACAGCTCCCCAAACACAGAATTTATTTTTCTTTTTACCGGGGTCTGATCCAAATCCACCCTAAGTAAATGTACCAACTTTTATCGATTCACTAGGCTTTCCATTAAGACATCAGGGATCTGTTTTGGAGGTACTATATAAGGAAATTGTAAATATATCCCATTATTTTGAAATGTTGCCAAATCTGGATTGTTTGAACTATTTTACTTCATGGACCAAGTAAGTTCAAAGAGTGTCCACAAAAGCTATCTTGAATACATTTGCTCTGTACTCGCTGTGTTTTCTCTTCTCATTAGAAGAGAATTGGTCTTGACCATACTAAGGTAAAAAAAAATATGCAAGTACACCTTGTTTTAACTTGACTTAACTGGTAGATCTCTTTCTCTGAAGGCATGCTTTTATTAGAACTTTAAGATAACACAACTCTTCAGTAGCACTGCAAAAATTTTGAAAAGGGGAGAGAAAATACAGCTGCAGTAACTTAAAACTAGTTGACATCTCGAAGGAAAAAAAAGTTTTGTGCCACCTCCTGTAATTTGCTTGTAACACTTGTCCCAGCTACTGTCAGATCCTGTTAAAGTAATAAAAATATTTCTATTGTTTTACCCTTTATGGTTGTGGACAACATGAATGTCACCATTTTAATATCTGAAAGCAGACAAAACCTCCCAAATTACTGTTTTTAAGAGCTTGTGATTTGGGGGAGAGAGGCACGAGGAAGGAGAAGGAAGTCGACTAACCAGCTTTTAGAACCACATGAAACAGCCTGCACCAAACCCGGGCAGATTTCAAACAGAAAGCTGAGCTTGGTTACAACCAGACTAACGGCTTATAGTGAGCCCTAAAAGCTAAAATTCTGCCAAGAAACCTGCACACCGGGAATCCTGCTGGATCTATTGCTGACACTAGTTGTCAATAACAAGTAATTTTCAGGTGCCAAGAGGGTCTTAGGTGCAAGCAAACAGCCTGCACCAAACCCGGGCAGATTTCAAACAGAAAGCTGAGCTTGGTTACAACCAGACTAACGGCTTATAGTGAGCCCTAAAAGCTAAAATTCTGCCAAGAAACCTGCACACCGGGAATCCTGCTGGATCTATTGCTGACACTAGTTGTCAATAACAAGTAATTTTCAGGTGCCAAGAGGGTCTTAGGTGCAAGCCTGAGGCAGCAAGCTTTCTGCACAAATAGTGCTACAAGGTATCTTAACTTAGTTACCTTAAGTAAAGCCCCCATCAATTCTAAGTCATACGGTCCCTTATTTTAATTGATATGAATGTTTAAAAAAAAGTGATCTAAGTTAGCAACTCAAAACTTACCTTTCATACACAAATACTTCACTTTCTGCAACTGAAATATTATTTTCTACACAGTATTTTTCCAAACTATTTTCCAGAAATGCTCAAGTGTTTGTCATTCATGGACACACACGTGTTTTTGTATACTTATCAATGCTGCAATGAAATTTAACTACTGGCAAATTTTCTACTGTGTACTATGCAAGACGATAATAAAAAAAGAATATTCCTAAACAGGTATTATGAACAAAATAACTAAAACCACATAATATTCGGAGTGCTCTGGTTTGCACAAGTTTTAAACCAAAATAAGAGATTCTAGTAGAATATACATACTTGAGGGTTTTCTGCAAAATTTCAAGTAATGAACATTTATGTATTAAGAGAACACAAGTATTTGATGAACCATATGTGCAGGCATAACAAATTTGTGCTTGCAAAGAACATATGCATAATCAAGCAAACTGAATATAAAATGATCAAGTTTATATACAGAAACACTTTTTGTAAAAATTTTTCCCACAAGGTTTGTGCTCATGTTGCTTCAGATACAAAAGAACTTTTTAATACAAAATAAAGCAAAACAAATGGACATTCCCATATCCGAGCCGTTTCATTTAGGCTCAGACGGAAGCCTTGCTAAAGTGTTTTCTGCAAGGTTATCTATTTTTTAAGTTCCTTGTCAACTCCACTCTGTCCATTAAGGAACTTACATTTTTTTTTGCACATAGAGCTTTGAAAGCCCAGCTATTTGAGGAGACTTTTGAAAGGCATAGCTCTCCTTGGGTCCTGAGCACAAGTGCATGAACTTTGTTTCACTGTGCAGTTACTGATTGATCGGATGAAGGAAAGAACAGCTGAAGACTTGATCAAATGTTTTTACTTCATTTTCCACTTTGGCAAATATAGCAATTACACAGCATTTTATTAAAGTCCTAAGAATACCCAAACCGCAAAGTTTTGGCTCAGAGAAATGACTTTCACTTCAAGAACAAAAAACCCCACAATCTAGTTTAACTAGGCACAGGAGCCGCGCTACGAGATTTGATCGGGCATAAATCTTTACTAGCGCTAGAACGCTTTATCTCTAAGAGCAGAGTCCTCTCCGTCCAGTCTCCTTTCCAAACTCAAGACAGTCTGTTTTTCCAAAGCTACGGTTCTGTAGTTTTTACTTTGCCTTCCCAAATTCAAGGCAGAGTCTTGCCCAGTGAAACCCGAAAGGGTGAAGGAGGACCTACCTCTCCTGGCTCACATTTCCGTGGGTTCAGCCGTGCTGCATTTCCAAAATCCCATCCCCTGCACCGCCCCCTCCAGCTTCACCTCCAGCAAAAAGGTTCGCCACATGCCGCAGGCAGTAACACTCCTCCCTGCATACCCAAGCGGCAAATCCTAACACCAGTCCTTTTGCAAGGCTATGAGCACATGATCACTGCAATTCTCCTGTAGCCTTTCCTCTCTCTCTCTCTGAGGATGCAGAATGCAACACTGACAGTCGCTACGTCTCCCGTTCTCTAAAATTTAAGAGTCTTGGGAAATTTCTGTATCGAGCCCACTGATAAGAACTGAGCAGCAGATACGAAAGGGAAGCTCATCATGCACACGTGCACCTGCAGCCTAGCGTGCAGCTGGGAGTTCTAATTTTAGGCTCCCAAGATTTGAATGTTCCTGTAATTATATATAAAACACATACTAAAGCAGACATCTAAGTATTTAGTTAAATTCTTTGTATATGAATTCAGCTACACACAATTAATCTTCTAGAAAATCTAACACAAAACGTATGTCAAATTGTTCATTCAAAACTATTAAACAGTTTTTCTAAGTTTATTGTTCAGAATAATACAAAATTTCAGTGAGCAAGTTTACGGAAGATTGTCTGTAGAAAGACCGATTAATAAAGTTCTCGATGAAACACAAGTAGCACATTTAAAGCTTTTCAGCAAATGAAAAAGTCTCCCCCCACACACTGTATTGTTACATCAGGTTTTCATCAGCAGTGTGAATGAAGTCAGTCATCTGCAAAAACTATTCCCATTTACTCATTAATTAGTTTTCAGGGTTAAAGATATTTTAAATTTCTCCAGCCAATTTGTATAATATTACGTAAATGCTGAACATACAATTTGTCATATAAGAAATCTTCAAAGTTATGCATTATTTTTAGGTGACATGATCTCATCGTGCCGCTGCTATATTTTAGCCAACAAATTATTATTTTTGGTTTTTGTGGCAAAAAAAAACCCTAATTTGTTACATATCTAATCCTAAAATACCTTGAGGAACCATCAACATTGAGTTTAATTTTGCAATTATGACACAAAAATTAAACAGAATTCAGGAAACAAACTTGGGGTTTACACAGTAATACTAAAATCTGGGGTAATTTAACATGAAAGGGTACACAGAAACACTTCAGTTATTATGCAGAAAAACAGGGTCTATTATGAGGGGATAAGAAGTCCTGGCCAAGCAACTAGTCACAATCATAGCCTCAATTAAAATTAACTATATCATCCAGAGAATATTCTGAATTGTATCTTAAGTCATATACCCCAAAGCATGCTACTATTATGAATTGTTTTAACATCAACAGGTTTGGTACTTTTCTCCTCTTTCACACACAGCACTCTGTGTACTTTGCAGCAGCTGTACTTTCGTAGTAGGAAAAAGGAAGTTTATTTAAATCTAAACTCACAGTTTACATAAAACTGCTCATTGCAGCAGAAGCATTTTGATACATCGTGACTGCAAATGGTGAACGTGTTCCAAGCTCCTCACCCTTTCCCATCTCTTACCTAGGCTTTTGAGGAAAAAAAATTTGACATGTGCGGTTTTTGCCATCTTTCCCTATGTGAACTGTCCACATCACAGCAACGCAACTGGGTGCTGGCTGCACCTCGGCACCCAGTAAGTGAGGAAGTAGAGCAATAACAACCATTCACTTGCAGATTTACACATTTTTCTTACTAACTGAGAACTGGAGGAATACAATCTACCCATGACTGTATCTTTTGTGATAGGAGAAAACAACAAAATTTAGTAATACTAGAAAAACAAACAAAAAAGTGACATCAGAAACACCAGAGTCAATACAGTCTTTAAAAATACAAACTTTTTCAAAACCAATAAAAATAAGAACTAGAGACAGCTATGCATCTCTTGCCTGATGGCATTACTGCAATCTTCATATTAAAAACATCATCAGTTAACACATTATTTTCCCTGCTACTCAGGACATGCGTAGTGCTCATCTTTCAACCTCTTCTACGCTCTCTCCTGCTGACCATGGCCCCAACTCCTGTGTGATACCAGCACGGCATTCTTTAATTCTGTGCAAAGACAATGCATCTTTGCACAAAGAACACTCTGCGCACATTTTACATCATGCACCTGACACCTGAGGGAGCAAATCAGCATGTGCAAAAAAAAAAACCAAACAAAAACAAAACAGATGACCTGTCAACTGAATTCTATTTCAGTATTTTCTTTTATTAGGCAACCCAACCACCTAAACCACCCCACCCCGCCACTCCCATTCTCCATGCACTGGAACATCCACTTCAAAAATAAGACTGTTTCAATCATGTCTAATATAGCTGTAAGGAAACTGATGCCTGTCAATTTTCACATACCAACTTACATTTCTGCACCCCTCTCAGTTTGGCAGTCACTATTAGTTTTTGCATTAAAATTTACTTCCTTTGCTTTACAGATTTACTAGCAGTTAATTTCTTACAATTAAAAAAAAATTAAGTTGCACAGCAACAGGCATATAAATGTACTATAGCAAAAAAACCCTCCAACTGCACTGTGATGTTTAATGAGATTAAAAGATAAAGTGGAAAATAAAACAATGTTTTTGTTGTTATAGCCCAGTAAAAGAGCTAACCCACTTCTTACGTATTTGAACACACACGTAGTGACACAAAGTATTTTAAACTTGGCCATTGCATACCTTTTGACAAATAAATATGACTATTTCAATTATATAGCTGAGGAACCAGTAAACTGTACGTCTTTACTTCTCACAAATGATATATTCCAGCACATACAGAACTACAGTCATCAGAGCTTCCCTTCCAAGAAGGGATCTATCTGTTCAGAAGTGTCAGGCTTCAAACCAGTACCAGTTGTCCTCTGAGTCAGTTATATTAACTAAATAGGTAAGCACTGAAGCAAATCAGGCTACCTGTTCACAGTATAAGGTCAATAATTCCACTGCTGATTCAGCCTAAAAACTCTTTATGGAAGTGAATTTTTTTTTATTGTTACGGAATTTCAAATTCTTCTGAAGAAGAAGTTTAGGCTTTGCCTTTGCATGTCATCTGGGTTAGAATAAGCCCATCACTATCCTTATTTCAAGATGTATTTCTTCACTGTTAAGAGTGATTTGCCTTATTTTAGGAGCCCGCCTTTACAAAATTTTCCAGAATTCTATCTCCAAACATTATACATAAAATACATTATATCTGTTACAGAATAAAAAAAAGACTCTGAAAACACTGAACAAATCTATACCAGATACTATCCTTCCATATCTGGCACTAGTTCTCCGCTACTGAAAGCGCCCATTTCACTCCTAAATAGAAACAGGTTGGGAAGGACTGCAACTTTTAATATTTTTAAATTTAGATGTATTTAAAAATGAAGAACACTTAGATCATATTATACACGCAGAACATCTGAAAGGGCTGACATGCTTTAAAGTAATTTTTCTGCTCTTTCATGGTCTGGGCCTCTGTAACATAACTGGAACACCAGCCCACTTGTGATGTACTCAGAAGGTAATACCTATAACAAAACAAAACAAAACAGAAGGAGAAAAGAATTTGCTCAGACTACTTAGCGTACTGATTTGATCGGTTTGGTCTAACTCACATTTTTGACAGAGACTTCTAAGACTACTACTCTCCTCTGGTCCCTCTGCAGCTAACAGTGCTCATCACACTTGGGAAGACGGTATATGGATACATATGAACAGACCTAAATACGCAGAGGGAGGAGGAAAAAGGAACTTTTCTCCCTTTTGGAGGCCAGCTAGGACAAATTTTAATTTTTAGACATCTCATGTCAAAAAGGACATAAGAATAAACCTGATTATACAAGCAGCAAGACAGAGAAAGTCATCCTCACGCAGGTACGAGAAGATTAGACATATTCAGTGTATGTCTGTGCAACGAGACACAGGCAAGCGGTATCCTGCACCCCTCCCCCAAGAACCCCACAGACCTCAAGCGGTAGTCCCGGCACACCATGTTACGAGACTAGGCCTGTTTGCAAAGGCCTGTAGAGGAGACGTCACAGAAGACACATGGAGTCAGTATTAAGCAAGAGGCACAGCAAAGAACATACGGAGTTGGTATTTAAAAAAAGGCACGGAAAAGAACATTTCAGAGCACTAGTTAACTGCCCCTAGATGACTCAGGATGACAACGGTTAAGTAAGATTAAATAGATAACAGAAAATTGAAAGGTAAACAGGATCCTTTGGTATTATGAGAAATGTGTAGTTTACCACCCTCCAGTACACTGAAAACGAGTAACACATCCACCTTCCTAAAGCAGACAAAAGATAACCACTGCAAACATATCTAGGATAACAAAACCGTGGTTTACAACAGAAGCGGATCCTTTGCCAGGCGCAGCAGTTGCACGCGCATGAATTTCAGGACCTAGGCTGAGGTCTTCAGCGCAAACCCGCCTGAAGACTACGGCAATCTCTACTGGTGCCTATCCAGGGTAGGCAGGAAGCCAAAGCCACTGCTGCCAAACTTGTTGAGCCAGTCTTCCCAGCGCTGGCCCACAATGCACCTCTTTGTGTTTGGAAACTGCTCAAAAGCTTTTGCTTCCAGCAACAGTGCGGAGCACTTGGCGAAAGATGCCAAAGGAGTCCGTGAAAGGGTATCACAGGGCCACCATAACAGTACGGACACCCCAAATGCTCCTGTCAGTTGGTGACATCACCCTGAATCACTGCAGTGACGAACGACACGGCGCTTCCTGTGAAGCCCTGATCTCACAACACCACTCACAGGAGCACAAGAAAACTCTTAGCGTGATTAAACTATAACTAAAACTGCTGACGTTGCACCTTACCATCATGTCTTCCCATTTTACAATGCAGAGCACCATCTATCCAGACTGTGATTTTGGTCCTTTCCCAGGACAGGGGCCTTCCTTCACACGGTCGTGGTTATCCACGACGACTCTCGACGGCGTCAGCAGGATGACAGAAAATTGCAGTGTTGCACAGAGAACCCCTTTTCTCATCCCAAGCAGTTGTAAACAAGCCTCAGATGAGACACACTGACAGCGCACTGAAGATTTTACTACTGTGCTCTACCTACTCTGCAGATAAAAATAGCATTCTTATCTCCAAGGCTATCAAGCCAACACTTCAGATCATTAAATTCAGGCCACAAAAACAACAGAAGAGATTTGCAAGTTTTATTCCAGCAATGACACAGTGGTCTATGCCCCTACATTTCAGGGCACAGGCTGATAGGCAGGCAGAACTAGAAGGAAATTTCCCAAACAAGGGCTGATGCGTTTTGGACTTCTCCTCCAAACACCCCACGGAAACAGCAGTGTTGAAATAGCCAGGCAAAGCAAACCAAGTCAGCTGGCTACTAAAGCAGGTCCTACAGAAGGAACAACAGATAAGGAGAGGGCTCTGCCCAGCCTACAAACAAGACGTAATCAAACTGTAGCAGGTATGGTTCAGACACCGGTATTCCCCCCCAAGTCCCAGAACACAACTGGTAGTAGAAGTGTTCCTTCAATCACTTGGCCACGAAAAAGAGCATTTAGGACAAAAATTTGCAATCTATTATATAAGCACGTATCACACTAGCTTTGGTAGGCAACACAGATACTGAATTTGGCTCAAAGCTTCTCCTCTGTAAATTACAAACTACAATAGGGAAAAGAAGCTCCTTAACAAGTATGATTTCTAGACAGTTGCTTTGGGTAACACAACTTACACAAAAATGGCAAAAACAAAATTGCTTTCCGAAATTCACCTTTAAGTACTTTTATGAAGTAAATGCTGCCTATCGGGAAATTCATTTAAGCCTTTCCTCTCAAATACTTTCATTTAGTACCAGCGAGAACAGGATGACTGCCATCTCTTCTACGAGCCGAATGCACACATCCAAACACAGATTATACATTTTAAGAAACAAATTAACTGAAGAAAACATCCTAAAACCCGAAAGTATATTCCGCCAAAGCCTAGTTGGCTTTGTTGTTGTAGACTCTACATTTCTAGAGTCATCCTCATTGAACTGGAGTGAAACAGAAAATTTTAACATTTCCTGGGAAAAGTAGGCAAATTCCTGGGAAAATTTATTATTTTGAAAGCTGCTTTCCGAATTATTTTACACGGCTGTCTCAATAATCCAACACCCACAGTGTCTGACTATTGGGAACAATTTTCGCTCCTCTGAAATATCCATCAAAAATACAGCCAGTTAACCCAAATTTTTGCAGAGTTTGAGGCCTCCGGATATTCCACGCTACTACAGACTTGTTCTGATGGGATAAGAAGAATATTTGGTATGGTTCACATTTACATATACTGTATTGATGATGCCTCTTTCTCCTTTTGGCATCATTTGCAACAGCCCTCCAATAGGAGATAAAAATAAATGATGCCGTAACTCTTCCTCAGCAGAGTAACCCAGATTCAAATGGTATTCTCTCCAGTTCACAAAGTTACTGGGAACTGCCTCGAGAATTTCAGTCAAAGAAACTTTTCATTTCTATTACCTAGTTTTCTAACATAGCTAATTACTGAAAACAAATTAAAAACCTAACCAATATGTTAAATAATACAAACTAATTCTTACTTGCTGTTTACCTTTCACAATATACTTACATATTATAACTGATCCTGATTTATACTACAGTTATTCACTGATATAACATCTCTAACACTCTTAAAGATAACCAAGATACAGGATCTACTATACCATATAATCACTTAGGCAGCCATGTAAAAATCAGATCAGATTCACTCTGAAGAAATAAGTATGGCTCAATGGACTCTAAGATTACCAGACCAAATACGTGCTAGAAAATTCAGTATCTTCTTTAAGCAACTATCACCTTGTTTTGGAAACAACTTTAAAGTTAGATTGCGACCATTATTTCACAAATGTTTCACTCAGCAGAGATGGAGGAGCTGCTTAATCCAGCACTACTAGGAGGGAAAAAAAAAAAAAGACTGTAGAACCACACCCTAGGTGTAAACCAATACAGATTTTCTTCTGCATTTTAGCCTGAAACAATAGCCAGAGGGTGTCGTTTAGGCTATATACACCTTGACAAAGCAATGGCTACAATATCTAGGGACTGACAATTAAAATGTTTGCATAGCGAAGTACTACTCTGCCGGCTGTCTGATCACAAGGTTGTAGTGAACATGGCTGTCTCCCACATGCAAACTCTCTCGCCTGCCGAGCCCCATAACCTGGTCCTGTGTCCTCCCTCCAGTCACAAGCAAAAACCCTTCTTGACTTCAGTGGCTGACGACAGGACCTCACATCCCCAGATACCACTTAATAAACTGGCAGAACTCCGATTTTCCCACTGACAACATCTACCACGTCGTTTACGCAGTCAATGAAAAAAAACTGTAGACAGAAAACTGAATTTATGAAGGGCAAAATACAACAGAACTTGACGTTAAAGGAAAACAAACATCCAATTTACTGTGTATTCAGTGTATTATTTGCTTTTCAAATTTAACTCATTAAAGCTTCTACACTTCATTTTAATGCAAGCTGCTATAGGACTTCCAGGCAACTATATCAGCGTGAAATTGTCCAACAAACTTTCTTGCAAATAAAACTGTGAGAGCTCTAGATTTCAGAACAAAAGTGCACATCACGGACTTACAACCTCAAAGCTGCTCCCTATTGGATTTTAGCCCTTCAGCTGCTTTGTATACATTTTTTCAGTGCCAGTTGAGAATGCTGCATTTTCTATTGCACTACAAACAGTTGATGAAAGATGCACATCCTGCTTAGCCACAGAAAAGCGGATCAAGAACACTGCGTAAGTTTTCTGGCTGTTATAATCCCACCAGAAGAAAAGGGAGGCATAACCAATTATCCCTTTCACCTTTCATTATCAATGAAGTTTGTCTATGGGCTACGCTGAAGCTATCAAAAGTTGAAATCAGGGCGGGGGTGAGCTTGTAAATAAACAATCTTTCTCATGGGAAAACAGGTTACCACAAAACAGCTTTTTCCACAAGGGCTGACAAGCAGCATTTACACACAAATAACTGAGCGTTTGAGTACTTATAATCTACTTGAGCCAATAACCTAGAATATTTACCATCACAGTGACCACTTCCAAAGCTAGCCATCACGACTCCAGGTGATGTGGGAGCAGCTGCGTGTGCAGTTTACTTTAAGGAAGTCATACCCCGTAGTATCTGGGGTTACCACGAGTCTCTGACTTAGCACGAGGATCAGTTTGAGAGCCGCTGCACCACCGGTCCTGGCTCACAGCTGCACACAGCCTGCACAAGCAGGGAGAACTTTTGACTGTACAAAGCCTTCTAGCAACAGGAACACCGACCACAATAAATTCATTGCCTTCCATCACAACTGCTTTTAAGGTCGTGCTACTCTGCTCCATTACACTTCGAATTCCCTTTGCCACGTTTTAACACTTGCTGCTAAAAACTTAAGGTGTAAGTACAAAGCTGTATTCATCTCTCTGCTGTCACCTACACTGTAAGAATGTCTAGGAAATAATGTTGAGTATCATACATACAGGCAACATCCACAGCAGTGGTGACTTTCTTCATTAAAAGGGAAGAGAAACAATTTTTAAGCATCTTACAGACCATTTAGAATACTTAATTACAAATCAAAT
This sequence comes from Aptenodytes forsteri, assembly GCF_000699145.1. Taxonomy (NCBI): domain Eukaryota; kingdom Metazoa; phylum Chordata; class Aves; order Sphenisciformes; family Spheniscidae; genus Aptenodytes; species Aptenodytes forsteri. The sequence continues at coordinate 5,989,434 of NW_008795909.1, forward strand.
ATTATAATGATTTGTGAAAGATGAAATATTTTCTGTCTTGTAAGTGTAAGAGATCACACGTATTCCCAGTCGGCCTTTGGCAGTTACAGCCATAGGCTAGGCATAGTCAGAAAAAGTGTAAGAACCGTATGCATTTTCTTTTATAGATCCACTAAAATGGAAGAAATAGCTTTTAAAATAGTTACCTTGGAGAGAGTAATCTGCATCCTCTTAACCCAATTTATTTAAAAGTACCCTTCACTAAGCCTTTTTGGCTTTCCCGCTCTACTTAGATGATGGTGTTATAAACTCATGTGAAAGTCATATTTCTACATAATATTTATCGCATTGTTCTTCTCTTACTGAGCATTTGTTATTAAATATAGGATACAAAAAGCAGTATTTAATCAAGTATTATCAAGACATCACCTCTTGTGCACAGGAGTAACCTAGCTAATCATACATACCACTTAAGAAGCATTAGATAACAGTGAATTCCTGACTGTTAGGTATGTATAGACAACTATTTCAAAGGTTCTTATTAAAAAAAAAAAAAAAACAACAGAAATCCTGCTTCCTCACATATTATGGATAGACTGAGGCAGTTTTGTGGCTGCAGTTCCAGTGAAAGTCCCCAAGGCCTTGCAATATTGCACTAATAATATTGGTAATATCTAAAACTTGCAAAGTATCTTTAAAGCATAAAAGATGACACACTTCTAACATGCAGTCTAACATCACAATATTCTATTTATAACAGGTGACTCATCTTGCCAGAAATAATTAAATATTGTAAACAGAACGTGGATTTAAGGGAAAAAAATAACAAGAAAAGGAGGGCCAGTCACTGAAGATAATCTCAAAAGTAGCTTGAAAAACATGCAATTTGAAAGGATGCTATCTCATAAAGTCTCTACAATTTTCTTAAACAGTTCAATGCACTTTTAAAGTCTCCTTGTAATTGTTTTACAATAACTGGTCCACAAATCCTTAAAACGCTTTGTGTAAATAGTCAATTAAAATGCAATGAAATGAAGAGAAGATTTATCTGATTACAGACTGCGAATAGCTATGCAGAATGTCAAAAAAGAAGCATGGCACTTTGTACTACTACCTTAAAATATTTATTTCAATCTATTAAAAATTCTCAGCGTATTTGCAGGCAGTCAAGGACTATAGAGCCCTCTAAGCATCTCTGACATGATTTAACACAACAAAAATCAACTCAATTGAGCACCTCCCAAGGCTGAATAAAAACAAATTTAAATTTGAAATAAGACGCTGTCTCTTACTTGTATTTACAACTTAATATTGGAACAAAAGTTTCACCAATGCTTTAATTATTTATTGAACCTGCTGCTGGGAAAATTCTAGACCTTGGGTCTATGTGATAAAGCTGCTTCTAGTGAGCCCTCCTGGCCCGGTCCTGGATTTCACGGCTCAACCCTGCCCAGCAGGGCTCAAGAAGAACAAGGGTTCATTGCATAGCTCTCAGTACCCTCACAGCTCTGGTAACTTCCACTAATAACAACTAATATAATCAAATCTCAAAGGTTCTGCTAAATGCCCTAGAGGTTCATGGAGTCTCTCCCCCCCCCCCCCTT